>NW_023270422.1:1118296-1243248 GCF_011800145.1 Mirounga leonina | reverse complement strand
ATAGATAGATAGATAGATAGATAGATAGATAGATAGATAGATAGATAAATTAGAGACTAAAAAGGCAATAGAACAGGTTAATGAAGCTAAGAGCTGTTTCTTTGGAAAGGTAAACAAAATAAACAAACCTTTAGCCAGACTCATCAAGAAAAAAAGAGGGCACGAGTAAATAAAATCAGAAATGAAAGAGAAGTTACAACTGATACCACATAAATACAAAGACTCCTAAGAGGCTACTATGAACAACTCTGCCAACACACCGGACAACCTAGAAGAAATGGACATAATTCCTAGAAATTTAAAATCTCCCAAGACTGAATCATGAAGAGATTAAAAAATCTGAATAGACCAATTACTAGTAAGGAGATTGAATCAATAATGAAAAACCTCCCAAGAAATAAAAGTCCAGAACCAGACAGCTTCACTGGTGAATTCTACCAAGCATTCAAAGATTAAATACCCATCCTTCTGAATCTCTTCAAAAAAAATTGAAGAGGAGGAAATGACTCCAAACTCATTTTCAAGCCAGCATTACCCTGATACTAAAACCAGACAAAGTAATCTATAGATTCAGTGCCACCCCTATTAAAATTTCAATGGCATTTCTCACAGAACTAGAATAAATAATTTTAAAATTTATGGAACCACAAAAGACTCCAAATAGCCAAAACAATCTTGAGAAAAAACAGTGAAGAATCATACTTCCTGACTTCAAACTATACTACAAAGCTATAGTAATCAAAATCACATGGTGTTGGCATGAAAAAACAGATACATAGATCAATGGAAGTGAATACAGAGCCTAGAAATAAACCTGCACCTATATGGTCAATTAATCTATGACAAAGGAGGCAAGAACATGCAATGGGGAAAAAACAGTCTCTTCAACAAATGGTATTGGGGAAACTGGATGGCTACATGCAAAAGAATGAGAGTAGACCACTTATCTTACACAATACACAAAAATAAACTCAACATGGATTAAAGACTTGAATCTAAGACCCTGAAACCATAAAATTCCTGGAAGAAAGTATAAAGCTCCTTGACATCAGTCTAGCAACGTTTTCTGGATCTGATTCCAAATGCATGGAAAACAAAAGCAGAAATAAACAAATGGGACTACACCAAGCTAAAAAGCCCTGCACAGCAAAGGAAACCAACAACAAAATGAAAAAGCAACCCACTGAATGGGAGAAGATATTTGCAAATGAGATATTAGATAAGTGGTTAATATACAAAATATATAAAGAACTCATACAAATCAATAACCAAAAAAATCAGATTTAAAAATGGTCAGAAAATCTGAATAGACATTTTTCCAAAGAAGACATACTGATGGACAAAAGGCAAATGTAAAGATGCTCAGCATCACTCATCATCAGGGAAATGCAAACCAAAACCACAATGAGACCTCACATCTGTCAGAATGGCCATTATCAAAAGACAAGGAATAACAGGTGTTGGTTAAGGATGTGGAGAAAAAGGACCCCTTGTGCACGGTTGGTGGATATGTAAATTGATGCAGCCACTCTGTAAATAGTATGGAAGTTCCTCAAAAGATTTAAAAATAGAAATACCATTTGATCCAACAATTTCAGTACTGGGTATCTATACAAAGAAAACAAAAACACTAATTAGAAAAGACATATGCACCCCCATGTTCAATGCACCATTATTTACAATAGCCAAGACATGGAAACAACCTAAGTGTCCACAGATGGATGAATGGATAAAAAAATGTGGTACATATACTTGCAATGGAATATTACTCAGCCATAAAAAAGAATGAAATCTTGTAATTTGTTACAACATAGAGGGACCTTGAGAGTATTATTCTAAGTGCAGTAAGACAGAAAGAAATACTGCATGATTTCACTTATATGTGGAATCTAAAAACCAAAACAAACAAAACAAAACTCATACTCATTAATCCAGAGAACAGACTGGTGGTTGCCAATGAGGAGGGAGGGCTAGGGTGGGGGAGTGGGTAAAGGGGCTCAAGAGGTACAAACTTCCAGTTATAAAATAATAAGACACAGGGATATAATACAGAATACGGGGAATATAGCTGATAATATTGTACTAATTTGTATGGTGACAGATGGTGACTACACTTGTCATGGTGAGCACTGAGTAATGAATGGAGTTTGAATCACTATGTTGTGCACCTGAAACTAATATAAAATTGTATGTCAACTATAACTCAATTAAAAAAAACAAAACAGCATTGCCTGGAAGGATTTTTTTAGTTATTGGATTAAGACTAAATTTCAAATAGAACAGAACTAAAAGTGAACCACCCCCCATCTTCTACCTAGGGGGGATGGTGAGGACTATCACTTTATCCATAAAACAATGATATTACATTTCTCAGTCCTCTGAGCCGTATCACTGGAATCACCCTACACCGCATGTGTAAGCTGTACTATATAACTATATATTACTGTATACTATATAGTTTCCTGTGGTTGCTCTAACAATTCACCACAAATTTAGTGGCTTAAGGCAACTCACATTTATTGTCTGACCAGTCTGGAGGTAGAAATCCAAAATGGGTCTCACTGGATTAAAATCAAATTGTCAGCAGAGTGGTATCCCTTCTGGAGGCTCTAGAGAGGAACCTGTTTCTTTGCCTTTTCTAGATTCTAGATGCCTCTTCATTCCTTGGACTATAGCCTCCTCCTCCACCTTCAGGTCAGCAGCCTTGGGCAGAGGCCCTCACATGCTACCATCTCCCTAGTTCACCCTCTCCCAGTGGTGAGGACCTGTGATTACCATGGGCCCACCCATGGTAAGTCAGCTGCTTAGCAACCTTATTCCATTTGCTACCTTCACCCCTTTGCCATGTACCATAATATATCCACAGTTTCCAGGGATTGGGATGTAGACTTCTTTAGGGGCCATTATTCTGCCTACCACATCTGGTAAACCTGTTTTCTCCTCTGTGCAAGGGGAAGGATATTGGTTGATTAGAAAGATTGCATGAGCTGATGTAAGTAAATTGACAGCCACAGATCCACCCTTAATTCACCTACTTTATTGCTAACCTGTGCATTCAAGCCTTCCTCTACCCCCACGGGCTAGCACCTAGACTGGGTGGCCTTTTGCCAGACACAGTTCAGGCACTCAAGGATGAGGATTCTCATCAAAGCTGTCTTCTGCGTCCTTGACTCTTAGCTAGGGTAGTATGTTGGAGCACAGGCACCAGGTGTATTCAGTAAGATCTATTCCAAACAGGTGTGCACAAAACCAGATGCATATACAATGCTTGCTTGGGAACAGAGAAAAGCTAAAGGTAATTTGGGTTTCAAAGGTAATAAACTTAATGAGATTACTCTCATTAGAGTTCCAAAATAGTAAATTCAAAGACAATTATATATTAACTTTCTTAAAATAAAAAATTTCGTAGTTTTTGCTTTTTAAGTTACTGTTATTTTTAAGCCCTTATTCAAGCTTTGCTCTTCCCTTGGCCAGAGTTTCCATTTGACAATTGGCACATAGGACAGCCATTTACATGTTAACCTGGGGAGGGAGAGAAGATATATACGGAAGCCAGAATTTAATAAATTCAATCGTTAAATCCAAAAGCTATTCAACATCTGAGTGAAGGACCAGATAAAAATAAACAGGTAACACCTTATGCAATTATAAGGCATTATAAAAAATTAATACCTGCAACCAAATAAGTCACACAAATGAAAGTTAATAATGAAATTAAAGATATTATTCTATAGTATCTTTTAATCAAAGATTAAAGGGTTCACCCACATTATTACTATAATTATCTCATTATTTTATAATGGAAAAACAAACTTTATATCAACTATCTGATATGTTCCAAGGAGGGGCAAGAAGCTTTATATTTACCCTTAGAATCAAGACAAACACTTCCTTCAGTTGGCAGTTAAAATCTGAATAAAAAACATAATAGTTTGATTTTGTTTAAGATGTAGATTTTTAAAAGGAATTCACCTAACAGCACAGATGGGATAAGCCAACTTGGGTTTTCCATGGTGCAGAAAGCCTCAAGACACAAGACCACATTGCCACCTGGTGGCAAGATCAAATTTTGCAACAATTCATTTTGAGCGTTCCCTAGCCTTTGATTTACTATTTAAAAAGTGAAAATATGTTTTAGGTGGTTATTATTTAACTTCAAGAAAAATGAAAGGGTTTGAGGGACAGGGTGTTGAAGGTGCCAAATTAAAACAAAATGTACTTCGAATGCCAAATCTTCTTAGAAAAGCCATTAGCCCAGCTCCTTCTGTGGAACATAGCCCCACCCCCAATGACAATCTAGAACCCCATATGAGTTCACCTCAGTTGCCCAAGGTGCAGAGAGACACATCAGAACTTCCAAGAACCCTCCATCGTTTACCTTGAAATTCAGTAGTGCCATTTAGCCAAAATAAAATCAGTAAGGCTTTGGAGATGTAGTTACCTTGTTTTAGAGAGCATAAGAGAAGCTCCAAGCATAGGTGCTACTTGAATCTAATAAGTGCTTGTGATTCCCTTTTCAAACACATCACAACAGTTAAAATATTGGGGTTGAAATATTAAGGAGAATTCCATAAGAAAAAGTGATGTAGCACAATAGCCAACATCTCCTGGATGGAGAACGCCAAGCTACTCCTTCCATGTGATGGTGGAAGAGAAGATGTGCATTCCTTGAAATGTCCTGGAAGGTCTACCATGAGGTCATTCTTGGGGGTTAGCCAGTGACTTCTCTTCCTCAGGAAGCTTTATGATCAATCCTGAAAGAACTCAACGAGATGATTCCTATTTGAAACCAATACCATTTATAGATAACTCTAATTGTTGTATAAATTTGACCCAATTATCAAGTTAAGGACACATATCTTCATAACAGGATTAAGGAGTCAAGCACCAAGCACCACATGGCTTTCCCTGGGGCTTCCCCCCGTCAATAGGTACAAGGACACTAAGAGGTGATCTCCCCAGTTCCCAGTCCCCCTTGACTTCACCTGTTGCCACCTCCTGGGACAGCAAGACACATGGAACCCTCCGGCTCTTCCCTGAAAGCCAGTCCCTGCTTGCTGGTCTTGGCACCTCAGCTCAGCTCAGCTCCACTGCCCTTCCCAAGTAGCGACTCCTCACGAGACAAAGGACGAAGCTTGAGGGTTTCTCCCGGGAAAACTGCCAGCTTTTCACAATCTACTCTTCAAATTTACGCCCTAGCAGCCATTTTACCCCATGAACTCTGGTGGTTGAGATGAGAGGTTTTCACCTGAGCCACACACCCCTTGGACAGGGAGGGGGCCCTGCTCTCCTCATGTTCCTCCCACTGCTTGAGAGTGGGACCAGAACACACATATCCCCTTAGGCTGGAAAGATCCCCCCACCCCCAGAGGCCTGCCCTGCCATTCTTCCCTGGTGGGAAGAAACCAAGCTCCACAAGAGCACAGGCTGATCCCCCACCATGCAAGCTGCTGATGCCTCCCTGTTCTTGGATCAGGAACCTAAGAGCACAGGAAGTCCCTCCTTCCCCAAGGCTCACCTCATTTCCAAATAACTACCTCCCAGAAGGTTTACTAATGGGCACACCAATACCTTTCTGGAAGAGTCTCAACCCAATTCCTGGGGTCCCAACAATCATTAAGAGGTCAGCATGGGTTCACTTCCTAAAGACAAGGTTGTTTGGTTTTATACCCACATACTCATCTTGAATGCAGTACTGGAAGGGCCCTAAATTAAAATGAAGGGGATGCCCGAGCCACCTCAAAGCCTCTGTATTTTCTAGAACCTTCCCTGGTGCTAGATGGTTCCCTATGAACCCAGAGAGGGTTGGTGTTTGCTAGATAGGGATGGTGAGCAATACAGCTAAGAGTATTGTCTAAACATGATTTTAATCATGGACAGTGGAACCAAATCTGAATGAGGAAGCCAGAAAAAAAAACTAGACTATTCTTAGTGGGGGATTACGGTCATAGAGGCTATTTCTGCAACTAAGATGAAAGGAGAGAAAGCCATGATTGCAAAATGGTGTATCTGTGGTCAAGATCCCTGAGGTATTTCTGTCCTGTGGTGACAACCTGCAGGAAGACTGGAGAGTGGGTGGCAGAGGGGTGAGAACAGAGCCACTGGGAAGGAGAAGTCAGAAACTAGAAGCCCATCCTGTGGAGTCCCTGGAAGTGACAAAAGCAGGGTGGAGAGGAGGACCTGGAGCCAGAAGCCACCATGTTATAAGAATGGGACGCCACAAGGCCATAAGCAGAGAACAGCACAGCAAGGAGGCAAGTGGCCATGGATGGAGTGCACTAGAAATGGTAGCCGCTTTTGCAAGAGAAATTTAAAACAAGTGGAGTGGAGCAAGATGTCGGAGGAGTAGGAGACCTGGATTTCGTCTGGTCTCAGTAATTCAGCTGGATGGGGATCAAACCATTCTGAACACCTACAAACTCAACAGGAGATCAGAGAAAATAGCAACAACTCTCTGAACAGAAAAGTGACCACTTTCTGGAAGGTAGGACGTGCGGAGAAGTGAATCTGAGGTGATATTCGATATTCGGGAGGATAGACGGTGGGGGAGGTATCTCCGTCGGCCGCTTCTGGCAAGTGCTAGAGCCGCGGAGCACAAAATCGGAACTTTTAGAAGTCAGCTCCGCTGTGGGACGTCACTCCGGTGGCTAAGCGCGGGGTGGAACCCTCGTGGGACAGTGTGGTCTCAGGACCCTCGGGGTCACAGAAAGACCGGGGGTGCCTGAGTACGGCAGAGCTCCCAGGTATCGGAGCAGGAAAGCCGGCTGCAGAGACGGAGCCGAGGCACAGGCTCTCAGCTCAGGGTTGCCATAAACCGTGATCCGTGGCACAGTTGGGCCACTGCTCCTCCAGCAGGGACCCAACAAGCGGCAGATCCGGGGAGACTCACCTTCCTTCCCTGGCAGGAGTGGTGCGGGAGTGCACCACAGGGATCTGCTGGGTTTGGAGACTCCACACGGGGTCGGGTGCCAGAGATAGAAACGCTCGGTCACAGGCCGGCTGAGCACGGAGTGCGGCCGGAGACCGGGGAGACGGGAGTGACTGACTGCTTTTCTCTGGGGGCGCACTGAGGAGCGGGGCCCCGAGTTCTTGGCTCCTCCAGGGCAGAGATTGGGAGGCCGCCATTTTCACTCTCAGCCTCTAAAGCTGTACAGAAAGCTTGCAGGGAACAAAACCTCCCGAGAGCAAACCCGAGCAGATTACTTAGCCAGGACCTGCAAGGGCGGGCACTTCCGCCTCTGGCAAAGACATTTGGGAACCATGGCAACAGGCTCCTCCCCCAGAAGATCAGCAAGAACAGCTAGCCAAGACCAAGTTTACGGATCAATGAGAACGGCAGAACTCCAGCGCTAGGGGAATACTGCTCATAGAATCCATGGCTTTTTTACCATGATTCTTTAGTCTTTCAAAGTTAATTTTAACTTTTTTTTTTTTTTCCCCTTTTCAACCAACATCTTATCAATCCCTTTTTTAAAAAACATTTTCATTTTTCATTTTTAGAGTCATATTCTATCCCTTCATAGTAGTTACCCGTATTTTTCGCATATATATATAAGTTGTTCTCTCTTTAAAATTTTGACAGACAGTTTCTTCTAACAGATCAAAATATACCCTAAATCTTAGTGTATGGCTTTGTTCTAATCTCCTGACTGATCACATTCTCTCCTTTTTTTTTCTTTTTTTTTTAATCCACTTCTTTTTTCAAACAACTTCTGATCAATTCCTTTTATAAATTTTTTTATAATTTTCATCTTTACAGTCATATTCCATCCTGTCATCATATTAACCCTTATTTTTGTGTATATATATAAGTTTTTCTTTCTTTAAAATTTTGGGAGGCACTTTCTTCTAACAGACCAAAATACACCCAAAATCTAGTGTGTGGCACTAATCTATGCACCAGCCTGAACATATTTGATCATATTCTAGTTTTTTTTGTTTTGTTTTGTTCTGTTTTTGTTTGTTTTTATCTTTTTCTTTTATTTCCTTTTTCTTTTTTTTTTTTCTTTTTCTTTTTTCTTTCTTTCCCTTTTTTTCCACATGGCTTCAGGTCTTTTCTGATTTGTTTAGAGTCTATTTTCTGGGGACGTTGTTACCCTGTTAGCATTTTGTTCTCTCATTCACCTATTCTCCTCTGGACAAAATGACAAGATGGAAAAAATCACCTCAACAAAAAGAACAAGAGGTAGTACCGACTGCCAGGGACCTACTCAATACGGACATTAGTACGATATTGGATCTAGAGTTCAGAATCATGACTTAAAAGATACTAGCTGGGCTTGAAAAAAATATGGAAGTTATTAGAGAAACCCTTTCTGGAGAAATAAAAGAACTAAAATCTAAGCAAGTAGAAATCAAAAAGGCTATTAATGCGGTGCAATCAAAAAGGGGGCGGTAACTGCTAGGATAAATGAGGCAGAAGAGAGAATCAGTGATACAGAAGACCAAATGATGGAAAATAAAGAAGCTGAGAAAAAGAGAGATCAACAACTACTGGATCACGAGGGCAGAATTCAAGAGATAAGCGATACCATAAGACGAAAAAATATTAGAATAATTGGGATCCCAGAAGAAGAAGAAAGAGAGAGAGGGGCAGAAGGTATATTGGAGCAAATTATAGCAGAGAACTTCCCTAATTTGGGGAAGGAAACAGGCATCAAAATCCAGGAAGCACAGAGAACCCCTCTCAAAATCAATAAAAATAGGTCAACACCCTGACATCTAATAGTAAAACTTACAAGTCTCAGAGACAAAGAGAAAATCCTGAAAGCAGCTCGGGAGAAGAGATATGTAACCTACAATGGTAGAAACATTAGATTGGGAACAGACCTATCCACAGAGACCTGGCAGGCCAGAAAGGACTGGCAGGATATATTCAGAGCACTAAACGAGAAAAATTTGCAGCCAAGAATACTATATCCAGCTAGGCTGTCATTGAAAATAGAAGGAGAGATAAAAAGCTTCCAGGAGAAACAAAAACTAAAGGAATTTGCAAACACGAAAGCAGCCCTACAAGAAATCTTGAAAGGGGTCTTCTAAGCAAAGAGAGAGCCTAAAAGCAACATAGACCAGAAAGGAACACAGACAATATACAGTAACAGTCACCTTACAGGCAATAAAATGGCACTAAATTCCTATCTTTCAATAGTTACCCTGAATGTACATGGGCTAAAAGCCCCAATCAAAAGACACAGGCTATCAGACTGGATTAAAACACAAGACCCATCGATACGCTGTCTGCAAGAGACTCATTTTAGACCCAAAGATGCCCCCAGATTGAAAGTGAGGGGGTGGAAAACCATTTACCATGCTAATGGACACCAAAAGAAAGCTGGGGTGGCAATCCTTCTATCAGACAAATTAGATTTTAAACCAAAGACTGTAATAGGAGATGAGGAAGGACACTATATCCTACTTAAAGGGTCTATCCAACAAGAAGATCTAACAATTGTAAATATCTATGCCCCTAATATGGGAGCAGCCAATTATATAAGCCAAATAATAACAAAAGCAAAGAAACACATCGACAACAATACAATAATAGTGGGGGACTTTAACACCCCCCTCACTGAAATGGACAGATCATCTAAGCAAAAGATCAACAAGGAAATGAAGACTTTAAATGATACACTGGACCAAATGGACTTCACAGACATATTCAGAACATTCCATCCCAAAGCATCGGAATACACATTCCTCTCTAGTGCCCATGGAACATTCTCCAGAATAGATCACATCCTAGGTCACAAATCAGGTCTGAACTGGTACCAAAAGATTGGGATCATTCCCTGCCTATTTTCAGACCACAATGCTTTGAAACTAGAACTCAATCACAAGAGGAAAGTTGGAAAGAACTCAAATACATGGAGGCTAAAGAGCATCCTACTAAAGAATGAATGGGTCAACCAGGAAATTAAAGAAGAATTTAAAAAATTCATGGAAACAAATGAAAATGAAAACACAACTCTTCAAAATCTTTGGGATGCAGCAAAGGCAGTGCTAAGAGGAAAGTATATAGCAATATAAGCCCTTCTCAAGAAACAAGAAAGGTCTCAAATACACAACCTAACCCTCCAACTAAAGGAGCTAGAGAAAGAACAGCAAATAAAGCCTAAACCCAGCAGGAGAAGAGAAATCATAAAGATCAGAGCAGAAATCAATGAAATAGAAACCAAAAGAACAGTAGAACAGATCAACGCAACTAGGAGCTGGTTCTTTGAAAGAATTAACAAGATGGATAAACCCCTGGCCAGACTTATCAAAAAGAAAAGAGAAATGATCAAAATCAACAAAATCATGAATGAAAGAGGAGAGATCACAACCAACACCAAAGAAATACAAACAATTATAAGAACATATTATGAGCAACTCTATGCCAGCAAATTAGATAATCTGGAAGAAAAGGATGCATTCCTAGAGATGTATCAACTACCAAAACTGAACCAGGAAGAGATAGAAAACCAGAACAGACCTATAACCACTAAGGAAATCGAAGCAGTCATCAAAAATCTCCCATGAAACAAAAGCCCAGGGCCAGATGGCTTCCCAGGGGAATTCTACCAAACATTTCAAGAAGAATTAATACCCATTCTTCTGAAACTGTTCCAAAAAATAGAAATGGAAGGAAAACTTCCAAACTCCTTTTATGAGGCCACCATTACCTTGATCCCAAAACCAGACAAAGACCCCATCAAAAAGGAGAAGTACAGACCAATATCCTTGATGAACATAGATGCAAAAATTCTCACCAAAATACTAGCCAATAGGATCCAACAGTACATTAAAAGGATTATTCACCACGACCAAGTGGGATTGATCCCTGGGCTGCAAGGTTGGTTCAACATCCACAAATCAATCAACGTGATACAATACATTAACAAAAGAAAGAACAAGAATCATATGATCCTCTCAATAGATGCAGAAAAAGCTTTTGACAAAGTACAGCATCCTTTCTTGATCAAAAGCCTTCAGAGTATAGGCATAGAGGGTACATACCTCAATATCATAAAAGCCATCTATGAGAAACCTACAGTGAATATCATTCTCAATGGGGAAAAACTGAGAGCTTTCCCCCTAAGGTCAGGAACGCGGCAGGGATGTCCACTATCACCACTGCTATTCAACATAGTATTAGAAGTCCTAGCCACAGCAATCAGACAACAAAAAGAAATCAAAGGCATCCAAATCGGCAAAGAAGAAGTCAAACTCTCACTCTTTGCAGATGATATGATACTTTATGTGGAAAACCCAAAAGACCCCCACCCCAAAACTGCTAGAACTCATACAGGAATTCAGTAAAGTGGCAGGATATAAAATCAATGCACAGAAATCAGTGGCATTCCTATACACCAACAACAAGACAGAAGAAAGAGAAATGAAGGAATCGATCCCATTTACAATTGCACCCAAAACCATAAGATACCTAGGAATAAATCTAACCAAAGAGGCAAGGATCTGTACTCAGAAAACTATAATATACTCATGAAAGAAATTGAGGAAGACACAAAGAAATGGAAAAACGTTCCATGCTCATGGATTGGAAGAACAAATATTGTGAAGATGTCAATGCTACCTAGAGCAATCTACACATTCAATGCAATCCCCATCAAAATACCATCCACTTTTTTCAAAGAAATGGAACAAATAATCCTAAAATTTGTATGGAACCAGAAAAGACCCTGAATAGCCAGAGGAATGTTGAAAAAGAAAAGCAAAGCCGGCGGCATCACAATTCCGGACTTCCAGCTCTATTACAAAGCTGTCATCAAGACAGTATGGTACTGGCACAAAAACAGACACATCGATCAATGGAACAGAATAGAGAGCCCAGAAATGGACCCTCAACTCTATGGTCAACTCATCTTCGACAAAGCTGGAATGAATGTCCAGTGGAAAAAAGACAGTCTCTTCAACAAATGGTGTTGGAGAAATTGGACAGCCACATGCAGAAGAATGAAACTGGGCCATTTCCTTACACCACACATAAAAATAGACTCCAAATGGTTGAAAGACCTCAATGTGAGACAGGAGTCCATCAAAATCCTAAAGGAGAACACAGGCAGCAACCTCTTCGACCTCAGCCACAGCAACTTCTTCCTAGAAACATTGCCAAAGGCAAGGGAAGCAAGGGCAAAAATGAACTATTGGGACTTCATCAAGATAAAAAGCTTTTGCACGGCAAAAGAAACAGTCAACAAAACCAAAAGACAACTGACAGAATGGGAGAAGATATTTGCAAATGACATATCAGATAAAGGGCTAGTATCCAAAATCTATAAAGAACTTATCAAACTCAACACCCAAAGAACAAAGAATCCAATCAAGAAATGGGCAGAAGACATGAACAGACATTTTTCCAAAGAAGACACCCAAGTGGCCAAAAGACACATGAAAAAGTGCTCAACATCGCTGGGCATCAGGGAAATCCAAATCAAAACCTCAATGAGATACCACCTCACACCAGTCAGAATGGCTAAAATTAACAAGTCAGGAAACGACAGATGTTGGTGGGGATGCGGAGAAAGGGGAACCCTCCTACACTGTTGGTGGGAATGCAAGCTGGTGCAGCCACTCTGGAAAACAGTATGGAGGTTCCTGAAAATTTGAAAATAGGGCTACCATATGATCCAGCAACTGCACTACTGGGTATTTACCCCAAAGATACAAATGTAGGGAGCTGAAGGGGTATGTGCACCCCGATGTTTATAGCAGCAATGTCCACAATAGCCAAACTGTGGAAAGAGCCAAGATGTCCATCGACAGATGAATGGATAAAGAAGTGGCATATATATACAATGGAATATTATGTAGCCATCAAAAGGAATGAGATCTTGCCATTTGCAACGACGTGGATGGAACTGGAGGGTATTATGCTGAGCGAAATAAGTCAATCAGAGAAAGACATGTATCATATGACCTCACTGATATGAGGAATTCTTAATCTCAGGAAAGAAACTGAGGGTTGCTGGAGTGGGGGTGGGGTGGGAGGGATGGAGTGGTTGGGTGATAGACATTGGGGAGGGTATATGCTATGGTGAGTGCTGTGAATTGTGCAAGACTGTTGAATCACAGATCTGTACCTCTGAAAGAAATAATGCAATATATGTTAACAAAAAAAAAAAAAAAGGAAGAGAGCAGGAGGGGAAGAATGAAGGGGGGGAATCGGAGGGGGAGATGAACCATGAGAGACGATGGACTCTGAGAAACAAACTGAGGGTTCTAGAGGGGAGGGGGGTGGGAAGATGGGTTAGCCTGGTGATGGGTATTAAAGAGGGCACATTCTGCATGGAGCACTGGGTGTTATGCACAAACAATGAATCATGGAACACTACATCAAAAACTAATGATGTAATGTATGGTGTTTAACAATAAAAAATTTTTAAAAAAGAAAAAAATTTAGAACAAGTGTGAAAATGAGGAAGGAAACCACCCCCCTCCTGGCTCTGAATTTTCTTCTGCATTCGCTATCGAGGCTTCTGTAAGAGTCTGGTGGCCAACAGCCATCCGTAGAGGAAGTTTGTTGGTTACACACGGTGAATTCTGAAGCTCTTTGCAGATTAGGAGGGTGAGGGATGGGGTCAGACTGAGGCAGGGTTGGGTTTTCTTTTAACTAAATCCCATAGTAAGAATGCATTTTACATTGTTAAACTGTGTACATGCATGATGGCACCCTCCCTTTGCCTCCCCGCCACCCTCCCACCAACAAAGATTTACAGAGCACCTACTATATGCCAGTCAGTTCTAGGCACTGGGACACAGCAGTGAACGAAACACATAAAATCCCTGCTCTTATAGAATTTTCATTCTGGTGGAGGAACAGACAATAAAGAGATCAAGTATGTGGCATATTCAATGGGAGTGAGGGACACAAGGGAACAGAGCATGGAAGGAGCAGGGTAGTAGAGTTTTAGCTGGAGAAGACTGAGGAGGTCTCAGGAGTGAAAGCCTGAGAGAAGTGAGGGTAAGCCACGAGACACAGAGGGAGATGCATTCATGCAGAGGCAACAAGGTCGGTCTCTACGCCTGGAATATGCTGGAGTGTTCTACAAATACCCAAAGACCAGCATGACAGATTGAAGGAAGGAGCAGGAAGTGAGTCTAGAGAGGCAAGTGGGGGTGGGGGAGACCACGGAGTCTTGTAGGACACTGTAAGGTCAGAATGAAACAGAAAGGGGCAGAATGTTGCTGAGACCACCAGCAGCACCGGTCTAAATCCAAACCCAAGTCTTTGAGATGACAATAGTGTTGGAAATGACTGGAACCTTGAGTTGAATACGAGAAAGACTGAACTAATCTGAAAGGGATTGATTGAACCAGAAGAAACTGAGATCCATTTAAGGGGTGCAGTTTTGTTTTATTCCATTGGCTGTGTCACACTTCTCTCTGAACCAGTGGGAAATGCCAATTGGCTTAGATCAAGATCTTCTACTTCCCCTCTGCTGGAGGTGGGGTCCAACCCAAAGAGAGTGAGGAAATGATGGTCCCTGTGCTCAGTAGAATAATGGCCCCAAAGATGCCAGCATCCTAACCCCTGGAACACGTGGACATGTTACCTCACAGAAAGGGACTTTGCAGATATGACTGAGTAAAAAGTCTTGAGATGAAGAGATTATCCTGGGTTATCCAGGTGGGCACTGTCATCACAGGGTCTATAAGAGGGAGGCAAGAGGGTCATAGCAAGAGGCAGAGGTGTGGTGTGGAAGCAGAGGTCAGCACCATGTGGTTGCTGGCTGCGGGTCCACCAGCCCAGGCATGCAGGCAGCCTCCAGATGCTGGAGAAGGCAAGACACAGATTCTCCCCTGGAGATCTACATGGATAATGATGCCTAGCACCTACGGTGTTAATTATGAGCCAGCCACGTCCTTCAGCACTCTACATATATTAACTCATTAAATTCAAAGAACAAACTTATGAGGTGGGTTATCAATGCACTCTTTTTAAAATCCACCAGGCGCCACCGTTTTAGGGGCGCCTGGGTGGCTCAGTTGTTAAGCGTCTGCCTTTGGCTCAGGTCATGATCCCGGGGTCCTGGAATCGAGCCCCACATCAGGCTCCCTGCTCCGCAGGAAGTCTGCTTCTCCCTCTCCCACCCTCCCTGCTTGTGTTCCCTCTCTGTCAAAAAATAAATAAAATCTTTAAAAAAAAAAAAAATCCCCGTTTTACAGATGAGGAAACTGAGACACAACCATGTTGAAAGCTGCCCACGATGACAGGGCAAAGCTAGCATTCAAACCCAGGCAGTTTGATTCCAGAGCCCTGAGCCCAGAGGCTGTGCGTCCTCTTCCTGTACCTTCTGGATGTACCTTTTTCACAAGGAGGGGCAGAACCTCATGGGCCTCTGGGCATGATGCCCTGAGAACATAAAACCACTTCCATACTGATCCAGCTAAGAATCCATAATCTGGTGGCGCCTGGGTGGCTCAGTTGGTTAAGCGACTGCCTTCAGCTCAGGTCATGATCCTGGAGTCCTTCGTCGGGCTCCCTGCTCAGCAGGGAGTCTGCTTTTCCCTCTGACCCTCCCCCCTCTCATGCTCTCTCGCTCTCATTCTCTCTCAAATAAATAAAATCTTAAAAAAAATAAAGAATCCATAACCTGAACCTAATCGGGAAAAAATGTCAAAGAAAACCCAAAGACAAATACTCTATTTTAAAAGGTGGAGGCAAGGGATGACTGTATTCTTCAGAAACATCAGTGTAATAAAAGACCAAGGCTAAGAACGGTTTCAGATTAGATCCCAGAGATATGACAAGTAAATGCAACATGTGACCCCAGCCTGGATTTAGTCCCAGAGGGGGAAGGCTATAAATGACACTGGATGGATGTGGACAATGGATTTGGGAAAAAAGTATTCTATCAGTGTTCAATGTACTCAAGTTGACAACTGTCCTATGACTATGCAAGAGAAGAGCCTTACTCTTAGGGACTACACACTGAAAGGGTTAGGGGTAATATATGCATGCCATATGCCACCTGTAACTTAAGGCTTGGTTTCAAGAGAAAGTAAATCATGGGTATATAGGCACATTTGTGAATGCACATATATGTGTATACATGTATGCCATACATCGGGAATGCATAGCATGTGCACATATAAAATGTGTATGTACTCGTGTGGGGAGAGCGCAAATATTGAAGGAAATGGGGCAAAATGCCAACAATTGATGAATCTGCCTGAAGGGTGTATTGGGAGGTTTTCGAACTATGCGACAATTTCAAAAATTGTTTCCAGATAAGAAGTGAATTCAATTAATTGCTAATTGGTTTACAAAAGCATACATGTCTTGATACTATTAATATATATTTACACTAAATATAACATTGTATATATTTAATACTCACTGAGACATTTGAAAAGCTATTCAAAAGTTGTCTCTGGGGAGTGGGATCCTAATGTTTTTTTCTACCATATATTTTTCTAGAATTTCCAAGCTTCCTTAATCAATGTTACCTTCATATTCAGAGAAAAGAAACCCAAAAAACAAATGCACATCACACTTAATGCCCACAGGCTGCTTACCTACAAGAATAGCTTCCTTCTTTACATTTTGAAGTGGTTTTACATTTTCTAACTCAAGATCATCCATTACCATCAAGCAGCTATTAAAACTTAACAAATTCTTGACATATCTTTTCAATATAGGATTAAAGGACAGAGTAAAAATGCATTTTCAATGTTTATTATGTACCAGAAATTACACTAGGTTCTTTAAAATGTCTTACAGTCCTCCCCACAATCCTACAAGGTTACAAGAGGAATGTGAAAATCGGACAACATCACTGGCAACAAGGCTGCACTTTGGAGAGGTTCCATCATTTTGTTCAAAAGCACACATCCTGTCAAGGGCAGAGCAGAGATCCAAATCCAAGTTTGTCTATCCTCGGAAACCCAGTTTCTCCTGCTCCTCTCTACAGGTGCTCGATAAAAGGCATGTATACGGCCAGCTATGCTTTCAACTGCAGAACTGGTTAATAACTTCAAAAATAAAATTCCAAGTCAAATACCCACTGGGTATCTCGCTTTAATTTTTAACCCAAATCATCAGACAACTGCCCAATTTTCCACCTCATGTGTATAGAAACAGTAATGGCTAACATTTGCTGAGCTTTGTGCCACACTGCTCCAGGAGCTGCCCCTCTTCAATCCCCTTCGCACCCAGTGACGTAGGCATGGTGAGTATCCTTAGAGACAGCTGAGGCAGAGAAATAAAAAGCCCAAGGTCGTAACTAGGAAAGTGACCAAATCAAAATTATAACCTTTGCAGCATCACTCCAGACCCCATGCTCCTAACCACTTTGATAGGCTTCCTTCCCAAGCTACTCATGCTTAATATTTCAAATTATAATGCTATAAATACCATTTACAAAGCTATCAATCTAGATTAACTGGTTGAAAGGTCAGCTATAAAGTCTGAATTCCGAATTACCTGAATTTCTGAAGCCTTACTGCAGCCACACCCTACCCTCTAACCACTAGTGCAGTGTATAAGCTGTAAGTTTATTTGCCAAGATTTTCAAAAGCAGAAACAATTTATTTTATACTTCTAATAGAGTGACCAAGACCAAAGTAAGCTTTTAATTGAATGAATGTCATGAAGGCAGTTTCACAGTATCATTCCCCTTTTTCAAAGGCAGTATGGCATGGTGAGGGGCCCAAGCTCGGGAAATAGACTTGGCTTTACCACAAAATGGACAAGTTCATTTCTCCAAGTTCTTCTCTTGGAGATTATTAAATAAATAAAACAAATAAAAGATTATTCCAAAGAGGAGATGGGGTAAAGTACCTAACATACATTAGATACTCCATAAAAACAGTTTTTACTGTTCCTCAAGCTTTATGCCTATGTTTCAATTGACCATATTTAGGGCATTCTGGGCCCAATCACCTGTTGACTAGGTACAAGTGTCTAAGTCTTCTTTTGTCCCCTGACAATAGGATTCCCACCCCACCCCTGCAGATCCCACTGTACATCCCACCACAACTCCCACCAGTGTGCAGGACAGGGGAAGTACTCAGTATTACGTGGTATCTAAACCAAGAGTCCCATATTCAGATGAATACTGATTGCACAGGTCACTAGTAAGTGAAACAGTATGAAACAAGTAATGATGGGAACTGGAGATAAAACTACTTGGTTCCAGCAAATTACTGGGTAACACAAGTCCTGGGCTCCAAATCTTTGATTTTTGAAAAGTAGGAATTGCAGATTTTTATGGGACATTTTTCTGTTTGAAGAATGTGCACAAGAAACCACCTCCATACCAACACTCATGTGCACGTATGCGGTCTGCAAGCACACATGGGAACGCATGAACAGCAAAGATGCAGTCACATGATCCCACATGGGTACTTGAGCACCTCCTATCTTCCCTCAGACTTGTCTTCCTTACTACTAAACCTATGTGTGCAAATGGACATACACACAGTCACACACAGCAGGTGGCTGTTAGGGCTGTGCTCTGGCCAGCCTTCATACCACAGTCCCAGAACCACCACCATGAAAGAAACGGCTTCAGAGCTGTGGCAAGGCCTTGGGTGGGTTTTGGGGTCATAATTTCAATTGTAGCATCAGCAGGAACAGAGAACATCGCTACAACAGATCCAAGCTGATAGAGCAGAGGAGGAAATGGTGTGTTCGTTCACTGAACACATATACACAAAGGATATACTACTTCAAAGTGTGGGCACTTCCAAATAAGAAATTTTAGGTGAGGGCAGAGCTAGAGAAGTAGTATTCTGAGTAAAAAACACTTAAGTCACATTTTAAAACATGCAAACTACACTATATAACTGATTATTACATGTGTAGTAAAATCTTACACATGGACAAGAATGATACACACTTCAGGCTAGTGGTGTGACCAAGGAAAATATGCTCAGAGAAGGGTATAAAGGAGATTTCAGTTATTTTTCATGACTTACTCCTTAAAAGAAACCAAAAGACCTAAATAAAAAATAAAACCTGGGGAAAACTTTGTAATAAAAACAATAAAATCAGAACAAATGAGCAAAGACAACACCATTCTGCAGCCACAACTGCCCCTCCCATCCCCACACTACTATGACATGGGGACAAATTAGGCAAACATAAAATCTCATTATCTACTGGCATCTGCAATATACCTTTCTGGAGTTAAGAGATCAAGTATTGGATGGAAAGGATTACTTACATATTTGAGTAAGTGTTGGAAACATTTATACCATTTTCTACCTCAACTAAATGCACAGATGTTACAAGACTTGTTCTCAGTAATAGGAGTCGTCCCCTCTTATCACATCGCTATGCAAACATTATAATGAACACACAAGTTTTAAGCACTCGCAGTGTATATTCCAATATACTTATCTCCCTGAAATTCCCATTCCACCCACGACTTCTTTTACAAAGAAACCACTTTGCCCAATTAATGTTAAAATTCTTAAGCTTATTTCCTCATCACAGTGTAAAATCTTGCTAAGAAATCATTTCTTAAAACATATATAATGAAATCCCCCAACTGACAAATTCCATGGGAGTCTCAAAGTGCAAGAGCATTTTTCCCTTGGGGAGATAATTCACTTATTTGATACATTAAATATGATCAGTAAACTTTTAAAAGAAAATCTATTGTTAAGTTTTATTTAGTAATCTCTACACCCCACGTGGGGCTCAAACTCATGACTCCAGGACCAAGAGTCAAACACTCTTCCGACTGAGCCAGCCAGGCACCTCTAAACGAAAATCTAAATTTTATTTCAATATCATAAAACTTGCTTGATAGTAAACAAAAAGCATCCAAATACTTTGCAACAAAATTTTCCTTTGATTCTCACAAGTTTTAGTTGAATTTCTCAAGTGAAATTATTTTCCTAAATTTAATTCAAAGTAGCATGATACACACCGTCATATATTTACCTACATATTACACATTTAAGGATATACTTTCAATTAAAATAGCACAGAAAGAGCAAGTTTGCCCCCCCCCAAAAAAAACTGTATTAACACCTTTATATAACTCCTAACAAACCTCTACTTCCTAAAACATGCAACATACTAAAATAAGGAATTCTTATTGCTCAGGTAATGCAAAATAGATTTCAGTCACTTGCAATTGCAACACACTTCTTAGAACTTAGGTATCAGTAACTTCTCACCCTCAAAAAAATTTGGATTTTCCTCAAGACTCTTAAATATCTGTATTACTTGACACCCTTTGTTCCTTGTAGAACAGCATCAAGAATTTATACCACAATTTATCAAAATTCAGATACTGAAATAATGGTTAATCTTTTTTTTTTTTAAATAATGCTTAAATCTTAAAGGACCATATAGAAGAGTGAAGTCATACTGTTCTCCAGCCTTGGTTACATAAACTATAAATTCTATAGCCTCCTTCTTTAATGCATTAATTGTTTAGTAACGTTCCTATTGATTTTGTTCACAAGTTGAGATTGTTAATGGGCAGATGTTTTCTCTGCACTTCTTTGGGAGATAAAGGCAAGAAAAAAAAGTCTTTGAATATTTAAGATCAAACGTTTTCATAAAGAAATGTTACGTACAGCCTTTAGAAAGGGATCAAAGGCATTACATAATTACCATATGAATTTTCTGTGGAGACAATATTGGACTTGGACCAGGGTGCAAGTCCTTCCCTTTCTTTCTAAATTACAATGGTTAAAAGCATGGGCTCTAGGACCAGACCGTCGGGATCGAACTCCTGCCCTGTTAAAGCTGTGTAAACCTCTCTGTAAACTTGTCTGCCCCAGCACACAATGGAGATAAGAACAGTGCCGACTTCATAGAATCTGAGTGAGGATTTAATGAGTTGACATAAAATACCTGGCACTTATTCATAAGCACCTTGAAAACCATCTCATACTTTGAGAAATATAGGACAGGCAGAATCAATTTCTTAGTGAGTAAAGATAATCACTTGGGTTATCAGCAAAGTGGAATTAAAACTGAATCCCATAGAATTTCTCAAATCTTTGCAGACAGCCCACATGTATTTACAAAACATTTGCTGGCATTTTACAATCCTAACTTTGTACTACCAAAACAGCTCTCCCTTTAAGCAATACCTAAAGGCGACTCCTCCAATTTTTTTTTTTTTTTTTTTTTTTAAAGAAAAGTGGGATGGGAGGGGCAGAGGGAGAGAGAGAACAAGCAAGCTCCACGCCCAGCACGGAACCCCATGCAGGGCTAATCTCGCAACCCTGAGATCATGACCTGAGCCCAAATCAAGAGTTGGACACTACATCAAAAACTAATGATGTACTGTATGGTGACTAATAAAAAAAAAAAAAATTATTTAAAAAGAAAAAGAGTTGGGACACTTAACTGAGCCACCCAGACCCCCTGCAACTTAAGATTAATATACAAAGAATCCTGAAAATACAATTGCCCTATATTGCAAGACTTAAATCTTACTTAAACATAATTTGTATCTGGCTTTGGCATTTAAAAGCTTATGAAACAGTTGTCTGGCTGCAAATTAAAATGACTGGAGCTTAAAACAGATGACCATGCCAAGTCTTCACTACCAACCAATTAAGCCAGTATTTCTGGAGGTGTTGTTCAAGCATCAGTATCTTTATTTTTTTAAGCTCCTCACATGAGTTAATGTACTACTGTAGTTGAATACCAATGCTAAAAACAGAGTAGTTCTTAATAGTTCCCTGCACCTCCTTTCAAGATGGGGGTTATATACCTCTTACACTGTTGGTGGGAATGCAAACTGCCCCAGCCACTCTGGAGGTTCCTCAAACTTAAAGACAGGACTACCCTACAACCCAGCAACTGCACTACTAGGTATTCACCCAAAGAATACAAAAATACCGATTCAAAGGGGTACATGCACCCAGATGTCTACACCATTATCAATAACCCAAACTATGGGAAGAGCCCAAACGTCCATCAACTGATGAACGAATAAAGATGTGGGGCGTATGTGTGCGTGTATATATATGTACATATGTATGTAATATATATACATATACTACATTACACACACACACACACACAAATGGAATATTACTCAGCCATCAAAAAGAATGAAATCTTGTATTTGCAATGATGTTAATGGAGCTAGTGTATTATGCTAAGCGAAGTAAGTCAAGAGAAAGACAAATACGATTTCACTCATGTGAAATTTAAGAAACAACAGATGAACACATGGGAAGGGAGAAAAGAAAACAAAGGAGAGGGAAGCAAACCGTAAGACTCTCAATGATAGCAAACAAAGGGTTGATGGAGGTGGGTGGGGAATGGCCTAAATGGGTGACAGGCATTAAGCGCACTTATGATGAGCACTGGGCACTACGTATATTTAAGTGATGAATTACTAAATTCTTCTACTGAATAATATGCTATATATTAACTAGAATCTAAATAAAAATGTGAAAAGAAAAAGAAAAGATGGGTGTTATGTAAAGGAGCAACTGGAAAACAAGAAACAGAGTTCTAAAAAGGAATGAGGTAATTAGGAGGATGTGCTTAACCAGAAGGGGAACTACCTGACCAATCAAGCTTTCTGTTATACATAAAACGTTCATAACCTTATGGTCAAGAAAGTGATTGTAAACATAAAGCAATCTGGCAACCACTTCTACTTGGTTTTCAATGTATCACAGAGAAATGATTAAGTGAAAAATACAGGATACAAAGTTGTATGTACAATTATGCTTAAAAAGCATTAATATTATAGGGAAATAAATCAAATGTTCATACAAACTGATACTGCTGGATGGCATGATTTGCCATTACTTTTTATCTTTTTATAATTTTTTTCCAAATTCCCTAAAATGAACATATTATTATTGTTCAAGAAATGAGGAAGATAAACTTTCCTTTCCTTTAAAGATGAATGTTCAAACTTCTTCACACCAATGCCCATCAGGCTGAGCATTCCCAAGAGGCCACACTGTTCCTGCACAGAACCCTCCAGAAGCATGGCTTCTAACAATGGGCTATCAAATGTGGAACTGAAATACCCAGCTGTTCCCACTTCCCATGAAAAAGTACTTTACAGGGGGCGCCTGGATGGCTCAGATGGTTAAGTGTCTGCCTTCGGCTCAGGTCGATCCCAGGGTCCTGGGATCAAGTCCCGTGTTGGGCTCCCTGCTCAGCGGGGAGTCTGCGTCTCCCTCTCCCTGCCGCTCCTCCTGCTTGTACTCTCTTGCTGTCTCTGTCAAATAAATAAATAAAATCTTAAAAAAAAAAAAAAAGAAAGAAAGAAAAGTACTTTAAATCTAGGTCACTAAGCAAAAGACTATCTGCATCAGAACTCAAGTACTAGTGAGTGACCAATTACTACTACTTAACATAAACACACAAACCATCATAATCTGTTGAAATCAAATTCCTTTTTTTGCTTCTTGGAAAGGAAAATGACACTTCACATTTTTAAACAGTTTATTTATTCGCGCAATAGTTTGATTTCCTCTGAAAGCTAGAAAATAAAGATAATTTATTTACCTTATTTTGTTGTTTTTCCATACGGTAAACATTGATCTTTCCCTAACTTCATAAAGGTGAATTTTTTAAAAAATCTATGCACACACCAAAATCACTGAATAGGAATGTGCAAAGCTCTAGGAAAAACTCACTTAAATGTTTTTAAAGTGGCAGAAGATCACAATTTGGGGATATACCCTATTAAGAACTCTTTTTTAAATCTTATTGATAAAACTTGTTTTCAAAGTGGTGATTTTGAAAGATTTAAAATCCAAAAATAATCCCCACAGCAGATAATCTCAATTTTAGGAGAACTTCTGAACTAAGATACTTGGGAGAAAGTAAAAATATTTTCTTTGACCAGAACTTTTGAATTTGATACATACTTTTTTCCAAGTGTCACTTCTTTTTTTAAAGGTAAGAAACCACACACTCAGAATACAATTCTTAAATTTGTTTCTTGTAAGCACAAGAATGGGCAAAGTTAAGGTACATTAGTTATAGAATGAAATAAAGTAGTGCATTTAGCGTCACATATGAACTTAAGGCCTTAGTTACTTGATTGTGATTTCAGTATTAGCAACAGTATATTTCCCTCATGCTTACATACACAAGTAAGCAGGCAGACAAAGCAAAAATTTCTAAACATGTAAGGAATGAAGATAATTTAATCTATATATTATCAGTCAATTAATACAGTTGGACTCTTTCAAAGTAACCGCTGGTAGTAAAATAATCTGACCACATTTGATACAGCAATTAAAAGAATAGAAATTAGGTCTCCTATACAATCAGAGCATCTCCCAATGTGTAAAGCAGTTAAAAAGCCCATTATTTTGCAGATACTGCCCAGACTACAACCTACTCCCAAACTAACCTTTGCATAATGCATTTTGTAAAATGCCTATCTAAAAATACATTGTATTTCATAGTATTTATTACCAATATGGGGGGGGAGGGAGATTTCTAACCTAAACACTAAAGCCAAACATACATGAGACTATTCAACAGTAGCCTGTAATACAATCTTAGGATACGAAATTTCACATACATTTATTAAATAGCATCTTATGTTCATAATTTCAGTCATGTCAAATTAGGACAAATTTTTTTTCTATGAAGTTACCAGAAAAGACACTAAGCTAGAGTCAGGAGAGCAGATTTTCTAGTTCCAGCTCTGCCTCTACCTACCTGTGATACGCAGGACAAGTTCCCTTAAATTCTCAGAAAGGCCTCAGATTCCTCAACTATAAAACAAAGGGGCTGAAATAAATGAGTTCTAAGGAGCATTCCCATAAAACGGGATTTTGCTAAACTCTTGAGAACTCAAATTTTCAAAAAATTATAGCCATGAAATATCAAGCTTGATACTTATCACCAATAATGCTGATTTATATAGAGAGCTTTAAGCCAAGGAATTAATGATTCTGCATTTATGGGACAAAATGCAAGATGTTTTTTCCACATGCTTTTCCAGTTATCAGAAAGGGAGGGAAATTTTACAATGACTGTAAAGCATTGGAACAATAGTGAAAACATTACCTGTAACAGCATGCTAGTAATGGATAGGCATTACTTGCTTGCTTTTAGTAACTTTTGCACACAAGGCAAAAGGTTTTATAAGATACCAAAGAGCACAATAACACACTACATGTGGCCTGACAAATTCAAAACATACTTGAAATGAGAAGGCAACCAAAATACTTTAGGGGAACATTTCACTCGTTTATAAAATGTATACAGAAACTTGGGCTTAACACACTTCACTGCACCACATCAAGTCCCAAAGTCTAGTTTCCCTTTCAAAAAGAAGTGCATCTTTTACAAAATTAACACCTATTTTCAGGAATCAAGAATCACTTGTATTGGACTGCACTTAGTAGAAAAACAATATATTGTCTCTGGTTCCAAACTTTTCTATGCTAATACAAGTGAAATAAATGAAGATATAAGACTAACTGCCAAGAATTAGACCCTAAAATGCGTATTTATACTGAAAATGTGTTTCACATTAACAGGAAGATTTGCAAAGGATAAAAAGTCATTTTCCAAAGAAAATTTCCAAGACTTACTTAGTAATTCCAAATTTCCATAACAGAAATTTACTTTGAATGTCAGATTGGACAGGAAAAACACCTACTTTTAAACTACTATTATGAAATGTTCTAAAATAAAAGGAGTTCTTAGGCTGGTTAAAAAGCACTGGACTAGAACCAAGGAAAATTAGTCTTCCTTGTGAAGATACTAGAAGAACTTGTTAAGAATGGGGAACTCAAACGCAACAGAGCCACAAGGCATACATATAAACGGAAATATTATAGTCTTTTTATTCTCATGGGATTTCCTTATTTTATATTATCTTGAAGACAAAGGGATTGTGATCTTCCAAAATACCAAAAGTAGCTTAAAATTTTATCAATCCCTTTCCTTAATAGAATGAGGACTCTTAACTACAAATATTGTAATATCTGAAAGGGTTTCAATGCAAGATAAAATTAAGCATCATAAATTTCCAATTACCATACAATGGACTCCATGGTATCCCCGCCTAATGACACGACACACAAACAAGCTATCGAGCAAGAATCTGTTAACAGTTTTATTTTTTTTTTTATGTTAAATACCATGGGACAGGATTGTAAGGATGAAAAACTCAGTCAACAACTGCCTCACAAGGGATAAGAAAAATTCTGCCATGATATTAGCAAAGGTAAAGGAGAAAATTTACACTGTAAGAGGCACCATTTCCCCACAGAATACCTCTTGGCATTTCCTGAATGAGTGGGATTAGCAATCTAAATAAATCATATTTCAAGAGGTAACAGCAACAGATAAAATTTAAAGGGATTATTAAAATAACATTTACAAGACTCTGAACAATTCTTGAACTCTTATTAAAACCACAAAGAAAGAACAATTCTTTATTTATGAATTTCATAAAGGACTGAATGTGCAACTGACATCTGCTAGTGATGATCTGGTAATATACAATTTGTCCAGGAGCCGAACAGTTTGTTTTATTGTGTTTTCTAACCGTAAGAGATCATTAAAGGCAAAGCCTATATGACGCTGTACACACAAAAAAAATGGTCACCGTGGGCCATACTACCAATGAAATGGTAGGTAAACAAATCTTTTTCTGGTCAAGAGAAAAAAAAAGAAATAGCACTCTGCATGCTTCACTCTACAAGATGAACTTCCCTAGAAAGAACCCGATGAAAATGGCTGCAATTACGACAAGAAGGGAAGGCAGAGGACTGGCGACATTATCTCTGAAGGATGCAGCTGAGGTTGATCCAGGTTTATCCGAATGTGCTACCTTTCTGAGCCTTAAGCCTTCATCCTGAAAAAAATATATGCACAAAGAGGTTTTAAAAACAAATATGCATCCAGTACAACTGCCAAGTTACACATCTATGGCCAGAAAGCAGATCAGTGTGCATGTGGCTACAATGGGAGTAGGGACTAACTGCTACCCAGCATTAAGAAGACTTTCTAGGGGCGCCTGGGTGGCTCAGTCATTTTAAGCGTCTGCCTTCGGCTCGGGTCATGATCCCAGAGTCCTGGGATTGAGTCCCACACCGGGCTCCCTGTTCAGCGGGAAGCCTGCTTTACCTCTCCCACTCCCCTTGCTTGTGTTTCTTCTCTCACTGCGTCTCTCTCTGTCAAATAAATAAATAAAATCTTTAAAAAAAAAAAAAAAGACTCTAGGGTGATGGAAACATTCTAACACTGGAGTCTAGTAATGGCTGCACAAGTCTACACATTTACTAAAAATGACTGAATTGTACACTCACAATGGGTGCCTTAGTGGAATATAAATTACACCTCAATAATGCCGATTTTAAAAACTAGAACTGAAAAAATGTACTCCTAAAAAAGTGAAAAATCAGATACTGCTGTATTTATGCAGAAGGAAAAAACCACCATTAAAATCTATTAATACAAGTAAGGAAAAGTTCTGTGCATGCACGTATTTCCGTGGTGGCCCTCGGTATTTTTACACGGGTTACCAAAGACCACCAGGAGCAAAGCTGTGGTCTGACAGGTTTACAGACACACTGCAACCAGGGTACCCACACAGCAGAGACACAGGGAGTATCTGGCCGAAGGAAAAGGAATTTTACAGGATTTGGAGAAAGGGGAAATTTCCGGATAAAATTTAAGTAGCAAGTATTTTGATAAGTTCAAAGCAGGAGGTTCATGTGTAGAAGGGTCAGCACTGGGTCTTGACTGCCAAGGAGACGCTGAATCCTGCTTCTTCAGGAACAACAAACTACAACAGCTATGGAATGTTGTATACAGAACCGCCCCCCCACCCCCATTTGCGGCTATGCCACTGGACTGGAAAGGGAGGCTGCTTCTCTTGTCAAAGTGACTCAGATCCTCTAGACAAGAGTGAGCTGCTTGGTTCTTACCGGTATGATTTTACACAGCAAAGTTTTTGACAGTATGATTTTAGGGGACAAGGTTTCTCAGTAAGAAAGCAATAGTCACTCAAAATAGGAGGTTGTTATCACACTTTATCAGCCACAGAGTGACCTTGGGAAAAATACTGATACCTAGGCAACTGGCTTTATCTGTGTCCATCATCCCAACCAGATGAATGACAGGGCAGATTTTTACTTCCTTAGTGCAACCATTTTTATTTTCTCACACTGATTCCTCTAGTATGCTTACTAATGCCAAATGAAGAAATAGTCCACCTCAGGTCATACTATTTGCAATTACTGGAATTTCTGAGGGTTGGTGGGGTTTTTTAGTCTTATGTTCATTAGTCCTGTGTGAGAAAAAATTATTCTCAATCCCATCAAGAACTTCAAACAATCCTCCTAGTGATTCTGATTTACCAGGCCTGGGGAGGACCTGTATTTTTAAAAAGCTCACTAGGAGATTCAGATGCACAGCCTGGATTAAGAACCGACTAGAGGAATAAAAAGGAACAGTGACAAATTATGATGGGTCTTATGTATGAAATGTTAAAAAAAAAAGGGCCTGAAATTGATTCTACAAGCCAGTGGTCTTCAAGGTTCTTTTATCTTTTAAACAGCAGAACATGTTTTCAAATAACATCTCCTACAAAACATCAGCCAATAAATAAAAAGGAGAGACCAGCACCCAAATCTCACCTCTCTCCCTGTCCACTCTTCCTATTTTCCACCCTTGCCCTACTTATATCATTCCTACCATTTCCACTTCTCCCCTCCTGCCAAGAGACAAACAGTGGCTTTTTGAACAAATGTAATGAGCATGCTAAGGAGCCCATCTTTCATCAAAGAACAGAACTGTGCCATTGAAGTCACAGCAGATAAAGTAAAGGTAACAAAAACAGCATTCTTAAAAATCTATGGTGTGTGGATATAGGTGTGAAATGAATATAATCTTTCCACTATCCCAAGAGGTGCTGGGGGCCTCTGAGGGGTACTGTGAAATAGGAAGAGATAAACAATTATTTCAGCACAGATTAAGATACAGTGCCTCTGATTCAGAGTATACATAGTTCTTACATACATTTAACAGATGGAAGAATCAAAGATTAAGTCCCTCAATTTGGCTTATTTACATATGTACATTTTTGTATCATCTACTTTGATGGCAATTTAAAGGTATTCAGGTCTTGAAATAATTACTTGTCAAAGGCAAATTGATACACCCACACATATTCAAATTAGTCCTCATTCACCAGTTCATCCATTTTATTCATCCAAATATATGAATGACTACTATACGCATGTGCTATGAATGCAAAGATGAATGAGCACAGGTCCCTGCCCCCAAAGAACTACCGCCCACTAGAGGGAGAAAGACCTCCAACAAACAGGAGCAGTAAGATGACCGAGGTTTCATGGAAACAAAGGAGATAGCATTCCAAACCGTATTTCTTTTCTTCTGGGAGGAGAAGTCCTAGAAAAGGTTATACTGAAAAGATGACAAGAACCAAGGACCAAGAGATAATCACGCATGTATAATGTGCTTATAAGGGTAGGGATGGGATTTCAGGGTGATCCAGTCAGAAGGAAGAACGCAAGCTAAAGCAAAAAAGAGATCATTAACGGAGAGGACTCTTCAGGATACTCTAGTCCAACACTGTCCAATATAAATATAAGCTTCAACTGTGAGCCACCTACGTACTTTTAAATTTTCTAATAGCACATTAAAAAGGTAAAAAGAAAAGGGTAAAATTAATTGTTAATAATAAAATTCAATCCAATATAACCAAAATATTATTTCATTATGTAATAATACAAAAAAGAGGTATTTTTTTGTACTAAGTCTAAGAAATCAGTGTTCTACACTCAAAACACATCTCACTTCAAACTAACCACATTTCAAGTGCTCAACAGCCACATATGTCCCTACTATATATGGGACAGCACCATTTGAGGCAATTCTATGACTAGGGCACAGAATGTAAAGGCTGCTACAAACAAGAGAGGAAGCCAGCAATGCCACAGGCCAGATCACAAATAACTAGGGCATCTACTAGGAAAAGAACCTGCAGGCAATGAGAAGCCTTGGTAAAACTAGAGAGGCAAGAGTGGGGAGCAAAGGCTAAGACATAATCAAATTAGGAAAAACAAGAAGAACTGACCAAGGATAAATTTAAAAACTGATGGATAACATGGCCTAATAATGATTCATATATCTTACGCCTTCATATAAATCAACTTATTTTCAAAAACAACTTACTCTCAGGTGTCGATTTTCTTCTGATAGTTTCATCATTTCTCCCTGAAGTCTTTTACATTCTTCCATGAGTTTCCTTGTTTCAGTATCGTTGAGTGAAACACTATGTGGTTTTGGCATGGGTCCATCTTGTTTAGAGGCATTCAGTGGAACAGTTTTGCTAGGTTCCAGATCATTCTGTATTACAAAGACAGTGGCACTTTTTAACTGACCAAATCTCCTTACAGATTTTAAACAAATTCAAGTTGAAACTCCATACCTTTCTTTTCCAAAAAATCATTTAAATGGAAATTTCTGAGGCTGTGATTTCATTAATAAGAATTTTTTTTAAATACCAAAGGTTACCGTCATCTGTGAACAATTTTAGGACTAAATCAAGAAAGGTCAGCAGTAAGAGAAGTCAAAATAAGCAGCCCACTCCCTCCTCTACTCCCAAAACCCTTCACACTTACCTGCACCACAGCACTTATCATGTATCATAATAATGTATTTTTGACATTCTTTCCTACAATACTTCAAAGGCTGGAGAGCAAGTCATTTTTTTTTTTTTATTTACCCCTAAACCCAGCACTTTGGCCAAGAGTAGCTATTCAAAGAAAAGTATGCTGAATGACGCCAACCAAAATCTAAATACAAAGGTCATTTTCAGTGCTCTGATTTTGCAATTCAAATGAGATTCTGAGGGCATGGGGGGATACTACAGTAATAATTCCAATGAAATTACAAGACTAAGAAAAACACTTAAAACCTAACTTCTATTAATGGGAAAAAATAACTAGGATATAAACATAGAAGAGGAGATAATAAACACCAACATATGGTTAAAAAAAAAAGAGGAGGTAATTCCACATTCTTAAACATAAATAATTATCTCAAATTATCACCAACACTGTTTGCTTTAACTCATGAAATTCCATATGGATCACAGTAGTACTTAGACACTTTTAAACTCTGAGCCCTAAAACTGTAATTCTCACCAACACTCACCCAATATAGATAAATACCTAGGGCAGGGCCCCAGGGCCTGTGGTCTAAAGTGCCTCAATCTCCTTTACCTTAATGTCATTTATACTATCACCTATGCCATAACAGTATTAGTGCAAGTCATCTCTTTAAAATTTTACTTGCTAGAAATTAAATGTTATATTTTTTTAAACTGCTTTATTCAGATATAAACTTCTAACAAAAACATTTCCAAAATCAACTTTATGGCATTCCACAGTACTCAATAAGATTTAATTATAAGTTACACATCTACCACACCATCCGAGGTCCCAAATTTATATTAAGTGTAAATAATTGTTAGTTCAAGGGGCAAAACTAGTATTTCTTATGAAGGGAATGTGATTTGATCACTATGCCTACAAAAATTAGTAATGTTATAATGAGGTTCTAATGTATAACACTACATTATTTGACTGTCAACATTCAGATTTTTTCATTTTTCTTCAGAAGCTTCTCAGCTGTGAAGGGTTTTTAAGAAGCCTACTTCCGGGGCACCTGGGTGGCTCAGTCAGTTAAGCGGCTGCTTTCGGCTCAGGTCATGATCCCGGGGTCCTGGGATCGAGCCCCGCATCCGGCTCCCTGCTCAGCGGAGAGCCTGCTTCTCCCTCTCCCTCTGCCTGCCACTCTGCCTACTTGTGCTCTCTATCTCTCTGTCAAATAAATAAATAAAATCTTTAAAAAAAAAAAAAAGAAGCCTACTTCCAATTTCCTTCTCTGAGTTGTCCTCTTGCTTTCTTGTTCTTCACCCTATCTTCCCATCCTGACCAATTCCATCTCTATTAGTAAAAGTATGTTTCAAATATAGTTTGCTCTCCATCAATATTCTTTCTTAATCCTTCCCTTAACAGTAATTAGAATTCATATCAAAATGATTTTTCAAGTGTGCTCCAATTTCAACCTAGAACAAATCCAGATTTGGAAAAAGAGGGCAGTTCATTGCCTTCCTCTATAAAGATGAAAGCAACAATCAACAATATGGCAACTAACGAATCCTCAGGTTCTGATTAAGGGGAAAAAACATAATACTCAAAACCAGAAAGCGGACTAAAAAATCAAGAGGAGATACATGAGGCCAACAAGTGAAGAGTAAAAAATAAAATGAGGAATCATTAAACTCCTCACAATTAGTTTTAAATAAATTCTTGAAATTCCAGAAATTCAGAATTATCAGAGGGAGAGGAAACTACCAATCTCATCAACCCAACCCAACCATTACTTATGTATTATCTTTCAATATTTTCTCATATGCACATTTTATAAAATCAGCATACACTGTAACATTTTTATCTTTATCCATTTATATATACATCTTTTAATTATCATTTTAAATGACACTACATGTCATTATTCTATTCTGTGCCTAAATAAAATTACTTAAACATCTCACTCTTTTTAGACATTTGATGGGTAGCTTCCCACTCTGGGATTTTAAGTAACATGTCAACGAGTATCTTCTTATGGTTGGCAGAATTAGATTTTTCTTTTTCACTGAAATTTTTCTTAATGTTATATTCTTTATAACAAAAAGGAAAAGAAATGTCATAACCAATTTGTGAAGCATAAACACGAAGACTAGAATGCAAATGGTATAATGAAGCTTAAATACACATTTCAACAGTGAGTCAAGTTAAGATATGAAAACAAGTTACTTGGAATATACTTCTTGTCAAGTACTATTTAGGCCCCCTACAAACCAGTCAACATACATAGCAGATGCAATGAAATCTAATTTATTTGTGTATATTTAAAGTGTAAACATATATAACCTAACTTTACTGGAGGTTAAAAAGGGGGAACTGGCAGGGGGCTGAGTCATTCATGTAGTACCCATCTACAAGAGCCTGATGGGAACACTAAGGCTGCTATGACTTTATATACTTCCATTCAGGAGCTCCATTACTGAGGTTTGGCTCCAGGAAAACAGCTCATTCCTTGAGAGTTGCTTCAGACTGGTCCAGAAAGAGAAGACTGGTTGTTCTGAGAACCGTGAAACAAGCAAACTAAAGGGATTCAACATGCTGTGACTCTTAGGAAACTGATGAATAGTAATGTTATATTAACATCATATTTAACACTGCAGCTAGAATAAATGGGAAGGTCAGGGCCATGATCAAGACAAAAAAATATGCCACAACTTGTACATTTTCCACTATTTTATATTTTTTAGCCTATCTGCAAAAATCCCTTTCCATCATGAATTAAACTAAACTTACTTCTGTATTTCTTTTTAACAACCTTCAGAATTTCAATTCCAATATTATAAATTATCCCTACTGGGGGTAATTAGAAAAACAGAGCAAGGGATTGGAAACAGAAGGCGCAAGGCAAAATAGGTTTTTGCAATAAAGCCTTGAGAAAGACAAGCCCTGAACTAAAGAACGTAAGTATGAGGCCAAATTCCTGTGACTATAATGAGTAGAGGTACGTAAACGAATATAAAGGGGGGAGGCACCTGGCTGGCTCAGTCGGTGGAGCATACTACTTTTGATCTTAGGGTTTTGAGTTCAAGCCCCACGTTAGGGGATTACTTAAAAATAAAATCTTCAAAAAAAATTTTTTTAATGTCTATAAAGTAAATTAAGACTAAAACTAAGGGCTGTGGCATAAAATTGTTATGGGCATAATTAAGGCCTTGACCTGGGAAGAGACAGTATTTGAAAAACAAGGTTACTGGAGACTTATTTTCACTCTAAAAAACCAATTTACTGTTTCTGCAGAATCATGATTCCCAGAAATAAGTAACTAAAATTACAAAATCAAAAAAAGTATCAGACAAATTTAGATAAAGGATCAAATTTTTTTCTCTGCAAAGCCAAATCAAAGTATAAGCAACCTGTTCAAACTGTGGGGTTCCTGAAGTTTCTAGTAAGCAAAAAATGGTAAAGGGAATCATACAGCAACCATTACACCACCCAGAAGTCACCGTTATCTTATTGACATGCTGTCATCTTATTTAAGTGAACGTTAAGTACACACGTGTACACATACACACACACACACACACACAAACAAGTTCAACTATGACCTAAGATCGTTAGGGTTTACCCACATATTCTCCTACCCTGGGGCACTGTAAATAATAATGACAGTTAAAGAGGGGTTACTATTTGTGTTTGATAACAAAACATTAAATAATAATTTCATTTATCCTTTTTTTAATATATATGAACAAATACTTGCCTGGAGATCAACGTTTGCCAGCCCCTACCTTTACTGCTATACCTGCTAGTTTATTCAAGTAAGCTCCTAACTCTTTTAGGAAGTCTCAATGACAGAAAAAATTATACCAACTTCATAACAATGTTCACACTTAGATTTGTCCTGCTCACTACTGAGATTAAGTGCTCAATTTGCTTTTTTTAGAACAGAGAACTGTTTCTGTGCATGATTTTTAAGTGATTTGTGGTTCTACTGTATTTTTAAACATAGCTGAAAATTTCAATTCTATCTACTTCATATAATATACTCATAATACCATGTATGTGCTAGGTAATGACATTAACGTAACCAGTAACACTAGTAAACTCCTATAGCTGTTATCTCCCTAAAACAAACCTTCTGCTTCTCCTGTTTGAACACATTGAGTCCCCTGGGGTCATTCTTCGTATTATAACTGCCAGTTGTTGGAACTGTGTTGTTGATGCTGTTCATTGAAGTGACAGCCGGAGCAGTCCCTGGTGGAGTTATACCCTGAGGTGGCATGGGAAACATATTCTCAGATTCGCATCAAACTGATTTCTCCTGCATGGTACTGGGAATGACTAACACAGAAATCATTAGGCTCTAAGACATTCGCATTTTACTCTATAAAAATGTACTATATATAAGATATAACACTAATAAGAACTACGTTAAAGCAAAAAGTACAAAAGTTTCTGTAGCTTTTTATATTTCCCAAACAAAATGAGCTATGATCAATTTGTATTATGCTAATTAAAGGTATAAATCTTATTAAATTAATGCTCGCTTCATGTTGTCCTAAAATGAACACCTTCTAATTTTGCAGCTCTTAATTTCTGTTGCTAATCAATGCTTGTCAATATCTGAAAAACAAGCACTTCATATTTTCTTACCTTTGGTAATACTCAACCTTAACAATTTTAAGTTAAATGAATTTTTTCCTTTTGAGGTTCAAAAAAAGAGTATTTTATAAACCTCTCCTGTACTCGACAACACCCACCCCCAAACACACACACATACACACACACACACACACACACACACCTCTCTCTCCCAGGACCATTAAACAAACTTAAAGATGCATATAACATTCTAGTATATCAGTATCTCCATAATTCTCTTCCTATCTTCTCAAATTCCTTTAATATAGGTGAAAATAAGAGGATACCAAAATGTTGATACATACTTTGAAATAATACTTAGTGATACTCAGGTCAATGTATACAACTATGAGAACTCCATCTCAATAATGCACTGTCCCCAATCTGTTCCTTGTCTCAACAAATACAAAACAATGTATACTTAATCATAAAAGTTCTTTGTATACATAAAACCACTGAAATTCCTTGCTCTTGACAACCCATCAGTCTTAAGATAAACTGGTATTTTTTTCCTAGAAAATGTTATTAACACACATTAGGATGGAGGGCATAAATGAAATGCAATACATTTAAGAAATCTGGAAATTTTCAAGAACTGGAGGCCTCAAAATAAACCAAAAAAAATTTTTAATTGAACACAAAGAATTAAATAGGTGATAAAACACCATAAAATAAGAATTAAAACCACATTCAATCCTGAAAACAAACACTACACCACTAAATAGACATTAGATCTCATAATACAGTTGATAATAACTAAAAAGAGCTATTAATTCCAAGAACCCAACTTTGCAAAAATAAAGCAGTCAACACTTTAGTTATCATCTGCCTCCAGCTATCAACAACCCAGGGAACATGCTGAATGGCACTTGTTACTAGTGCTGAACACAACTCAACTGAAGACTCTATGGGCCATTAATTTACTGAAATATATCTGAAGACCTGCTGTTTCCCTAGGACTAGGGTGACCACAAATTTTAGTATGCTTAAGAACAGTATTAGTTAATGCTTGCTATCCTGGAATAATTATTAAAAGTACCTCCATTTATTTAAAAAAAAAAAAAAAAAAGGTTCCTGGAATCCTAGGTCACTCCATCTATGATGCAAATCAAAGAATTATTTCCCAAAAAGATGGCCACTCTAATGATGGTTCAAAATAAGCTAGAATAGTTTTGCCAAAAAAAAAAAAAAAAAAAAAGATTTCTTTACATTATAAAGATTTTAAAAACAAGAACTCAATCACTATACTTCTAGACCTGGTATCTTTTTTACCCTGACAACCACAAAACTTCAATCATTTGTTTATATATTCAGTTATCAAGGTCGTGAAAACTTAAAGAAATCAACAAAATAGTAACATACTCTTTTCCACTGTTCTTAAGAACATGTAAATGCCTAAACACTAACAGCATTACCTAAAAAGCTCCAGATCCTCAAATAGGTAAGATACACTCACCTAATGTAATTAAATTAAATGCCTATCTACTTCTTTTTGGGGCAAGATGGGTGAGGACCTGGGAGCAGGAGTTAGAGAGTGGGATGGGGGTGGTTAACATAAGCCCGATTTCTCTCTACACAAATATTATAATTAATAAAGTGGAAGTAGGAATGACAAAGTAACATTATGAAACCCTAAATAAATTAATGAATCTATACTATAGTTTCTCAATTTTGACCCTATTGATGTTTGGGCCAGATAATTCTTTGTTGTGAGGATTGTCTTATGCAAAGCAGTATCCCTGGCCTCTACTAACCAAATGCCTTTAGAACCCCTCCCTCCTAGTTGTCACAACCAAAAGTGTCCCCAGACATTGACAAATGTACCCTCAAGGGCAAAATTACCCCTGGTTGAGAACCACTCATTCACAAATTGCACACCAATGATCACTAACTTCACAAAAAAAAAAACCCCGACTTCATATATTGAGAGAATATATCACCACCTACAAAGCAGTGTCTCTCCCCCGCCTCCAGTGAAAATAAATCAAAATCTAATCAAACCTCTAGATCCAACTTTAGAATACACCAAAACAAGAAAAGTTCAACGACACCACAAGGATGTAAGCAGCAAAATCTATTCTACAGGGAAAGTCTACAGGACAAAGCCAGTTTGTTTAATAAAAATTTGCAAGAGAAAAACAAAAAGGGAATCTATAGATTAAGAGATTCACGAAACGTATCATCCAATAAGCAGTATGTGGACTTTATTCTGATCGCAATTCAAACAAACTGCAAAAAAATTTTTAAATGACATTTGTGAGACAAATTTGAATCTACCTGAATAGTTTGATATTAATGATATTATAAGCTTTTAAAGGCTTGTTGGCATGGATGCAGAGAAAGGGGAACCCTCTTACACTGCTGGTGGAATGCAAGCTGGTACAGCCACTCTGGAAAACAGAATGAAGGTTCCTCAAAAAGTTAAAAATAGAACTACCCTATGACCCAGCAATTGCACTGCTAGGTATTTACCCAAAGATACAAATGTAGTGATCCGAAGGGGCACCTGCACCCCAATGTTTATAGCAGCAACATCTACAATAGCCAAACTATCGAAAGAGCCCAAATGTCTACTAATAGATGAATGGATAAAGATGTGGTATATATATTTATATATACATACACACACACACACAATGGACTATTACTCAGCCATCAAAAAAAAAAAAAAAAATTGGGGCACCCGGGTGGCTCAGATGGTTAAGCGTCTGCCTTCAGCTCAGGTCATGATCCCGGGGGGTCCTGGGATCGAGCCCCGCATTGGGCTCCCTGCTCGGCGGGAAGCCTGCTTCTCCCCTTCCCACTCCCCCTGCTTGTGTTCCCTCTCTCGCCGTGTCTCTCTCTGTCAAATAAATAAATAAAATCTTTAAAAAAAAAAAAAAAATGAAATCTTGCCATTTGCAACAACATGATGGAAGTAGCGAGTATTATGCTAAGCGAAAAAAGTCAATCAGAGAAAGATAAATTAACATATGAGTTGACCCATACGTGGGATTTAAGAAACAAAACAGAGGAGCATAGAGGAAAGGGAGGGAAAAATAAAACAAGACAAAATCAGAGAGGGAGACAAACCAAAACAGACTCTTAACCACAGGAAACAAACTGAGGGTTGCTGGAGGGAAGGAGGGTGGAGGGATGGGGTAACTGGGTAATGGGCATGAAGGGACATGAATGAGCACTGGGTGTTATATACAACGGATGAATCACTGAACTCTAACCTCTGAAACTAATGATACACTATATGTTAATTAACTGAGTGTAAATTAAATTAAAAATAAAAGGCTTAATGATAGTACTGTCATTAATTCTTTTCTTTCCGAAGTTCTTATCTTTGAGTAATATATACCCAAACAATTCCAGATAAAATTATATTACATCTGGATTTGCCTTAAAACAATATGTGAGATGAAAAGGGGGGGGTGGTTAGATGAATTAAGATTAACCATAAACTGGTCATTGTTAAAATTGGTCATGGGTTCACAGGGGTTCACTGTACTTTTCTAAGCGTTTAAAGTTCTTCCAAATAAAATGTTTTAAAAAATCATTATCTTTAACACTTATTCCTTATCATTTAATAAGGTAGTAACTAGACCATAAGCCCAAGTAGTTCAATTAACGGAAATACATTCTGTAGCTAGTTCATCTAGGCTCAGAAATCAGTCACTGGAGTACTCTGAAATCATACTGAACAGACTTTGGGTTACCTATAATACCTGCTCCGAAAAGGTTCCAGGGCCAAACTATTTCTGCTCATGCTCCATGGTATAGGACTCCAGAAACTCCATTCAGTATTTATTCAAGCCCTTTAGCAGACCCCAAACCGCTTTCCTGGATTACTATGTTGCATACCTGTATGTAGGTATACCTGCTACTCTCCTCTATGGGGTGCTTAACATGGCTAGGCGCAACTATCATAGCCATATCATTTCCATCAACTTCTGGTTTGGTTTTGTACTCTTATAATCAACAATATCAAATACTTGGGTGAACCCTTTTCAGACTATAATCTCAAACTGTCTGTTATACAGAGTATAATAGAAGTCCAGATGAAAGACAGTCAGCTCTAACTATGTTTATTAAAGAACTGTAAAAGATGACATAACTCTAAGTGAGAAAATATCCAGATGTGTTTCTATTCAATTTTACTTCAGGGACTATATCCAAAGAAAATGAAAACACTACATCAAAGAGATATCTGCATCCCCATGTTCACTGCAGCACTGTTTACAATAACCAAGACACAGAAACAACAGAAGTTGTGGTGTGTATATATAAAGAAAATGGAGTTATTATTCAGCCACAAAAAGGAAGGAAATCCTATCATCTGTGACAGTATGGATGGACCCCAAGGGCACTACACTAAGTAAATCAGAGAAAGACAAATACTGTATGACCTCACTTATATGCAGAATCTAAAAATAAAAAATAAAATCAAACCTATGGAAAAAGATCCAGATCTGTAGTTATCAGAGACAGAGGGAAAGAACATGGGGAAACTGGCTGAAGGTGGTCAAAAGGTATAATACTTTCAATTATGACACAAATCAAGTCCTGGGGATATATGTACAACATGATGATTAATACCTAACACAGGTAGTGTGGTATGGTATATTTGAAAGTTAAAACAGTAAATCCTAAAAGTGCTCAACACAAGGAAAAAAAATATTTTTTCCTATTTTGTATCTAAATGGCATAATGGGTGTTAACTAAACTTATCGTAATCATTTTACAATATGTATGTTAAACCATTACGTTGTACACCCTGAACTTACATAGTGCTGTATGTCAACTATATCTCAATAAAACTGGAAAATAAAAATTAGTCAACCAAGACAACATGCAATTACATTTTCTCAGTTCCAACAATAAGAGCTATGCAAAAAAAAGGCGGGGGGGGGCTATGCAAGCTATTAGCTTTCTGGCAGCACAGGCAAAAGAGAAAGTAAACTCCAAATGGGAAGAATCAACATGCCAGTGAACGATCACTTTCTACTTCTAGTAAGAATATATGCAATCACATTTTTTATTTTTGGCAAATATCTCAACATCCCTTTAAAAGGGGATTAAAAGGCACAATAAATAATTACCACTCAGGGACTCTTTCATTTCAGCTTATCCTAAAAGAGTAAGACAATAGTTGAGCCCATGTATTTATCTAATCTGCGAATTTCCTTTTCAATAGGGCAAATGGCTTCCACATAAAGGCAGTGTCATGTCAGAATACAACCTAACTGTACTCACCATTTCTATTTACACATATAATTTTATATATTAAGTCACCAAAAGAAAAATCCTAGTTAGCTTTTTCAAGTCCCTCCAACAAACCATAGAAAAAGATTAAAATCTGCATTTCAAAAGGGGAATAGGGAAAGTGACCACAACTCATTCTATACATTCACAGACGACTTTCTAAACTACACCCATATATCCTTAGTCCTCCAAATTGTATTTGCCTCACACTAATCAAAAAGCAACATAAAAATTATTTATTAAGAAATAAAATCAGATGGATTTTGACCAAAATCAACAGTGAACAAAATACCTGGGAATAGCCAAACTTGGAATAAACCGCTTGTCCATGTAAATTAAATCTTTTATCCCCAGGCTGCTGGTACACAGTTGTCAAAAAGTGATTTAGGTCTATTATTTAATTATATTTATGCATATGTGTGTCTCATTCTAAAGAACTTGAACTGATTTAAAAGTGGCAAAAATTTGGGAGAATTAAATGGTTCTTCTCCATCATGAAGACTGTATTTAAAGTATTTTTCTTCTTGAGTGCACAAATGTTCTAAAATGAAAAAAGCGTTATCAAAATTTTTTTAAACCTAAATAACCACTAAGTCTTAAAATGTGGAATAGCATCATCACACAACCCAAAAAGGCCAAAAACAGAAGCAAAATTAATCTCAAAGTAAATGAGAACTTAATAGCTTCCAATCTTCTCATATTTTCCTACTTACCAATTTATCATTTTCATTGGGCATTTCAAATACACATCTCAATTTAGAATCCATTAATTCATCAGGTTTTGCCTCTTTCCACTAAAAACAAACAAAAACAACATGAGATAGAGAAAGTATGATTGTGACAAATAGGTTTCGCACCTCAAGGGACAACTAACAGGTTTCACCTCAGGGGACACTGCAGCTGTTTGGAGCAGGGGTGGTCTGTGGCTCAGACAGGACACAGTGCAGCACTCCATACTGATCACCCTGCCACGGTTATTTGGCAATACCACCTCAAGAAACATACTATCACCATCTGTTAAAAATCACACTAACATATCTAGAGATTGAAGGACTTTCTTCCTACTAGTAGCATTTCTAAATGGTTTCTAAGAAATACTATTTCAAAATTCTTTCATTCTTGAAATTAGGACTTTCTTCCTACTAGTAGCATTTCTAAATGGTTTCTAAGAAATACTATTTCAAAATTCTTTCATTCTTGAAATTAAGTCAGGTTTATCTGTAATTAACAGATTTACATATTTTTAAATTAAAAATTAGCTTTCTCAAATAAGAACTATACAAAACCCAAGCTTTAAACAACATCCCCCCAAATAAATTCTGTTCCACTTCTATACTTACCACAGCTTCCATATCTGAAGTGTTTGGTGGAGCAAAAATTGTCTGTACCATAAACTTGTGTTTACTCTTCTCATTGGGATCATAGTCAAAAGGCTGTAGCATTACTAAAGAAGAAGAAAGGACATATGACTTGGGTGTCTTCTGCATCTGCTTATCATCCCTATTGTTTTATTAATACGCAAATTTAAAGAAAACCAGGACGGGTTCAAGAAACCTAATCCTGGATTACTTATATTAAGGATCCAGAATCAACTTTATGGTTTCCAACTATTTTAACAGCCCACAAAATAAACAGCTACTTAAAAAATAAATATAAATCTATGATTGTCCCTCTAAATTCAAGTTTGGGAAAATTTTCAAAATGTTGCCAACATTAACTATTATAATACCTGTAAACTCATATTAAAATCTAGTAAACTGTCTATTAAAACCAGTTATAAATATAAGGCTTCATTTGGTATTTAGTGATATTATCTTTCAGAATTAGACATCTGGGATACAAAAAGGAGAATTTAAAAGTTAATTTCAAAACTCACTACCATATTTTAGTGTTCTAATAAAACTAATTTTTCACAAACAGATTTTAAATAAACACCCATTCAAGAAGTTTACCAATCTGCTTAAATCTGATTCTAAGAGAACAAAGTAACAAGGAAAAGGCATACTCACATCATTTCCAGAAATTTTCTAGCATCCTAATAATATATTCAAATTTTTCTAAGCACTCAAGATTTTCAGTAGCCTTTAAGAGGATTTTTAGGGATTCCTCATGACTAAAAGTGATGCGAAACTTTTATTCAATTTATATTACAAAAACAATGAGAACAAATCTACAGTTACACAAAATATATATATGGTATTGTACAAATTATTCCCCTGCTAATGTGTAAATTATTTCTAAGATATATCTTCTGGACATGTACATCAACACTTTCAAAAAGACAAATGCAATTAAGCAAATGCGAAATATAACAACTACATAAAAAAATCATATTCTAGGTGTATCTGAGATGTCCATAACTCCCATCATGGCTAAAAAAATTTTTAAAGGGGCAAATACATAGCAGAAAAAAATGCACAGGATAGGGGCGGAGCAAGATGGCAGAGGAGTAGGAGACCTGGATTTCGTCTGGTCCCAGGAATTCAGCTGGATAGAGATCAAACCATTCTGAAAACCTACAAACCCAACAGGAGATGGAAGAAAAGAAGAGCAACAACTCTCTCATCAGAAAAGCGACCACTTTGTGGAAGGTAGGACATGCGGAGAAGTGAATCCGAGGCGATATTCGGGAAGATAGACGGCGGGGGAGGGGCCTCCGTCGGCCGCTTCTGGCAAGTGATAGAGCCGCGGAGCACAAAATCGGAACTTTTAAAAGTCTGCTCCACTGAGGGACGTCACTCTGGGGGCTAAGCAGGGGGTGGAACCCTCCGGGACAGTGTGGTCTCAGGACCCTCGGGGTCACAGAAAGACCCGAGGTGCCTGAGTGTGGCAGAGCTCCCAGGTAACGGAGCAGGGAAGCCAGCTGCAGAGGCGGAGCCCAGGCGCGGGCTCTCAGCTCCGGGGTTGCCATAAACCGTGATCCGCGGCACAGTCGGGCCCCTGCTCCGCCAGCAGGGACCCAACAAGCGGCAGATCCGGGGAGACTCACCTTCCTCCCCGGGGAGGAACCGCACGGGAGTGCACCGCCGGGATCTGCTGGGTTTGGAGACTCCACCCGGGCTCGGGTGCCAGAGAGAGAAACGCGCGGTCACAGGCCGGGTGAGCACGGAGTGCGGCCGGAGACCGGGGAGACGGGAGTGACTGACGGCTTTTCTCTGGGGGCGCACTGAGAAGCGGGGCCCCGAGTTCTCGGCTCCTCTGGGGCGGAGATTGGGAGGCCGCCATTTTCACTCTCCGCCTCCAAAGCTGTACGGAAAGCTCGCAGGGAACAAAAGCCCCGGAAAGCAAACCCGAGCAGATTACTTAGCCCAGACCCGGCAAAGGCGGGGCAATTCCGCCTCCGGCAGAGACATTTGGAAACCACGGCAACAGGCCCCTCCCCAGAAGATCAGCGAGAACAGCCAGCCAAGACCAAGTTTACCGATCAATGAGAACGGCAGAACTCCAGCACCAGGGGACTACTTACTGCACATAGAATTCACGGTTTTTTTACCATGATTCTTTAGTCTTTCAAAGTTAATTTTTTTTAACTGTCTTTTTTTCTTTTTTCTTTTTGAATTTTTCTTTTTCCCTTTTTCAACCAACATCTTATCAATCCCTTTTTTTAAAAAAAAACATTTTTATTTTTCATTTTTAGAGTCATATTCTATCCCTTCATAGTAGTTACCCGTATTTTTGGCTTATATAGATAAGTTGTTCTCTCTTTAAAATTTTGAGATACTTTCTTCTAACAGATTAAAATGTACCCTAAATCTCTAGTATATAGTGTTTTCTATTCCACTGCCGGATCACATCCTCTCCCTTTTTTTTTTCTTTTTTTAAATCCTCTTTCTTTTTTCAAACAACTTATCAATTCCTTTTATAAAATTTTTTATAATTTCCATCTTCACAGTCATATTCCATCCCTTCATCATATCAACCCTTATTTTTGTACATATATAAGTTTTTCTTTCTTTAAAATTTTGGGAGGCACTTTCTTCTAAAAGACCAAAATACACCCCAAATCTAGTGTGTGGCACTGATCTATATACCAGCCTGATCATACTTGATCACATTCTGATTTTTTTTGTTGTTGTTTTGTTTTGTTTTTGTTTTTATCCTTATCTTTTTCTTTCTCTTCTTTTTCTTTTTTCTCTCCCTTTCTTTTCCCACTGCTTCAGGTCTTTTCTGATTTGTTTACAGTATATTTTCTGGGGACGTTGTTACTCTGCTAGCATTTTGTTCTCTGATTCACCTATTCTCCTCTGCACAAAATGACAAGACGGAAAAAATCACCTCAACAAAAAGAACAAGACGCAGTACCGACTGCCAGGGACCTACTCAATACGGACATTAGTACGATGTCAGATCTAGAGTTCAGAATCATCACTTTAAAGATACTAGCTGGGCTTGAAAAAAACATGGAAGTTATTAGAGAAACCCTTTCTGCAGAAGTAAAAGAACTAAAATCCAACCAAGTAGAAATCAAAAAGGCTATTAATGAGGTGCAATCAAAAATGGGGGCAATAACTGCTAGAATAAATGAGGCAGAAGACAGAATCAGTAATATAGAAGATGAAATGATGGAAAATAAAGAAGCTGAGAAAAAGAGAGATCAACAACTACTGGATCACGAGGGCAGAATTTGAGAGATAAGCGATACCATAAGACGAAACAACATTAGAATAATTGGGATCCCAGAAGAAGAAGAAAGAGAGAGAGGGGCAGAAGGTATAATGGAGCAAATTATAGCAGAGAACTTCCCTAATTTGGGGAAGGAAACAGGCATCAAAATCCAGGAAGAACAGAGAACCCTTCTCAAAATCAATAAAAATAAGTCAACACCCCAACATCTAATAGTAAAACTTATGAGTCTCATAGACAAAGAGAAAATCCTGAAAGCAGCTCGGGAGAAGAGATATGTAACCTACAATGGTAGAAACATTAGATTGGCAACAGACCTATCCACAGAAACCTGGCAGGCCAGAAGGGACTGGCAGGATATATTCAGAGCACTAAATGAGAAAAATATGCAGCCAAGAATACTCTATCCAGCTAGGCTGTCATTGAAAATTGAAGGAGAGATAAAAGCTTCCAGGACAAACAAAAACTAAAGGAATTTGCAAACACAAAACGAGCCCTACAGGAAATCTTGAAAGGGGTCCTCTAAGCAAAGAGAGAGCCTAAAAGCAACATAGACCAGAAAGGAACACAGACAATATACAGTAACAGTCACCTTACAGGCAATACAATGGCACTAAATTCCTATCTTTCAATAGTTACCCTGAATGTAAATGGGCTAAATGCCCCAATCAAAAGACACAGGCTATCAGACTGGATTAAAAAACAAGACCCACTGATATGCTGTCTGCAAGAGACTCATTTTAGAACCAAAGACACCCCCAGATTGAAAGTGAGGGGGTGAAAAACCATTTACCATGCTAATGGACACCAAAAGAAAGCTGGGGTAGCAATCCTTATATCAGACAAATTAGATTTTAAACCAAAGACTGTAATAAGAGATGAGGAAGGACATTATATCCTACTTAAAGGATCTATCCAACAAGAAGATCTAACAATTGTAAATATCTATGCCCCTAACATGGGAGCAGCCAATTATATAAGGCAATTAATAACAAAAGCAAAGAAACACATCGACAACAATACAATAATAGTGGGGGACTTTAACACCCCCCTCACTGAAATGGACAGATCGTCTAAGCAAAAGATCAACAAGGAAATAAAGACTTTAAATGACACACTGGACCAAATGGACTTCACAGACATATTCAGAACATTCCACCCCAAAGCAACGGAATACACATTCTTCTCTAGTGCCCATGGAACATTCTCCAGAATAGATCACATCCTAGGTCATAAATCAAGTCTCAACCGGTACCAAAAGATTGGGATCATTCCCTGCCTATTTTCAGACCACAGTGCTTTGAAACTAGAACTCAATCACAAGAGGAAAGTCGGAAAGAACTCAAATACATGGAGGCTAAAGAGCATCCTACTGAAGAATGAATGGGTCAACCAGGAAATTAAAGAAGAATTAAAAAAATACATGGAAACCAAAGAAAATGAAAACACAACTATTCAAAATCTTCGGGATGCAGCAAAGGCAGTCCTAAGAGGAAAGTATATAGCAATACAAGCCTTTCTCAAGAAACAAGAAAGGTCTCAAGTACACAACCTAACCCTACACCTAAAGGAGCTGGAGAAAGAACAGCAAATAAAGCCTAAACCCAACAGGAGAAGAGAAATCACAAAGATCAGAGCAGTAATCAATGAAATAGAAACCAAAAGAACAGTAGAACAGATCAACGAAACTAGGAGCTGGTTCTTTGAAAGAATTAACAAGATTGATAAACCCCTGGCCAGACTTATCAAAAAGAAAAGAGAAATGATCAAAATCAACAAAATCATGAATGAAAGAGGAGAGATCACAACCAACACCAAAGAAATACAAACAATTATAAGAACATATTATGAGCAACTCTATGCCAGCAAATTAGATAACCTGGAAGAAATGGAGGCATTCCTAGAGATGTATCAACTACCAAAACTGAACCAGGATGAAATAGAAAACCTGAACAGACCTATAACCACTAAGGAAATTGAAGCAGTCATCAAAAATTTCCCAAAAAACAAAAGCCCAGGGCCAGATGGCTTCCCAGGGGAATGCTACCAAACATTTCAAGAAGAATTAATACCTATTCTTCTGAAACTGTTCCAAAAAACAGAAATGGAAGGAAAACTTCCAAACTCCTTTTATGAGGCCAGCATTACCTTGATCCCAAAACCAGACAAAGACCCCATCAAAAAGGAGAATTACAGACCAATATCCCTGATGAACATGGATGCAAAAATTCTCACCAAAATACTAGCCAACAGAATCCAACAGTACATTAAAAGGATTATTCACCACGACCAAGTGGGATTTATCCCTGGGCTGCAAGGTTGGTTCAACATCCGCAAATCAATCAATGTGATACAATACATTAACAAAAGAAAGAACAAGAATCATATGATCCTCTCAATAGATGCAGAAAAAGCATTTGACAAAGTACAGCATCCTTTCTTGATCAAAAGTCTTCAGAGTATAGGCATAGAGGGTACATACCTCAATATCATAAAAGCCATCTATGAAAAACCTACAGCGAATATCATTCTCAATGGGGAAAAATTGAGAGCTTTCCCCCTAAGGTCAGGAACGTAGCAGGGATGTCCACTATCACCACTGCTATTCAACATAGTATTGGAAGTCCTAGCCACAGCAATCAGACAACAAAAAGAAATCAAAGGCATCCAAATCGGCAAAGAAGAAGTCAAACTCTCACTCTTTGCAGATGATATGATACTTTATGTGGAAAACCCAAAAGACTCCACCCCAAAACTGCTAGAACTCATACAGGAATTCAGTAAAGTGGCAGGATATAAAATCAATGCACAGAAGTCAGTGGCATTCCTATACACCAAAAACAAGACAGAAGAAAGAGAAATTAAGGAGTCGATCCCATTTACAGTTGCACCCAAAACCATAGGATGCCTAGGAATAAATCTAACCAAAGAGACAAAGGATCTGTACTCAGAAAACTGTAAAATACTCATGAAAGAAATTGAGGAAGACACAAAGAAATGGAAAAACGTTCCATGCTCATGGATTGGAAGAACAAATATTGTGAAGATGTCAATGCTACCTAGAGCAATCTACACATTCAATGCAATCCCCATCAAAATACCATCCACTTTTTTCAAAGAAATGGAACAAATAATCCTAAAATTTGTATGGAACCAGAAAAGACCCTGAATAGCCAGAGGAATGTTGAAAAAGAAAAGCAAAGCCGGCGGCATTACAATTCCGGACTTCCAGCTCTATTACAAAGCTGTCATCATCAAGACAGCATGGTACTGGCACAAAAACAGACACATAGATCAATGGAACAGAATAGAGAACCCAGAAATGGACCCTCAACTCTATGGTCAACTCATCTTTGACAAAGCAGGAAAGAATGTCCAATGGAACAAAGACAGTCTCTTCAACAAATGGTGTTGGGAAAATTGGACAGCCACATGCAGAAGAATGAAACTGGACCATTTCCTTACACCACACACAAAAATAGACTCCAAATGGTTGAAAGACCTCAATGTGAGACAGGAGTCCATCAAAATCCTAAAGGAGAACACAGGCAGCAACCTCTTCGACCTCAGCCGCAGCAACTTCTTCCTAGAAACATCGCCAAAGGCAAGGGAAGCAAGGGCAAAAATGAACTATTGGGACTTCATCAAGATAAAAAGCTTTTGCAAAGCAAAGGAAACAGTCAACAAAACCAAAAGACAACTGACAGAATGGGAGAAGATATTTGCAAATGACATATCAGATAAAGGGCTAGTATCCAAAATCTATAAAGAACTCATCAAACTCAACACCCAAAGAACAAAGAATCCAATCAAGAAATGGGCAGAAGACATGAACAGACATTTTTCCAAAGAAGACATCCAAATGGCCAACAGACACATGAAAAAGTGCTCAACATCGCTGGGCATCAGGGAAATCCAAATCAAAACCTCAATGAGATACTACCTCACACCAGTCAGAATGGCTAAAATTAACAAGTCAGGAAAAGACAGGTGTTGGCAGGGATGCGGAGAAAGGGGAATCCTCCTACACTGTTGGTGGGAATGCAAGCTGGTGCAGCCACTCTGGAAAACAGTATGGAGGTTCCTCAAAAAGTTGAAAATAGAGCTACCATATGATCCAGCAATTGCACTACTGGGTATTTACCCCAAAGATACAAAAGTAGGGATCCGAAGGGGTACGTGCACCCCGATGTTTATAGCAGCAATGTCCACAATAGCCAAACTGTGGAAAGAGCCAAGATGTCCATCGACAGATGAATGGATAAAGAAGAGGTGGTATATATACACAACGGAATATTATGCAGCCATCAAAAGCAATGAGATCTTGCCATTTGCGACGACGTGGATGAAACTGGAGGGTATTATGTTGAGTGAAATAAGTCAAACAGAGAAAGACATGTATCATATGATCTCACTGATATGAGGAATTCTTAATTGCAGGAAACAAACAGGTTTGCTGGAGTGGGGGGTAGGGTGGGAGGGATGGGGTGACTGGGTGATAAAGACACTGGGGAGGGTATGTGCTCTGATAAGCGCTGTGAATTGTGCAAGACTGTTGCATCTCAGATCTGTACCTCTGAAACAAATAATGCAATATATGTTAAGAAAAAAAAAAAGAAGAAGAAGGTAGTGGGAGGGGAAGAATGAAGCGGGGGAAATCGGGAGGGGTAGAGGAACCATGAGAGACGATGGACTCTGAAAAACAAACTGAGGGTTCTAGAGGGGAGGGGGGTGGGAGGATGGGTTAGCCTGGTGGTGGGTATTGAGGAGGGCACATTCTGCATGGAGCACTGGGTGTTATGCACAAACAATGAATCATGGAACACTTCATCTAAAACTAATGATGTAATGTATGGGTTTAACATAAGAATAAAAAAAAAGAATACTAAAAAAAATAAAATAAAATAAATAAAAATAAAAATAAAAAAGAATCTCGCCCTCCCTCTTCCTCTGCTCCTCCTCTTGCTTGCTTGAGCTCTGTCTAAAATAAATAAATAAATATTTAAAATATAAAAAAAAAAAATGCACAGGATAAATGCCTCAGAATCCACATAAAGCACAGTAAATGTCCATTAATGCCCTTCACTGAGCAATCACTGTAGGCTCATCAGTAGGAATTGAATAAAAAAAAAACTTAAAACATGATTGTGACTTTATGACAATTATATTCTAAGTTATTGCAGACCATATAAGACTTAAACAATCTTAAAAATATATATAAATGTCAAATTGAAGGAACCCACAAAACTAAGTGCTAAAGAGAGAAAGGAAAAAAGAAATGAGTATGTAATACAGAGTCAATCAAGGAAAAGTTGCTAGAAGAAGGAAGTACAGTTTGAGTGGCTCCTTATAAGGAAAGGCAATACACTAAAAATTGAAGAGCTAAATTCTAATTGGAGAAGAATCTGAGGGCATGCTATATAAACAGTAGTGTATCTGAAGTTTTTAATATGTCAGATGCTCAACAAAAGGGATTTATGGAAAACAAAGTGTTTTGGTAAGTACAGGTTGACCCCTGAATGACATAGGGACTTGGGATGCCAAGCCCCCATGCAGTTGAAAATCCACTATAACTTTTGGCTCCCCAAAAACTTAAGTACTAATAGCCGATTGCTGACCAGAAGCCTTACCGATAACATAAACCATGGATTAACACATATTTCCTATACTGTATGTATTATGTACTGTATTCTTACAATAAAGTAAGCTAGGGAAAAGAAAATGTTATTAAGAAAATCATTAAGAGGGGCATCTGGGTGACTCACTCCGTTGGCTGTCCAACTCTTTTGATTTTGGCTCAAGTGTGATCTGAGGGTCATGAGATCGAGCCCCGTGTTGGGCTCCAGGCTCAGCAGGGAGTCTGCTTCTCTCCCTCTCCCTCTGCCCCTCTCCCCACTCACACGCACACCCTCTCAAATAAATCTTAAAAAAAAAAATCGTAAGAGGGTGGCTCAGTTGGTTGAGCATCTTGGTTTCAGCTCAGGTCATGATCTCAGGGTCTTGAGATCAAGCCCTGCATCAGGCTCTGCATTCAGCAGGGAGTCTGCTTGAGATTCTCTCCTTCCCCTGCTCAGGCACTATCTCTCCAATAAATAAGTCTTTTAAAAAGTGAGAGAGAGAGAGAGGCGCCTGAGTGGCTCAATCCAGTTAAGTGTCTGCTTTCAGCTCAGGTCATGATCCCGGTCGAGTTCCCTGCTCAGTGGGGAGTCTGCTTTTCCCTCTCCCTCTACCCCTCTCCCACCCCCGCTCATGTGCACACTCTGTCTCTAATAAATAAAATCTTTAAAAAATAAATGAAAATTGAAAAAATCATAAGAGAAACTACACTTACAGTACTATACTGTCTTTATATCGGAAAAAACCCACATGTAAGTGAACCTGTGCAATTCAAACCTTTCTTAAGAAATAATAATACAGGCGCGCCTGGGTGGCTCAGTTGGTTGGGCAACTGCCTTCGGCTCAGGTCATGATCTTGGGAGTCCCTGGATCGAGTCCCGCATCGGGCTCCCTGCTCAGCGGGGAGCCTGCTTCTCCCTCTAACCCTCCCCCCTCTCATGTACTCTCTCTCTCATTCTCGCTCTCTCAAATAAATAAATAAATCTTTAAAAAAAAAAAAAGAAAGAAATAATAATACAATAAAACTTCAGCAATTTAGAATCCTCCAAGAAAAAGTTATTCTGAATAGTTATACAGATTCCTAAGGATAAAACTAGATGCACCAAGAAACTATTTTTAACCACACAGATAGAAATAATTCTATTTTCTTCCAACTGAGCTAAAAGGCTTAAAGATTTAGAGAGCAACTTCCAGAATGCGTGTGTGTACTCATTGCTTTATCTTCTTTCCCATCCATCTTTTCCATGAACTTGGACAAACACAAACACATTCCTCCCAGGCCACCATATCACAAGTCTTACCAAAAACATCTCTTCTAGGGCCTACTAGCTCTGAGTTTTTGGCTATACCTACTGAAGGAGGATTCAGTGTCGCAGAACTCTACAATAAGTCCTTCGCTACCTTTGCAGTCAAGTTCTACTTCTAAGTACTCTCCATGGGCTTGCTGTAGGCTTTCACTCTTTGTATAATTTGGTGTTTTAAATCTGCTGTAGATTTAAAAACCAGGAAACTGATACAGAATTAATATCTTAGGAATACTTATCAGGATCACCCAAGCATGTTTTGTTTTTAAAACACATACATGGCTAGGCCATGCCCCTAGAGATTCTGAGCTGAGAGAGGTCCATGCGTGTTCCTGCCCCACCTGTTATTAGGACACAGAGTGAGTGGGAGGTGAGAACTACTGCTAGAAAGTAAGAGTAAATGGTCTCTGTGCAAAGCCTAAGAAGTTCTCCCACAATTAAGATATGTTCTCATACTTACTTCCTATTTCTTAGCTATGTCAGATAATATTGTTAAGGAGTACTGACTTGGGAAGTCTGACAGAAGAAAGGAAGTTTATAGAGGGCATTAACTATGGCAAAGGCACAGACTCCACAGCAGGAGTAAGCAATCCATATATGGAGGGAACCAAGGATACTCCTTGGACTACAAGTAAACACAAAAGGGAGCCAAAAAACTAAACTTTGGCATTTATAATGAAAGGCAGAAACACTCATCTAATTTGATAAAATCAACAAAAAAGAGGCATTGTACATTTTTAAGCAAGACTTAGAATAATACTTGTATAGCTTTATGCTGCTATACAATATGTAACGTAATATGTAACAATAGCTAGAGATCTAAAAAGAATGATCAATCACAAAAATGATGTAATATTTCAAAGATAAATAAGGGCAGAGAATGTGGTACTGAGCGGTAGAAATAAAGGATATAAAAATTTTAAAATGACAATTATCGTTTATAAATTGACCACAGACACCCTCAACCACAAGATAAGGGTAAGAAATGTTCTGCAACAGCTGCATATAGTAAAAGATAACAGAAGGACATGACTAAAGGCAAGCCAGAATAACTTAAAAACTATTTCCCTCCCTCCAAATGAAACCCTGTTAATTAAAACCAAATTCAACATAACCATAAAAAGGTCAGAATTCAATACTGTTCCAATTCAGAATATGATTTGCTACCTGAAACAGTCACAGTCAACCCCGGGTCAATAATTCCACTGTTGGGCCTCACACAGTACCGACGAGGTGCTGTAGTCTTCACTTTGAAACACACTTTCCTATCAGATGGATTTCGCAACTTAAGATTTGTAGTGACTACATCTGTGAAGGGGCCTGTAAGGTTTAAAAAACAAAAACAGAAAAAAATGTTAATTGGATTCACACATATAAAGCAAAATTCAAAACTGAATGTATATACCCTTTTATTTAAAGTCTATATTGAAGTCTGTGCACCTAACTGTATCAAAAAACTAACAGTACTTTTTTCCAGGTGGTAGACTTACAAATTTATTTTCTTCTTCATTCCTTACTCTATTTCACAAAATTTCTATATGAACATGTATTATTTCTATCAAATAAAAAGTATTTTGAAAGTTCTGATTTATGAAATAAGCCCACAATTATATTCTTATAGTGTACTCTTACCACATTATTGAAAAGATTAGATTTTTTCCAGTGGTCTGCAAACCAGTGCCAGTCTTCAAATCCATTTTACCAACCAAACTGCAAAAATCTCTACATCTAAAGATACTACACAATAGTGTTCTTGCTTCACACCTCAATTAGGTTTGATTCATTCACTCATTCGTTCATTCACTCACATATTTGTTAAGTGTTTATTAAGAGCACTACCTCAAATGCTCTAGATACAAAGTTTCTAAACTTTGGTGATACACCCAAATGTGAGATTACAGAACAAAGAATCCAGAAAGGTAATCTACTTCTACCTGAATTAAGTTAGTCCTAAACTAGTATAACCTCATTTTTTTAAAAAGAGGATAAAAGAAAGATTATAGCCATTTTTTATCTTGGCTGAAGAGAAGCCTGTAAGACATTATGTAAATTAATTTAGACAATAAAATGAATACCTTTTACTTTGGGCACAAAAGATAAAAAGTATGTCCCAAGAGGAAGCATTAACTACACACTCCTAACTAACCCAAAAGCAGTTTTAGATGGCTTTCAAAGCAATCAGTCGAAAAGTTGTATTTTTTAAAAAGCAAAAAGGGTGAAATCAAAGACAACCACTACAGAGACTATTTAAATAAATAAAAATAAGCATGTCTATAAGCAAACCTTATAGTATAGAGCCCAGACTGAGAAAATTCAACTCTACCAGATAGTTTCCCATTTAGTTGAATATTGGAAAATCATCTAAGACAAAGATTTGAAGGGGAACAACAAATACAGCCAAATAAAGAGAGGCATTAGGAAGAGTGCAGGAGATGAAAACAAACAGATCTGCCTAATGCAACCAGAGGAAAACAGACTTCAAAGTTAAGGCCATTAAGAGGTCATTATTTCAAGTCCTAAGGAATGAAATGATCTTACCTTACACTTAAAATTTAAGTTGTAAAATATTTTCTAACAAAATTTGGAACTCTTAAGAGGGAGAAGACAGAAATGAGAAAACATCAGTAGAAAACAAAGACAGTGAAACAGCTACAAAAAAATTAATGAAAAATAGCTATTTAAATCAACAGGTATGCATGTGGTTTTTTTAAGTATATATACAAAGTATAATCTTCTGAACAGATTGCTTTAATTATATGGTAATATTACTCACTCAATTTGTGTATTATTTTACCCCCTCTACTTCAATACCAAATGCTTCCATTTTTCAACAAGCAGCTAATTAACAACTCCACCATAAGGTAAAGAGGAATATTGCAATCTGTCCATTTTGCACTTGAACCCACAATATCATTGGCTACAGACCTATTTTAAACTACTGATGAAACTGGGAGTCTTAAAAGATTCCATTTCTTAACATTCTCAAAATTCATAAATTACTACAGATATCTGAGAATGTGTAAATTTTTATAGGACTATTTCAACTAGGACTCTAGCATTAGCAGCAAGCATGGATAAAAACAATTTCTTAGTGGGGCGCCTGAGTGTGTTAAGCGTCTGCCTTCGGCTCAGGTCATGATCCCAGGGTCCTGGGATTGAGCCCCGCATCGGGCTCCCTGCTTGGCAGGGAACCTGCTTCTCCCTCTCTCTCTACTGTTCCCTCTCGCTCTATCAAATAAATGAAATCTTTAAAAAAAAAAAAATTTCTTAGTAACATGACAAAAGAAACTTTTCACAAAACTTTAATTTTGAACAATCCTTTTTATAACATACGTAAGATTTTTTAAATTCAATTTTTAAAATCACCTCAATTTTAGAGGAAAATACTAATTTTCCAAGATAAGGTAAAATAACAGACTTTTAAGTGATTTAGAAAACGACCATGTGTCAAATTCCATCAACATATGAATTCTAAAACAGTACTTAAAATGTATATTGCCTGAGAGAGCTTATATATCTTTAATAATAGATTGTGGTTGTGACACAAAAATGCAAACTATCTAAAGATGAAGGTAATAGGTCTAAAGAAAAAAGCCCAACAATTTAAAGCAAAGTTGTTAACTGAATATATTAACCTTATCAGTAAAATGTGAAATTACACACCTAACAAATAAATAAGCCCGACTAACATCTGAATTTGAAATTTTCTGCTCCACTGTGTCCCTCTACCTGAGCATCTCAGCAAGGGTTGCTCTCCCAGCAGACAGCTCAGAGTCTGAGCCCATTTTCCAGGTTAAAATGGAAACTCAGCACGTAATGATGAACGCTAGCATAAGAATAACCAGATTAAAATAAAAAAATAAGAATAACCATATTTAATTGTTATAAGAAATCAGGGAGAGAAACATCTGATCCACTTTTGTGGTCAGAGAACCCCTTGAGAATCTGATGAAAGCTATATACCATACCGCAAAATAACACACAAATATTCACAAAAAATTTACATGGAATTTGGGGGGGGGGTAAGGGTGAGATAGAGAGGTTAGGGCAGGTGGGGGGGAGTGCAGGCTTTGTGAAGAGAAAATTCATAAACAAGAGTCTTTCAGGACCTGGACAATAAAAGGAACCTGGGCAAACACTGTTTCCATAGCCATGGGCAGCATTTTACAGCAAGATGTACATAGTTCTTTGCCTCTATTTGACGAAGTTATATACAGAAGAGAGAAAAGAATGTGTCTTCACTTTAAGAGCTCTTTATCAAGAATCTGGGTGGGAAAGGGAAGAATGGGTTGTCAAAAGGTGATTTGAAATTTTCTGCAGTATTAAGCTAGCGCTTAATAAGAATAAGTAGTAATAAATTATAACAACAACAACAAAAAAGGCTACCGTATCATAGATCTCTGAATCCTCCAGGTTAAAAAGACCCAGTGAAATCTACCTTTACAGACCCTCAAAAATAGAGGAAAAGTTATATAATTTATTGAAAAGCACCACAACCAAATCCTAAATCCAAGGGTGTAACCCCTCACAGGTATTTCTGCCTGACATTAGGACTGAGTGAGTGATGCTACTGGGGGGGGATGAGGGGGGGAGAGAAGAAGAATGAACAAGGTGTTAGACATTCTGCAATACCTGGGCAGTCCCATACAAAGAAGTATCATGCCCTCATCCTATGGAATTTTCAAATACCCCTCCCAGAAATTCATACTGGTGAAAATCTCTTTTCCAGAAATATATCTAGTGTGTAAAAAGGAAAAATCTGTTTTCTTTCCTCCAAAACTTGAAAAGGTTAAGTTTACCATTACAATTATCAACAGCAATGCCACTCATGATACTTGAATCACCCAACACACTTGTTATCAGCAGACATTTGTAGGTGACACACACAATTCTACCCATATGCATAAATTTTCTTATTTTGCTCTTATTTCAAAATGTTAAAGAAAACCAGTCAGCCCTATTCAGATAACTTGTGTTCTCCTAAATCCAAACTTACTTGTCATTAGGAAGGTTACAAATATCTGGCTACTTCATTCCCTCTTGTCACAGCCATGCCCAAATATTTACACTGAAATGCTTATTTCATTATAAATTTCCTTTTTTCTTCTCCTTTATGTTATAATTAGGACAGTATATTAAAATTTTAAATTTGTATGCTGGTAGGCAATATTATACATGAATTTTATTTTGATATGATAAAGTGGGCATTAAAGAATACAAAATATAAAAATGGGGTATCCTGTACAATAGAGTTAAAAACCACTGCATTATATCTGTAATCTCCTGCTTGACTAACTGAAAACTTACCCTTTGCAAAGCCCTGGTTGTTAAACCATTAAGAAAAACAAGTGAAAGATTACCATACGGTATAGGGATCAACTATGCGAGGAAAGATAGTAACTGGGAGGGTACAAAGAAGGTTTTCAGAATGATTAGCCAAGTTCTAGTTCTTGTCCTAGGCAGTGATTACATGGGTATTTAACTTTTTGGTAATTCTATAAACCGTACATATTTTTCATTTATGCAAAACAATTTTTTTAGAAAAGCTGATTCTTGATGTATGCTTAAAAAAAAAAACCTGAAAAAAAAAAAGTGAAAAGCAATTTTGAGGAGAAAGTAAACATCTGAAGCAATTCACATAAAAAATGTACTTTTTGAGGACTTCTAAAACTTCATCCCTCTAGTTGAGGAAAATCCTGTCAGTTGTCTAATGTAAATGCTTGGTTTAACATTTAGAAACAATCACTGAAAATATCCATTTTAAGATTACCTAATAGTATACTAGTCACCAATCACAGCTACCATTTCATACATACTTCCTAGGTTAGAGATGAAATTTCACTGTTTATATATAATAGTATTTCATATAAAACAAAATTCCATATGATACAGGTTACACTTACTTGTAGTCATCAACTGAAAAAAAAAAAACTTATCAAAATAACCCTACCTTTTATAATTACATGGGTTGTTTCCTCCTTTAGTCTCACTTTTAAGCAGCCATAACATTTCCTGTCATTAAGTATTGTGTCCTAATTCCAACTACCATTGCTATTGCCAGTAAGCCAAAATCCTATGCCCTGCCCCAAATTCTAAAAATCAGAAATGTAACAGACACAAATATGGCCTTGTAAAAAAAAAAAAAGTCTGGACATTAAATTTGAAAAGACCTGCAACCTAAAATGTCAAAAAGGTAGTAAAAGTTTAGGGCAGCTCACCAAGAAGGATATGTCAAGTGGAACTGGTCTGCCTCCTTTACCTAAAAATATTTTTCCTGCATGAAATGCCCTTTATACTCAGGCTGTATACCTAAAATGCTAGCATGCAGAACAATGATTTCCTTTTACAAGTGGGACCCTTATTCTCCAAATCCCCAATTTTAAAAAGAAGCCCATTATGCTTAAAACGGCCAAAATAGACACTCTGACTAAACAAATTTTTTAAATGTTGTCAACCATCTACATTTTGATAAGAATTGCCAATGAAGTTTTCTTGAAAATGCCAAGGTGAGTTTAGTTGCAAAGAAAACTGAGTTGGGGGAGAGAATAGAAGAGAGCAATTGGCTTGGCTTTTCCCCCAACATTTTATTGCAAATTTTCATACAAAGAAATTGAAATCATTGTAAACAATCATCTATCCATCACCTAGATTTGACAATTAACATTTTGTTGTATTTGAGACTATCAACCTATTTATCCATCTCTCTGTCCATCCATCTTATTTTTGATGCAAAGTAAGTTGAAGACATCAGTACACCCACTCCTAAACACCTCAATCTGAGTTCAATATTTGCTTACTCTAAAGAGAATCAAATTTTAATTCAGGATAAGCAGTAGTATATAGCATAGAGCATTTAAGAAATAAAAAAGGCCTCTGAGATGCAGCTTAAGAATAAACAGGCAATGTACATGAACATTAATTCATGAACTCTGAGACATCCATTTAGGCTAGCTACTCCCAGGCCAATTGGGAGATAGTTCTCTACAGGTCTCTAGCATTTCTGCATGTTTTCAGTGTGGAGGCACTGGGGGCTTTCATCCAGATTATCTTGTCAAGGATGTATTTAAAGAGTGAACAGTCTTGGAAAACAATGCCTCCCTCCTGAGGAGAGAGCAGGCTTTTTACTGTCCTGTATAATAAAGATAAGGTCTTCCTCTAGGAAAAAAAAGTCAGATTAAGTTTCCATGCAGCACATTAGCAAAGACTCAGATTCCCTACACTCAAGGGCTTCTCAGCTATGATGCAAACCCACTATGTGAGTAGCATCTGCCTGAACTGAAACCCTGTATGTTGCCTTTTGAGGGGGCAAAGGAAGTCAATACAAATATGAAGCTCATGTTACACGCACTGTCATGAATAATAAAGTTCTTTGTCTCTACACCCAGGAATCTCATATCTTCTACCAATATTCATAAAATTGTAGTATGCTCAATTTTCAGACCCTTCAGTTCTTAACAACGTCTTTCTGAGTTCTTGGCTATGAGGAACAGACTCAGTTAGTGACCTCTGAGTAATTTAATTAACAGCAGACACTGCAATGAACCAAAGCACTGGAGGAGAAACATGGCTGGCCACACAATTCACAAAGCACATAATCTATACCTCTCTCATTGCACTTCTCGCTTACTTTATTATGTACATGTCTTGTCTCATCCAACTAAACTATAAGCTCCCTAAGAAGCAGCAGCCAATTCACTCCTGAATGAACTGGAGTAATTAACACAGACTGTAAATCATAGTAGCTGCTTAATACTATTTGCTGGCTAAACAGCACTGGAAGTATGGTTGAAGAGTCACGTGGATTCTTTTTAATTAACATGTAACAAAATAAAAAATATCAGAAATATGCATGCTTTGTTTCAAATGCTGTAACTCTAGGGTCTTAAGTCATTTAAGTGATTACATTTTTACTCCTTCATCCTACCTTTATTGAAACAGAACAGTAAAAATCCTAAAGAGGAAGACTGGATGCTCAGCTCAAATACATAAATAATGTAGCTGTAGCAAAGCAGGTGATGACTACACTTCAATGTTTCCACAAGTTTTAGCAAATTAACAGCTATATCACTGATTATACAGTTCTCCAGTTACATGAAGATTACACTGCTGAATACAAGTCATGTTAAAACAATTAAGCACGTGGAGTATACACAATATAGTATACAGAATATCTACTAAGATTCTCCACAATAGTAGCAGCAAGGCAGTAGTAGTAATAGTAAAAATAGTGCTAAAACAAGTTTTCTTAACAGCTAGCTTTTATTGGGCACTGTGTATCAAGAACTTTGCATGAATTATGTCCCTCATAACAAGCCTACGAGGTAGACACTTTATTATCCCTTTTTACAGATAAGTCAACTCAGACTCAGAAGTTAAAACACTTGTCCTAGGTCATAAACTACCATGTAGTGGAAAGTGGGGAAGTCAAATGAGTGTGACTCCAGAGCTTGAATTCTCATAAATTCTGTATGTATTTTATGCAAACTACCTAGCTACAGTTGTTTCCTAATTTATAAGCATTCCAGGTAGATTTCTACAGCAATAAGCCATGAAAGTGCAATAAATCATTAATATATGAAAAAGACTTTTAAATGGATATTGTATTTCCCTTGGTCCCATACACAGGCCAACTAAATATTTCCTGAAATAAGTATCATAAACAGTAGAAAATATGTTTTACATCCAAAAAAGCCCTAAAACATTTTCATTAGAATTTTTAAAAATGAAGTCACCTTAATTTATTTGTGTTTTTTATTTTTATTTTTTCCAAATACACTGAAATCTCAGACTTGAATGTAAGGTCCATGAAGACTGGGTCTTTGTTCTGTTTTCTACTGTACCCCAGCAACTATAAAAATCCCTGGCAAAGGGCGCCTGGGTGGCTCAGTTGGTTAAGCGACTGCCTTCGGCTCAGGTCATGATCCTGGAGTCCCTGGATCGAGTCCCGCATCGGGCTCCCTGCTCGGCAGGGAGTCTGCTTCTCCCTCTGACCCTCCCCCCACTCATGTGCTCTCTCTCTCTCTCTCTCATTCTGTCTCAAATAAATAAATAAAATCTTTAAAAAAAAAAAAAAATCCCTGGCAAAGCAGGTAGTGAATAACTACTATATTGTGTAAATATATCTGTACAAATAGAGTACTACTTTCTGAAAAATAAAGTCAATTCAAGGTTTTAAAAATACTAAACATATCTTGTTATAAAATTTCACTAACATTAATTATGAAAATATGAATGTAGATGAAAATGTAGAAGAAAAATCACCAAAATCCCTCAATACAGTAGTGTGTCGTCATTCAAAAAAAAACCAAATACAGTTTTTCCCATCTAGAATGGGGCTTAAAGTCATAGTTAAAAGTTACCGATAGGCAGGAACCCTGTCTTATTTCTTCCGTGCCGCTTTCAAATAATGTAGTGGTTTGATCATATAAATACTCATCCATTACCTTCACCTGGAAAAGCACCTCAGTCAAAAGTCAAAACATCTATTTTCTTCATTCCTTTGGAAGCCTGGGGCGGGGTGGAGGGGGGAGCTAGTTTCTGTTACTGATGGTGTCCTATGACTTTTGTAAAAACTATAAAGTAGTTTGCTGAATTAGAGGCTTCAAATCTAAAACCATTAGCTAGGTGAGTGACCCTGAGCAAATCACTTGACTTCTCCGGGGCAGTCTAACCCCATGCATTTTAGGGGCAATAGACAGAATGACCTCCAAAGCTCCTTTGGGCTCTAAAATTAGGTGACATTATGATCAACTTCACTTGCTTATGGCTTTAATTAAAGAATATCTTCTATTCTATGACAAGATGGCAGATAATTCAATCCTAAATTTCCACAGCTTTATTAACATTTTGTATAAAGTTATTGTAAACATTTTAGAAGTGCTTTTTCAGACCTTTTGATGCACAGGCTGCTCACTCTGACCTAAACAATCCCAGTGACAGTGTTGAAAACATGAGGGAGAGAATGAACAATAAATTGTCTTTTCAGAGAAATAGAACATTTTGATTTGTAACTTTATATAAATTACACCCTTCCATTGTGTAACCTTCTACTAAAGAAAAATAAGATGTACACACACTTAAAAAACTATTTGAAAGAGAACATTTCCATTCAAGGCTAAACATGAAGGATGCCTGATACTTAACATCTTTATTAAAAGAGAGGTGCTCCAAATCTTAAGAGTTTAGATAACTTTTTAAAATCTAGATAAGTAGGATGGTAGGAAATAAATGGAAAATGGATATTTGGGGAGAAATGGAAATAAAAGTTTTTAGCACCATTTACAGATCTAAAACTTGTTAGATCAGAAGCAAAATATTCATAACATGAGAAAATGATCACAATAATATTAACAAAAATACAGGAAATAAGTGTGTAGAATTATACACAGAAAACATAAAAATACATCAAATGTTAGCAGTCGCTATTTCTAGATGGTAACATTGAGTAATTTTATTTGCTTTACACTTTTCCATCTTTTTTCAATTCACTACATTAAGCATTCCATGCTTAAGTGTCGAGAATTTTATGATCAGAAAGACTTTTAAACATGTATACCTATTAGCTTAATTTGTTCATAAAGCCTTTTATTTGCAAAATGCTGGGGGGGGAGACTAAAGAAATTCAGAAAAACACATCTTCTGAGGATTTTATTGTCAGTGAAGTTTTTGGCAGTGGGAACAGTACTCAGAAAACAAGATCAAGTGATTCATCTTCCCCAATGTTATAAAAGTAAATTTGGTTTTAGAGAGAAAAAAACTAAACAGGAACAAAGATACCCTATACCTTTAAAGGTATGGCAGTCACTCCAATTCACATCAGATTATCCAAGTACTAAAGTAAATACGTATAAATGGATATATGTGTGTGGATGGATACATATGAAAGTACACAGCTACAAAATAAAAGCTGTCAAAATGTAGGCCCATAAGAAACCTATCAAATTATACTGCAAGCTAAGTATTTTAAAGTCCTCTCATGTTAACAATTTTTTTTAATTAACATCTCTATTTTTTAAAATAGTAACTGAATCCTTAAAAAGCTAAAATACACATTAACTAAACTCATTCATTTAAATCTGGATTTTGAAAATAGTACAAAATGTTCATGATTACTCTAGTTATAGAGAACATTCCAAATGCCAGCAAAAAGCAGCTAAGCAAACTATGGTATATTAATGACGAGTAAGTGATCAAAAATATCTATGTGGATTTTTTTCCATAAAAACTTAAGACATTAATCTAGATTACTTTCATAAGGTGAAATGTGTGACAATCAAAGTTGAATATATTTTCACAAATTATGAAGTCCAATCTTGTTTAAGCAACGAACTTATTATGAAGAGCAAAACCATACTTAAGAATTTATTATAAAGATATAAGGAGTCTCAATGACACAGGAAATGAGGTATAGCTGGCCTTAAAACAAGAGGCTGCAGGGCACCTGGGTGGTTAGGTTGAGCTGTCCGACTCTTGGTTTCGGCTTAGGTCATATCTCATGGATGGAGGGATCAAGCCTGGCAGCGTTGATGCCCCGCTCAGCAGGGAGTCTGCTTGAGATTCTCTCCCTCTGACCCTCCCCCAACTCACACACATGCTCTCTCGCTTGCTCTCTAAAATAAATAAGGGGCGCCTGGGTGGCTCAGTCAGTGAAGCGGCTGCCTTCAGCTCAGGTCATGATCCCAGGGGCCTGGAATCGATCCCTTGCATTGGGCTCCCTGCTCAGCGGGGAGCCTGCTTCTCCCTCTCCCTCTGCCTGCCGCTCTGCCTACTTGTGCACACGCGCTTCTCTCTCTCTCTCTCATTCTCTGTCAAATAAATGAAATCTTAAAAATAAATAAATAAATAAAATAAATCTTTAAAAAAAAAAAAAAAAGAGGCTTCATTCAAGAGAAAGTAATTCCTGGGACTACAAGATCTCTAGCCAGCTTTTCTCCCCCTCTTCTCTCTCAACTAGTTGCTTCTGCTTACACATGGCAAAAATCAGCCTACTTTAAAGATCTAACCTATCATCTACCTATAAATGTGCTTTTTAAAGGGGTGGCATCCAAATTCTGGCTGGTCAGTCATCAGCATATATATATATTGGCTGGCCTTGGGTTAGGTGCTCACCACTGAACCAATCAACACTGGGGGAAGAGGGATCCTAAAAATTTATCTGCAGGAGCCATTCTCAGAGAAATAAAATGTTAGTCTCACTTCTCACACTTCTCACAAGAGAACATCAACTGATGCCCATAGTAAGAGCTCAAAGAAACAACACATTTATACAGTTACGATTTGTAAATTATTGTGGGAGACTATAAATTAGATTTACTTTCACATGCACATGGTCTTCTGTTTGTCTTTATATAACTCGATTTGTGAACTGTTACTGGAAGGTTGCAAACATTAGACCTGTTTTCTATTTACCGTCCTATAACTTGACCAATTATTTAAAAAAATAAGACCTCAGACTGCAAAAGACTTAAATTACTAATTAAAAATAAAAGGAAGTAATACAGGAAGAACAAATGAAGACTTTGGGATCTAATCTTCCAAAGGTATCAAGACTAATAACAAAATAAGTTTTCCTCTCTTATAAAAAGCAACGCATGTTCAATGTGGAGTCCTGGAAAACACAGAAAAGTAAAAATATAAAAACAAAAGACACCCGAACCCTAAAGCAGAGCTAACTGTTAACATTTTCTTTCCAACCTTTTTTCTTGCACATATTACCAGAAACAGGCTCATATCTATGCAACTTTTCGATGAAGGCTGTTACCACAAATCAGCATCACTAAAACTGGGATAACCAGACAGTCTATACCTGATGTGACAGAATTCCATCCATGAAGTATTTTTACCAATAAATACTGAAACCTAAATCTAATCAAGCCTTCAAATCTAAATCCAAATTTACAGGAAACACATTTCAGAATATCTAGAATATCTAGAATATTAGAACAACAATCTGATCTTCCTAACAAGTAAATAGTATGGTAAAAAGAAAAAATAAGAGGTGGGAGAGGCAGTGTTTAAAATTAAGACCTGGATACATGACAACCAAATGCAATACACAGAAGACTGAACAGAAGTATAATTAGGAAAATTTCAATAGATTAAGTATTAGATGATATTAAATACTTCTTTTTGGTTTTAAGATAATGACATTATAATTATGTAAAGAAAATGTCCCTTTGTTTATTAGAAAAGCAAGCTCAAGGATTTAGGTTTGAAATGTTTGATATCCAGAATCTATTTTAAAACAGCAGCAAACATAGAAAATATAAACAAACATGATAAAATGCTATAATTATTAAATTTAAGTATATGAATTATTAGATTTAAGTATAAAGGTTCATTACAATACTTTTATGAATATTTGAAATCTTTCATAAGAAGTTTTAAACCTTTTATCTAGTAATTTGAGTCACATTTCAGTTAAAAAAAAAAAACAAGCTTTTGCAAATAATAGCGCTCCTCTTACATTTAATCTTCTTTGAAAACAACTTTTTAAGGTTGAAGAAAAAAGTAAGATTCATCCTATATTAACATTAACCACCTTCTCCTCTGACAGGCAGTCCGCTAAGATTAAGATCCAAAAGCACAAGAAAAATAGAGGGCAGGAAGTGCCTCTGAGAAAATAAAAGGGTGCTTGCTAACAGACTCTCCTCACAGAACATCTCTGCATGGTGAAGGAAAGTCTTACATAAAGGAAACTAAAAGGTAACTAATATAAGAAACCAACAAAAAAAATTACCAATACTAACAATCACAAAATACCAAACTCCAAGAACAAACCCAGTTTTCCCAATTCTTTATATATATTTGCCCACTTAAAGAAATATCCTGGTTTTTTTTGTTCTCAGCTGTCACACATATTCAAAACCTTTAGGGCCAGAACAACATCCAGGAAATCACCTAGTCCTGCTTCACACTTCACAAAGGAAAAAAGGTGAAGCACAAAGATGAAAAAAACTTATCTATGGTTAGGCAGCTTTTAACAAAATACCCTACTATCCCTTTTTTGGAACTAAAAAAAAAATTTGAAAACACAACTACCTGCAAAGAAAGATGAAAAACCCCACTGAAAAGAGATCCAAGATGAAAACCACGGAATTATAGGAGAAATCATCGGAGTCCTATCAACGCAATCAACGTTTATTGGGCAATCATCCATGCCAGATCTTGTTACCATGGATGTAAAAATAAAATAAACAAGTATATCCTCAAGTAGCTAACCCTACAGTTTGGGAGAGAAAAAATATATAAGCATAAATACTATGTAATGTGGTTAAGTGCTGATATGGTATTACAGATAAGCACAAGCTTCAATAATGGCCTTAAGAAGGAAGGTGGTGACCAACGTGGACTGCAAAAGTCAAAGATTCACAAATGAAGGGATTCTTGAACTGGAGACTACTTGACAGATATGAGGGAGAACATTATTCTGGACAGAGCCTGTGCAAAGTCTTGCAACAGCTTAAAGTGTTTGGGAAAATGGTTTCATGTAACCAGAGCTATGAAGAGAAATGAAGAGGTAGGCATTGGATTTTGGACTTTCTCATCTACATAATGGGAAAACGTGCCAGGTTCTTTAAATAATATCAGGTTTGCATTTTACAAAGGGTAGTTCTAGCAGCAGTTTGGAAGACAGGCTTGAGAGAGGGGGGCACTAGTGAAACGCAGGCCTGTCTATAGACTAGTAGAAAAAAGACAAGAGATAATCACCCGAAATAAAGTAATTATCCAAAGTCCAGACCCCTCCCTCAGTAACACATCCATAAAACCAAAACCTACTAGTTACCTTTTCATTCATTATCTCGAAAGGACCTAAACACATGTAACATACCTAGTGAGATCAGGATCCTCCTCCTACCACTCCCACACACCCCAAGTAAAACACATGTGGTCCTCATTCAAATACCCAGTGTTTCTTTTTTTTAGCTCAGTGCACAGCACCACCATTCCTCCAGTATGTAAGCCAGAAATGTTAGAGACATCCAAGATACCTCTACTCTGCATAAGCATATCTAATAGACCACCAAGTCTCACTGGCTTGACCCTCTACATACATCTCCAATACCTCAGACCAAGTTGTCACTTCTTGCCTGGACCAAAACAACTGCCTAATTCATCTCTATCTCCCCCCTATATTACCTCATGTTGTTACCAGAATTATGTTTTTTTTTTTTAAATACATATGTGATTATCACTCCATTCCCTCTTCCTCTACCATTCCCCCCACTTTAAATCCCTCAATGGGTTAGAATAAAAACAAAACTCCTTACTCAACCTACAAACCAACACCACACTCAGGAGATGTTACTTTAACATGTTTAGCAACATTTAAATGTTTCATGTTTCCTTCTGCCACAGGATCTTTACAAATACATGCAGCTCCTACTGCATTTTCCTTTCTTCACCCAGGAAAACTTCTCATTCTTAGAAAATCTTAGTCCAATTGTGTCTTCCCTGTCCAGATCAAAGTCTCCTATTTTACATTTTCATAGCACTACACACCTTTTCATAGCTACAGTTCCTTCTTCTGATTACCTGATTGGTGTCTATCTCTCCCATTAGAATTGCCTCATGAATAAAAGATTCTGTTTTATTCAGAACTGTAGTTCTAACATTTATTCAACACTTGTTACATATAGCAGAAACTCAAATCTTTATTGTATAATTAAATGAATTAAAATGAATAAATTTAAAAGTACAGTTGTTTTAAAAGAGATTCAAGAGTTATCTATGGGATGTAGAAAAACAGATTTTAATTAGTAGATATACAGAATATTTCTGGTATAAGTAACCACGATGCCACCAGAAAATTAAAAATATGGGAAGACAAGTAGGCTTGGGTTGTAAAAAACCCATGTGGGATATACTGAGTCTGACAGCACCACCATTCCTAACTCTGAGTTAAGGAGTGCCTGGGTGGCTCAAACAGTTAAGCGTCGGACTCCTGATTTTGGCTCAGGTCATCATCTCAGGGTTGTGAAATCAAGCATTGTGTAGGGCTCCTAGCCTGCTTAAGATTCTCTCTCTCCTTCTGCCCTCGTCCCCAAAAAGCCTAAATTAAAATTCAAATCCAGACAATCAATAAGCAATTCTAGAACTGACTACTGTAAAGTCTCAATTAAAATACAAATCTGGGTGTGAACCAACATGTGCAAAGAGAGAGCAAAGAAGAGAAAATCATCAAAACAATGAGACTGAACAAGGAAAGTTGAGATAAAACCAAATCAGAATCTCAGAAACATTAGCAATTAACAAAAAGCCCACAAATGAGACAATAAAGAGAGCAAAGAAGAGAATTAGAAGACAATAACACAGAAATCAAAAGAACTGAATTTTTAAAAAGAGAAATTGTTAATAATGTCAAGTGCCAAAGAGATAAGAAATGGAAATGACCAATTCAATCAGCAATCAATAAGCAGTGAGAACAAAAGTAGTACTACAGTGGACAGTGAGAAACTGGACAGTGAACAGGGACAATTTTTTTTTTTTAAGATTTTATTTATTTATTTGCGACAGAGAGAATGAGAGAGAGAGAGAGTACATGAGAGGGGGGAGGGTCAGAGGGAGAAGCAGACCCCCCGCCGAGCAGGGAGCCCGATGTGGGACTCGATCCCGGGACTCCAGGATCATGACCTGAGCCAAAGGCAGTCGCTTAACCAACTGAGCCACCCAGGCGCCCTGGGACAATTTTTCTAAGAAGTCTAACTGCAAAGGAAATGAGGGACAGAGAGGGACATATACCAAAAGGAGTTGGGAGTCAAAGAGTATTCTGTTTGCTTATTTGTTTTTAAAATGAAAGATTTATGTGTATTTATATGTTTAAAGGAAGAAGCCACTGGTTGAAAACATGAGAGGGAAAATACCTGAGGCAACATGGTCTAAGTATGAGTCAGGGATTTTACCTTAACCAACAAAACAGAACAAGCTTGGATATGAGAAAGGTTTTTCTTTCGCAGGGGGAAAGTATGGATGTGTGCAGATAAAGAGGTGTTACAAGAGGAGACAGCACATCATGGAAGGGCTTAAATGCCATACTAAAAAATATATAAATAAATAAAATCGGACTTTTATCCAGGGGACAATCAAGAGCTACTCCAAAGCTTTTAAGGAATGAATAAGATGTCTGTGGCCCAGGAAAGGCGGGGGGGGGGGGGGGGGCGCCCCAGGAATCTGATGAAGCCACTGTGAAACAGGAGCTGATCTGAAAGACCTAAAAATGTGCCAAGAGTAGAAGAACTCCACATCCTCACTTGTACTTCTTAGTAACATGCTGCTATTCAAAGATGCTCTGGCGGACACATCACAGTTTCTTGGTTCCTCAGAGAGCTTAATTTTCTTTATTGGCTTGATACTGTTATGGGCCACCTTCAACACAATAGTTTTAGTCTACTCTCCTTTCTCTGATTATTAGGAGGAAGAATACGTTCACAATTTAAGCATTTTCTAAATTTCTTCCAACTAATAGGAAGGAAAAACGAATTGTATAATACAAATAAATTGTATAATACAATTGGAAAAAATTAATAATAATAAAATATAATGACAAAAAAATCATCTCTCAGATATAATATCAAATTCCAAATCTGAATTCTAGGTCAAATTACTGCCATGGCTTAAACAGAATTTGAAAAGATCTACCTCTTTTTCTTTACTAAAGCAACAGAAGAACTACCTCAGAATTCATTACACCATTATAAAAGAATCTTCGTATGTTGACAATTATATAAAACAAAAATTTTTAGTAAAACAGGTATTTATAAAGATGTATTAAACTGATATGTTTCTCCATAATTATGCAAAGTGCTGATAATTCTATCAAGATGATTGTTATGCATATGACAGAAAAATTCACTACCTATTCTCAGAATGATTAAATGAGTCACTCTCGGAGAAACCATCTTAGTCAAATGTTGAGTTCAAAAGAATTTAAATAAGCCTACTGAAAGATAAGAGAATTTTGAAAACTATCCTTTAACAGATTTAAACTAAAAATTACAGGTGATTTAGGGCAAGTCAGAATGAAATGACTTTATATCATTATCATCATCATCAAACTAAGCATAAGGAGACTGTGGATTTGAAATGAGTCTCCTCACTTAGTGGTGAACTGTGCGTTGGAATACAGAGAGGTTTCCATCAAAGGAAATTATTTACCTTTGACTAGAAAAATAACATTAAGGAAGGAATCAAATGACACCAAAGGTCACCTCTCCTAATTCATCCTACCCCTCCTGTTTCCCAATCCTCCCCATTATCCCACCCTAGAACAGAAGCACACAGCAAACCATTAAGTTATAAGCCACATGTTCTTTTACATCAGTGGTTGAGTAAACCACCATTCCCTTGCCCAATCCTTTTCCCTCACCCCCCAAATGAAAATTAGTCTCTTCCAAGAAACTTGGGCGGGTGGGTTCTTTCTTCATAGCCGTTCTGCCTCTATTATAGCACCTACATGCCTTTTAGGTCTCCCTCACTAGTCTTTGAGTTCCTTGAGGGCAAAGATAAAACCTAACATGTTTCACTGTTTTACTGGGTGCTTTCCCCATGAAACTACAAACTGTAAATCTTTTCCTCCACCTTGTTTAGCACTGAATCCCCAAATATAAACTGATTACTGCTGAATTACTCAGCTGAATAATCTTAATTAAATATAGGGATGGCACAAAGCTTTCAATAAGTGTTCACTGAATAAGTAAACTGAATACGTCTCTCTAAATTTTTCAATGAAATACTTTTTTTTGAAGTCAATTTTAAAACGTAGTTTTTGAGGGCGCCTGGGTGGCTCAGTTGGTTAAGCGACTGCCTTCAGCTCAGGTCATGATCCTGGAGTCCTGGGATCGAGTCCCGCATCGGGCTCCCTGCTTGGCGGGGAACCTGCTTCTCCCTCTGACCCTCCCCCCTCTCATGTGCTCTCTCTCTCATTCTGTCTCAAATAAATAAATAAAATCTTTAAAATAAATAAATAAATAAATAATTTAAAAAAAGTGGTTATTGATATCCAAACTTTTAAAAATGGTCCTTGTGAATTACATTCATGTATAACACAAGAAAAACCTGTTCTATAATCATGACTAATAACTCTTCAATACCTAAAATAAGTGAAACATAGGAATGTTACTGTGTAGGGTTGAGTTGTTTTTTTAGCTTGCTTCTCCACTATTATTAGTCTCTTACTATGGCAACGTTACAACTTTTCTAGGGAGAAAGCTTCAAATTCTGCACACATATCCTGGCCTAAAACTGGTTTTAAAGGCTTCTAAGTCCCTAACGGCAATACGGTTATCCAGTAGAGGAAATTTCCTCTGTAAACTCAACCTGTCAAAAAGTAAAAGCAAAAGTTCTTTTAACTTCTCAAGAGAACACACCCCATTATAGGGGTTACATTAAATTCCTCCGACCAAAGATAATGGCTATCTAAGGCAATTTCATGATTCCCCAAAGGTGATTTTTTCTTTCAGATAAAACTATGTGAAATGCCACACACATAAATTTGTTACAATAAAATACACTTAGTGCCCCTCAAAATATTTGAGTTGTCTTAAAACCAAATCCTTACTGAACAAGCAGCTCACTCCAAAGAAATTTGCAAATGTACTAAAAAGCTTGCAAAACAAAGGAGCTATACAATATTACTCTCACAATACCAGAAAACAATATTTTAAAATTCCTAAAACTATTTAAAACGTTGCCTATGGAAAACAATTGTTTTTTCCTTTGGACTCGATCTTGTACAACAATAAAAGATTTAATTTGTTTTAAGCACTTGAAATAGTTACACATTTCACAAAAACTGCTCTCATCATAACTGCTGAAATTGAAATACAAGATAATGAACCTTCCAAAAGGCGATTCACTTTACACTTTAAATGAAGACAGGAAGGAATCTGCTTTCCATTTTGGATCTCCACACGTTTTCGGTATTCCTAAAAAGCCAGTTTCACTCTCTTCCCTAAAGTACCCTACATAATGACAACCAAATGAGCCAAAGAGCCCTTCAGTATTCCTGAGGAATCACCAAATCGGACTAATAATTTATCACAAGCATTGCTACGAAGTGTAAGTATACCAAGGGCGCTCCAGAGCGGAGTGACACCTCGTCAGCCTTCTCATAACCCGCAAACGTAAAGGCAAAAAGTCCCCAACGCTGAAGATTCCGCAGCAAAAGAGCTAAGCCAAAGACGAAACAAGAGCAAAGGCCAGGTCCGCCCTACGCGAAAGGTGAGCTGAAATGTCATACTGGAGGACCAGGAAGACGTCGACTATTAACCTACTACTATCAATTCCCGGGTTGACGCATAGCTTTCCTGCCCGCACGCGCTTGGGTCTCTGCCAACACAACCGGGTAAGTCATAACCAGAGGACTTCATGGGCTTCTCCGCCTCCCTAGCGCTCCTCGGACCTGACAGCCAAATTCTAAACAAGGTAAAAAGGTAGACAGCAACCCCCTCTGCGAGGGCCGGCTCCGCCCAGCCCCTGCTCAAGGCCGAGGGGTGGTTCTCTCTAGGACCCGAGTCCAGGGCCGCCGCACAACCGCCTCGCCTTGCCTCCCACCGACGCTGACAGCCGACTCCGGAGACCGACGCACTTGCGCCACCCCCAGGCCCCCCTTCCCGCCGCAGATCCGAGCGCACTCTGTAAGGTCACCGCCCACCCACACCCTCCCAGACAACGCCCGACGGCCCTCGGGGGCCAAGGACGACTGCCAGGCGCGGGCAGCAGCGCGGGCAGCACCCGGGAGGCGCCCCCGCGGGACCGCAAGATGGCGGCCGCGGCGGCGGCGCCAGGGCCGGGCCCCTCCGCCTCGCCCCGGCCGGCGCGCGCATCGAGCCGCGAGCGGGCGAGGGCGGGAGGGAGCGGGCCGGGCGCGGGGCAGGCAGGCCGAGGGCCGGAGCGGGGCGCCGCCGGAGAATGCAAAGTGCCGGGGCGTGGGGGAGGGGACGCTCACTCGCGGCCCGCCGCCGACCTTCCCTCGACCCCCCCACCCACCCTAAATCACGCCGTCCGCCCGCCCCACCCGGGCAGCTGCCCTCTGCCTGCCTACCTTTGAATTTGAGGTCTGTGGGCGGGTCGAGGACCAGGATCTGCTCGTGCTTCGCCATGGCCCCGGAGGCGGACGCCATCGGAGAGACAGCGCAGAGCGGGGGCGCGCCCGCGGCGGCGGTTTGCTGGCTGGGGACGGGGGATGACGGCGGCGCCGGCTCGGCCGAGCTCTATGATGGGGCCAGCTCACGGCTCCCGAACCCCCGACGCCTGCCGCTTTGTGGCCGGGCCACTGGGCCGCTCGCTGGGTCAGCAGCTCTGGGACTCACAACTGACTCAACCCCACACCAGCCGCCGCGGCCACGCGCACTGCGATCCTCGGCACCCCACGTGACGGCCTCTGCGTGCCTACGTGCGCGCCCCGGCGGCCGGGAGCCCCTAGCGCTCGTCCCGCCCTCGAGTCCTGCCCTGCGCTGCGCCGGCTGCTGCGCCTGCGCGTTCCGGGCCTCGCGGCCGCTCGGAACTCAAGCTGTCAAGGGAACGGGCGTGGACAGAGGGCGGAGCGAAACTCCGTGGCACCGATGCGGTGCGCACCGCAAGGCAGAAGGGCGCAATCTTCGGTCACGTTCGGCTCCGACTGCGAAACTGGAGAGCCTGCTGTAGCAGCGCATCATCGTCTTCCAAGTGGGAATGCCTAATAGAAGGAAAGAGGAGTCAGGCTCATTCACTACAACTCCCAGCCTGCCAGTGGGGCCTGGTCCTTTTGCGGCGCTGCGCGATGTTTGCTGGGAATTGTAGTAGTGGCTGTTTGTGGGCGGGAAGGATAATGAGGTCCGTTGGAGGCGAATGGGGTGGGGCGCGCTGACACTCATTTTTGGCTCTCAGAGAGCGTCTCGTCTGCGCTGAAAAGAAAAAAAAAAAAACTTTTGAAAAACTGATCTGAGGTCGCCCGCCTAGAAATATAAAATATACCCTGTGGAAAACAGGACGGGATTGTCAATTTGTTCTCTAAATCTACCCATCCCTCTATTGGTAGGGCAACATTCTCTGTCGTGTTCCAATCCAACGTCTACTGCTTCCTGAATTCAATCCAGTGATGCAAAAGCAGATGAGGAAACACCCCTCCTTTAGGAAGCAAACCCGCCGTTGGGGAAATCTGACAAGGCACACTTACCAAGCTAGAAATAGAAGTCAAAATCTACAGCGTTCAGTTGCGGGCGTCTGTTCTTCGGTTTTATTAAGTATAGACCCAAACCGAAACAGTTGTCACGTTCCGGTGTTGGAAATGAATTCCATCTGCATCATTTATGGGTAGCGTGTAGTAAACCGAACCAAATGAGGAAAATCCTGTGAACAAAGGTGCTGACAAATCTTTAACCGATTGCCAGGGTAATCGGGGACAGGAATATCAAATGAAACAAATGAAGGTGCTGTAAGTAAGCCTGTACGGTACTACGTGAATTTAAGTCCCTAGGGAGCACCACAAAAGAAAGGACATACTGAGGCTGCTGCCATGAAGGAGCAGTGCAGTTTGTCCTGAAAATAAATGAGCAAATGAACAGTGATCTAAGCGTAGGCACAAAGTCCAAGTTCTCAAGCGCAATCCATGCACGTATCGGGGCCCATCTGGGGATAGCTCTCCAGAATAGCTAACCTAGCATCCGCAGAAGATTGTACCGCACAAGAAGCATGTATCTTAAGCCGTGAAAAACCTAGCAGGATGGGAGTGCTTAAATAGTTGGAAAAGTATATTCTAAATTTACCTTTCCTTTGATTAATTTTTATTCACGAAATTTATTTTGAAATTTCAGTCATCCTTAAAGGAGAATATAAAAACTGTGTTTGTCAAGAGATGGCTTAAGGTTAAAAAAAAAAAAAGTTGAGGTTGACAAACACTCCACGGGATGGTGTCTCACACATCTTTAGCTGTGAACTGAGAGCCCTAAAGCTGTCACAAACTGCAATTTTTTTGCTTGCCTAAGAACCGTTATCCATGGGCAAATTAGCCTTGGCTGAACTGGCTCCTCCACAGCTAGATGGACATTTCTCTTACCAGAAAGCATTTGGGAATCTCCAGTGTGCAAACAGCAATTAGCAAGTACAGCATGCTGAGGAAGTTCCCTGTCACTCCCATATGGGACAATGGCTACCCATTCACCATGAATTCAATGGGAAGTATGAACTGGCTGTATCCCAGTTTTCCAATCTATATAATGAAGAAACCTCTGCCCATTTTAAGTCATTACCTTTGAAATCGACTGTTTTTGTCTTCTCAGTATTGCTTCAAATATCATATAGTCTTAGAACTATATGAGAATTTAAATCTCTGGTAATCTAAGAATACATGAAACATCTTTGGAATAATTCCTCTATTACTATTTTAGAGCATCGCCTTAATAATGACTCAGAGTCCTCCTGAATCATCGATCCCTCATTAAATAGTGCACTATTTAAGAGGCTTATGCTTTGGTATTACTACCTTTCTTCTAGCAGTTCAAAGATCTTTATAAACATCATCACACCCTTCTCAGAACTACCAAATAACAGCAAGTTTTACTTTTGTTGTTAAATATGGGAATAAGAGCATCTCATGGCAGTAACAGAGCTAAACTTTGGGGAAAAGTTGCCCAATCTTCCATCCTGTGCATTTTTGCTTTTCCCAAAGCCACAATGAAATGACAACTGAAAGTGATTAAGACAATTTAAATTATAATTGACTTATGTATTGTTTAACATTTAAATTAGGAATGGACAAACATGGAGCCTAATGTTCATTGTTTGCTCTTCTTATGTTGATTAATGCAGCACATAAAGTTCTCTTAAAGTATTAGCAAATATATAGAGTACATCTATACATATATATGCATACATATATATATATATACTCAAGCATATTTCTCTAGCTACTAAGAAGTTTTTATGAGTCTAAGATGTATGAAGTACTTGAATATTACTTCAGCCCACTTGAATCACTAATGGTATTCACCTTTGGACAGATTATCTCATAGGTTTGGCAAGGTTAAAAAAAAAAGTTACCAGTACAAATGGTAACAAAGTATAACCATCTCCATAGTTAAACATGTTAGATTTTACTTTATAAAAGTACTCTGTAATTATGAATTTGCATAGGATCAATTATCTGTGTAATACAACTCAGTAAACATTTAAATGGGCATACTTGCAATAAACATTGAGGCAGTAAAACATATTGAATAAGTACAGGCCTTGGGTCTGAACTGCTGGGTTCAGTCCTCTTTACTACTGTACGGTCTTAGCAAACTTATTTCACCTCTCTGTGCCTGTTCTACATCTGTAAACTGGGGAGAATAATGATACCTACATCTGAGGTTTGTTGTGAGAATTAAATGAGTTAATGCACACAAAGAGCTTAGGGTGGTGCCTGGATCCAGTATTGTTACCTTATACATTACTGTGTGCCTGGTACTGTGGTAGCTGCTGGTGGTATAGTGGTGAACCAATAGACATGGTCTCTGCTCCCATAGGGCTACATTCAAGCAGGAGAGACAAACGAAGTATCTCCTTTACAGCTAGGATTCTGTTCTTGAAATAAGTTTAAGTAGTGAGATACACTTAGACAAGACTTAAAAGTTAGACATGAGACCAAGGCCAGCTTTCTGCCCCTTCTGGCTGTTTTTCTGTTGAGGCAAAACCCCTGAGACTTCAAGTTTTCTGCACCAGCATTCCAGCATCCATTTACTAGCTTCCTGGATATCAAGAGACAGTCAGTTGTTGGGGGTCAGCAGAAGCAGTGGTCCCTTCTTGGGTCCAGCTTCCTGATCCCTGGGTCAGAAGCAAGAGGTGCAGCCTCAGAGGCAGCAGCTGGCTAGGTGGGGCAGGTCAGTCCTGCCCTGGAGTCATTCCTGGGGAGCCTAGTCTAGAGCCTGCTCCTCCACCCCTCCCCACAATGTTATAAGCACCTAATTCCCTTCATTATGTTCTTTCAGCTTATGATGTTAGAGTACTGCAGAGTGAGGCATCAGGGAAGCCAAGAGTGGATCAGGAAGGAAGTGGATAGGGTGGAAATCTGCTGAGCTGTTCTAGAAGGCAAGGACTGCAAACCATTCTCCTGACCGAGTAACAAGGATGCTGGGGGTCAAACAGAAATGAAGCAGAGTCACTGCACACAAAGGGATCTGTGTAAAACAGAGAGACATGACAGAGACTGATAACTAACTAAAAGTTGTACGAGACCAGGCAGCATCACGGGGATGCAACATCATGTAAATGGGAATTTGTTGGTGGTGCTTACTGTAGCACATTTGTAAGACTTCAGTGAGAAATATAGATTCCAACATAAGGCAGATGGGAGCTTCACCAGAAAAAATCAAGGCTGGAAGAAGAGCTAGAAAAAACAGACTTATCCTGGGGATTTTTCTTTTTATAACCATTTAAAGCAGTTATAACTGTAAAATTAATCATCTTTGTTTATGAAGAATCATTTGAAGAATATGTGTTTTCTCAATTAATCTTTTATACTGTAAAAGCAATCTGTGCCATTATAACAAATGACATAATCCAAAAAAAGCATATGGACAAAAAGTTTCTTCCTACACCTCCCAATTTCTACTCCACCTCGGGTAACCAGTTTAACTGCCTGAGTTGTGTATCACCTTCTAACCTTATCCATACTTATAAAAACAGAGCTAATTGGCTTTTTGCTATTGTTGTTTGTTTGTTTGTTTTAACATGAATTCTAACATATTACCAGACCATTGCTTGATTCACTTTACAGTGTATTAACAATATCTGGCCCGGTCTTTGGCCCCCAATTGGCAAAGATCTCAGTTTTTTTTTTTTAAGATTTTTTTTATTTATTTGACCGAGAGCGACACAGCGAGAGAGAGAACACAAGCAGGGGGAGTGGGAGAGGGAGAAGCAGGCTTCCCATTGAGCGGGGACCCCGACGTGGGGCTCAATCCCAGGGTCCTGGGATCATGACCGGAACTGAAGGCAGGCGCTTAAAGACTGAGCCACCCAGGTGCCCCCTAACTCAGTCTTTTAACAGCTAAATCCATAGAATAGATGACCCTACTATAGAACCATTTGTTCCCTTATTGATGAACATGTAAATTGATCTAGGCTTTTATCACAACCAATAGCACTACAATAAACATCCTTATATGCATTTTTTTTATCATAGAATGCTTTTATTTCCACAGGGAGATTTCTAGTAGTGGGACCACTGGATCAAAGATATTTTTTACTTCAATATATATTGCATACTTTTTTGTTAATTGTAAGGTATTTAGTTATTTATTTTTAAAGATTGTATTTATTTATTTGTCAGAGAGAGAGGGAGAGCACGAGAAGGAGAAGCAGGTTCCCCGCTGAGCAGGGAGCCCGATGCAGGGCTCGATCCCAGGACCCGGGATTATGACCTCAGCCAAAGGGAGACGCTTAACTGACTGAGCCAGCCAAGCACTGCTATATTGCATACTTTTTATCCAAAGGGTTGTAACAATTCACACCTCCATCAGGAATATATTGAGGATATCTGTCTCCCTCATTGTTGTCAGGAACAAGATTCCACTCCATGTCAGCAGCTGAAGAAGGGGCATATTTAGGTATCTTTGGACTGTTTGGATCAATAGTTGGGCCTCCAAAGTTGTACATTTTCACTGAACCCATTCTTTCTTACTGAACCGTTTTCTTCTCTTGCTCATTTCATTTTCCTTCTCTAGATTGCAAAGATTAGAGCACCTGTAAGCAACCAGATTCTCAGCAGTTCTTTTTTTTTTTTTAAAGATTTTATTTATTTATTTGAGAGAGAGAATGAGAGAGAGAGAGCATGAGAGGGGGGAGGGTCAGAGGGAGAAGCAGACTCCCCGCCGAGCAGGGAGCCCGATGCGGGACTCGATCCAGGGACTCCAGGATCATGACCTGAGCCCAAGGCAGTCGCTTAACCAACTGAGCCACCCAGGCGCCCCTCTCAGCAGTTCTTAATGTGTTTTCTCCCACAAATACAGTTATCCTTAAAGGCAACCACACAAATAGAAATTAAAAGATGCCTGTGAACATAAAATCCACATTTGACACCTTGCCCGACTTCTCATAGTCTCTGAACACACAGGCTTCTTTGCATAGCCCTAACAAAACCTAGAGTAGATGTGGGGTAAAGAACACAGATTTGGACATCAGACAGACTGGAATTCAGACTCCATCACTTTTTGCCTGGCTGTGCAATTAAACACTATGGCCTTGTCGATAAAATGGCAACAATATATCCTATATTTAATATTGTCTATGCGTACTAAATGGTATAATCTGTGTAAAGTGCTTAGCATAGTGTTGGGCATTTATTGATTGTTATATGATTGTTCACAAAATTTGATATCTCCTTGGAACTATAAACCATAGATATGTAAATTATTGGGCATTTAAACCCACAGCCAAATGTTATCTTCTTAAGGAGAAACTTTAAACTTAAACTGGAAATAATTTTTTGTTTCCCTTTACTCCAGGTGTGGGCTGACAGCTTGCTTGGGGCCAAGTTCTGTGGTGTAGGCTAGGGCAGACACAAAGAAGACTGCTACTCAACTTCAGTCCTGAAGAAGTTGACAGTCTAAGTGGACTCAAACATAATCCAAGTAATGTGCTTTCAGAGAACGAACTGAAAGGAATCAGGGAAGAATTTTAATAGGGGTGATTAAGTGCTAGAGAGTCCGGAAATGCTTTGCAGATACCTGGCCATTTCAAGATCATGGCATTTTTTTTATGTCCAGGTACATTTAAACACACACACACACACACAGTCACACCTTTCTAAGATTTTCTACTAAAACATTTCTTTTTTCTTTTTTTTTAAAGATTTTATTTACTTATTTGAGAGAGAGAGAGAGCACGAGCAGGGAGGCAGGGAGCAGAGGGAGAGGGAGAAGCAGAACACGAGGCTTGATCCCAGGATCCTGGGATCATGACCTGAGCTGAAGGCAGCCACTTAACCGGCTGAGCCACCCAGGTGCCCCAATATTTATTTTTTCTGAAGGGTATTTTTTTGTTTTGGGGTAGATACATACAGCAGAATATTATTCAGCCTTCAAAAGGAAATTCTGACACATGCTACAATACGAATAAGTCTTGAAGGCATTTTGCTAAGTGAAATAAGCCAAACACAAAAGAACAAATACAGTGTGATTCCACTTCTTTGAGGTCCCATTTCATTAAGTGGTGAAAATCACAGAGACAAAACATAGAACTGTGGTGGCCGGGGGCTGAAGGAGGGGGAATGGGGAGTTCGTGTTTGATGGGTACAGAGTTTCTGTTCAGGAAGATGAGAAAGTTCTGTGGATGGATGGTGGTGACCGCTGCAAAACCGTGTGAATGTGCTTAATGCCCCTGAACTAGACACTTAAAAATGGTTCAAATGGCAAATCTTATGGGAGGTATATTTTACTACAATAAAATAAAAGAATAAAAACATTTTTGTTTAGCACAAATGGTTGCTCATTTCATTCCATCACTGAGTTCTTGCTGTCTCCTTGCATTTCAATAGCTTTTCTGACCTTACTTGTCTGGCCATTTTAAGCACTAGCTCAGGGATCAGAGCTCCGGCTTACTCAAATCTGGGCTCAATTTCTGTATCAGTCATTTACGTGGGGATAATAAAGCCATTTGCCTACAAGATTGTTGTGAAAACTAAATGAGATAATACTGATAAATACCTGAACACAATACCTGGCACATGTAAGTGCTCAATAAATTTTACCATTATGGGGCACCTGGGTGCACCTGTGTGGCTCTGTCAGTTAAGGGTCTGCCTTTGGCTCGGGTCATGGTCCCAGGGTCCTGGGATGGAGCCCCACATGGGGCTCCCTGCTCAGCAGGCAGTCTGCTTCTCCCTCTCCCTCTACTCCTCTCCCCCTCCCCCCACCGCTCATGCTCTCTCCCACTCACTCTCTCAAATAAATAAATAAAATCTTTAATAAAAAATAATAAATTTTACTATTACTGTCATTTACTTCATCATTGCTCATTCCTAGACAGGCATGAGTATCCATTTTTGGCTCCTTTTTTAGAAGTTACATAGGTTGGGATAACTAGGATCATAAACTTATGGGAAGAAAATAATAAATCAAGCAATTGAATTGTCCCACTGGAAACTCAATGGAACAATCTGACAAATACTTCCCCAAAAATTCTCTTTAGGCATCCCATTGAGCTTGCTGCTGGTGCTGTCACATAAGTCTGGATTATATTAAGTAAGTTCTTAATCATTACATTACAAAATAGAAATATTAATCTATTTGGGGATCACTTTTCTGGTTGCAGAGGTTAAGGAAAACCAGTGGTTTAAGCCTAGGGGCCGAATGGAGGATGGGGACCCAGTGATTAAATAGATACCCTACCTGAGACCTCACCAGTTGCCGGTCAGGAATCTGAAAAGTTCAGTATCAAGGTGGCGTTCACTGAGCACAACCATTGCTCGTGTGATGTGGAGAGGGGGTGCCAGGCACAGAGTAAACAGTTCATTCAAGTCAGTTCAGAGGTGTGCCTGGACTTCACCGATTCATTCATTTAGACAGTTAGTACCAAGAAATATGTCAGTCAAGCAGAGAGCATGACGTTGTAGGGGAAGTGTTCCACACTGTAAATATTCTAGGTACCTCACCTATTTTTGTTTTGTGGTTTACTCAGGAGCCACTGTCAGTTTGTAACATGTTTGAAAGAAGTTGAAGCCAAGTATGTAGATTTAATTTTATTTAGATGCAATTACATGGCCACGGAAACTTGTTGAAGAAATTCATTGAGCTGCTTCCTCACATTGAGCACTCTATTTAGAATTAAAGGCGGTTCACATGATTTTACTTTCTTCCAGATGTGATAAAAATGCTCAAACCCTTGGAAAAACACACACAACGCCAAATTTTTTTTCATATTCTATTTCTCTCCTCTCGGCTCCCCTTACGTGACTGACCCACCAGTGCTGGCATATACTGGCAAAGAATAAGTCACATAAATATCAGAGCTCTGACTCCATCCTCATTTCTGGCCAGTTTCACTTTATGGGGTTCCTTTAATATCCCCACAATTGCGCTCTGTGGTCAGGGACAGGAGTCAGCATTAGAACTGACCCACCAGGCTGTCCCTTGCCCGGTTTCCTCACCAAGGGAAGGTGATTTGACACAACTCGGACAAATAAATTCAGCACAAAGCAACTGGGATATAATTTATCCTGTTTTTAATCTGGTTGAAAATCAGTAGAATCACAGATTTTGAAGAACTGTAAAGCCAAAGAATGGAAATGAAGTCGAAATTTAGGTGCAAGCCAGGGATTTTACTGTGTATGAATTGTTCTTGATGTTTCTATAGTGACATAGAAAGTACAATCCAGATAATGTGTGGTTTACCACACATCAATCTTACCAGAATGATTCAATTTCAGAAGAAATACATTAAGCTGAAATTAGGCTGTGCTCACCAAGAAGACTTAGTAACCATGCAATTTTGGAAAGGAATATATAAATTCCAGAACTGTTTGGCAATGTGGTAAACAATGCTTGGTCCTTGATTGTACATCCGCTTTTATGAAACCATTGAGATGGAAGCTGAGAGTCACCATAAATTATATAAACCTTGAGTCGGAATAATTCCATCTCTAAAGAATTGTATTCTTATAATCTCTACTACCAATGGTCAGTGATTAACATGGGGTCTATCACTCAATGTAAGCCCCCTGAGATCAGGGACCTCAGGTTGTTCACTGCTGTATCTCCAGCATCTGGAAGAGGGCCTGGGATCCAGAAGGTACTCAGTCTACATTTATTGTTTTCTAATTTTTACTTAGAAATAATTTTAGACCCATAGAAAAGTTGCAAAAAGAGTTCAGAGAGTTCCATTTACGCCTTGCCCTCCCCCAGCTTCCCCTAAAGTTAGTATCTTACATTACCCTAGAACAATTACCCAAAACAGGAAAACGATATTGATTCAATATTATTAACTAGCCCATAGACCTTCTTAGAATTTCTCCAATTTCCCCACTAATGTCCTCTGACTTGTCCAGGATACAACTCAGGTCCCCAGCTTGCATTTAGTTGTGATCTCTCCCTCATCTGGAACAGTTTCTCAGTCTTTTTTGTCTTTCATGACCTTGATATTTTTGAAGGGTATTGGCCAGTTATATTACAATGCCCAACATTTGGTGTTTGTCTGATGTTTTCTCCTGATTGGATTGAGGTTCTGCATTTTTAGGAAGGATACCACAGTAGTGATGTCTGGTTCTTCTCAATGCATTCTATCAGATGTACACAATGCCAATTTATTTCTGGTTTGGGTAGCTTTGCTCACGTGATTAAGGTGGTGTCTGCTAGGTAAAGTTACTATCTTGTAACGAGGTGCTTTGAGACGCTGCAGATGCCCTGTTTCTAATCAAACTTTCACTCACTCATTTTAGTATACATCAATGATTCTTGCCTGGAACAATTGATTATCTGTTTCCATCATTCCTTCTACATTTTTTTTTAAAGATTTTATTTATTTATTTGACACAGAGAGAGAGACACAGCGAGAGAGGGAACACAAGCAGGGGAAGCAGGAGAGGGAGAAGCAGGCTTCCCGCCAAGCAGGGAGCCCGATGCAGGGCTCGATCCCAGGACCCTGGGATCATGACCTGAGCCGAAGGCAGGCGCTTAACGACTGGGCCACCCAGGTGCCCCGATTCCTTCTACATTTATTCATTGAAATCTATTTCAAGGAACAGCTGTCCTTTCTCCATCATTCCTTTATTTCTTCATCTATTTATGTAAGAATGGGCTCATAGAAATTTATTTTATTGTAACCCACTATTACCATTATTTATGTTGTTGCTCACCTTCTCCCACATTTGGCCATTGGGAGCTCCTTCACATTGGCTCCTGTGTCTTTCAACATGCCATCATCATTTTCTGAGCACTTCTTTACTTTATAGTACTCCAAGATGTTTCAGGATCATCCTATACTTCCCTTGCTAAGTCTCTGAGAATCCTGATCTCCTTTATTGGATGATGGTAGTTAGAAACCAAGATTGGCCCCTAGAGGTGCTCATGCTACTTGGAGTGTCATTGTCTCCAGGCCCTTTCGTGAACAAAGCTATGAAATCCATATACTTAAATATAGGGCATGTGTATTTAGTTTCTATCATTTTTCTATCATCTATCTATCTATCTGTCTATCTATCTATCTATCTATCTATCATCTATCTATCTATCTTAAAAACAATGAGTTCATACTGATACCTGCCATCCCAATCTAACATCACAGAGTTCATTCTAGCCTTCTTCCCCCTTATTTGTAACTTCTTTCTCATAGGACGGTAGGCAACCTTACTCTCATTACCCACAATAAATTTACTTATTTGCTCAATCCTACAATGCATATAGAGTAATCTCAGAATTGCTAACCCATACCTCTGTGAAAAACAGATTTACTGACTAGAGTGGAATATTTGTGTACAGTTCCTTTTGTCTCTTACTTTACAGTATACAGTCAAAATACTGATTCACAAGGTTACTTACCTAAGTGTGTTCCTTTCCCACTCCCTTCACTATGGTTATATTATTCACTCAGATACAATTAAATTCATTTTTTACTGTTTGTATTCCATTTTGCCCCTCCTCTTTGCTTTATTTATTTATGTTGGGGGTATGTGAATCATTGATATGGTTCTTAGAGTCAAAAACATTCTTTTTCCCTCCTTGGCATAATGAACAGATACATGTGTACTTTCTTAGATCACCCTCATTTTTACTTGAAGGGTTAAATATTATATTCTTTTTTGTACTTTGCTTTTTTTCACTTAATATATCCTGGAAATTACTCCATATCGGTTCATAGAGTGCTTCCTCACTCTTTTTTTACAGCTGAATAGTACTCTGAATAGTCCTGAATAGATATTTTGCAATAAGCAACTAAGGTTTCAGTGAATAATCATTCATATATAGATAGATAGATAGATATAGATATTTAGATATTTCTATACCCTATCTATATTTCTATACCCTATCTATATATCTATATCTATCTATACCAGAAACCAAAGAGACATACCAGGCACTGTGTTTCTTTCCTTGTGGTAGGGGATACAAAAGCAAGAATTCATCTTTTAATTTGGAGAAGGTATCTCAGCACACATCTGATCACTGGACCCCTGAAAACTTTCCTGAATGGCAAGTCCCTGAATTTACACTATCTTGCCAAGGCCTGCTCCATCACATGGTGTCATCAAGTAACAGATCACTGTTATAGAGGATGTCCAGACAGTTCCTATTTCTTCATACTATGTGATGACAAAGGATGGAAAATTTCAAAATACCCTGGAGCAAAACAGTAAACAAACGTTGTTGTCTGTGCCACGTGAATACAAATTGGTTTTTTTTCAGAATGGAAAAGAACATATTTGCCAAATCACCGGCCACATAATATGTACCTGAAGCCTTATTAATGTGCTTTAGCAACAATACTGCTCTGTCCGGCAACTGCAAAGGAACTGCAGCTTGGCTTAGCTTGTGGTATTCTACCATCTGTTTTCTGCAGGTGCCAGACTGGCTATTCAAATGAAGATGTGATAGGAGGGACCACTAGCCTGTATCCTCTCTGGTTTTAACAGAGGCACAAGTCTCTGTGATGCAATATCACGCTGATTTACTATTCTGACCTGAGGAATGGGGGCAGTTTTATAGGCTCATTCCTAGTCTTTCCCACTATGATAGCTCTTCCCCACAGGTCAAGGACCCCAAACTGCCAATTTGTTTTCCCACACATTAATAAACTTTGTTTTGTCTTTTATCAAGGGATAGCAAACCCATTATGGGGTTAAATATCCCATATTTCAGATAGACTTTTTGGATACCCATCCTATTACCTAATTTACAGTGAGATTGGTAAACATAATCTGGTCACTGTTCCTATAAATTTCATAAGCAATATGATTTTAGACTTCTGCTGTGACCCAGTGATCTACTTGGAAGAGACATAGTAAGTGTATTGCTAGGGTGGCACTCACATGCTAAGATCTTGTCCCTTCTCACCATGGCTCTTGAAGTCAAGGGGACCCAACTCTGCATTGCACCTCTGCCGCATTCACCAGTGACCACCTCCTCCACTTCTCACACCTTCTGCATGTCATCTCACCTGAGCCCACCTTGTCTCCATGCCCAGTAACCAGATTCTGACTTCTACACCCATCGACCACCTCTTTGGTTGAGGCAACTTCTGTGGTCCCCTCCTGGTTTCTTGGGTCCCATTCTCAGTGCTTCCTTTTCACCTGTGTAGTCACTTCTGCTGCCTGAGACAAGAGGGACCTCTACTCTCAGCCCTTGACCTTCAGGAACTCCCTATTCCCTTGCTGGTCAGCTCAAGTCCTATTCCTCCTGGAGAGGGGCCATTTGGACATGCTTCACTTGGACAGTGGGAAAAGCATCTAATCTCCATCCAAGAGGATAAACTAGGGTTATCAAGAGCTCATGTTGGAGCAAGTCAATAAAGGATAGAAGAATCCTAAGAATTAAAAATCAGTTTATTGCTTTTAAGTAAAAACAGAGGAGTTTTCAGTTTCACAAGCACCTCTAGGCAGTCTTCCCACAGGACAGCCTATGGGCTCTGAATATTCCCTACATTCAAGACAGTTTACCTATTGGCTATGAATAGAGCTCATTACTGACATAGGCACCTATCTTCCTGCCTTCAACATGAATACCAGTGATAAACATGTGTAGTATCTTAACTTCACATAGTAAATCTTGGAGTGTGTGTGTGTGTGTGTGTTTTCGAGCACATACAGAAAAAAGTCAGTACATAGATGGGACCTGAGGCGGATGAATGATGGCAGCTGGTATCCAACCGATACAGCTACCAAGTTTATTTTAGCATTTTTCTATCAATATACATATATGAAACTTGTAATCCAAAATGAAGTAGGATTATAATTGGCATTTATAAATACTTTTTTAAAAACCTCAGATGCCAAAACAGAGATTATTTGAAAGTAAGCATCTTTATCATATGAGCAATTCCAAGCCCATAGAAAGAGATCAAATTTATTAGGGAAATGAACATAGGGAGATTAAAAATCCATTAATGCTGAATTGTTATACTATACTGTCGCAGTTCCAGTTATTTCGCTGTTTCTGATAGCATGACAACACACTATAGTCTTGCCATTGTTAACTGACCTGATTTAAGGGAAATCATTTTTTTTTTAATTTATTTATTTGACAGAGAGAGACAGCTAGAGAGAGAACACAAGCAGGGGGAGTGGGAGAGGGAGAAGCAGGCTCCCGGCCAAGCAGGGAGCCCGCTGCGGGGCTCGATCCCAGAAACCTAGGATCATGACCTGAGCCAAAGGCAGATGCTTAACGACTGAGCCACACAGGTGCCCCAAGGGAAATCTTTAAAGCCTTCCCTGGGAGGCAGCTAGACTCATCTGCCATTTCTAAACTAAGAATCATTAGCAAACTGGTGACTTCCTTCTGTATCTTCCTAATTAATGTCTGTGAAAGATATTGATCTATGAGTCATTACACTTGCATTTAGCTTTGCCTTTCAAACACCAAGGCTTTGTGACCTTCCTGGGGCATGAGAGAGAGAGAAGCAGTCCTTCTTTCCACCTTCCTCAAATCCCACTAGTGAGGTGGCTCTCGGAGTCCAGAGACCCTTCAGGGGCATTTAGGGGAAACAGCAATGAAGACCTGCAGAAGAGTTCTGTACAGAACAGCCATGCCCTTCTCTGTTCTTCCCCAAGCCAGATCGCCCTCTTATTTGAAATCACCATCTTAAACTAAGAGAAGATGACTCTCAACTTGTGTGCTTAAAAGTAATACACTTCTAATCAATATATAATAGAATGACCATGTTTTCTTTCAGTGCTCACGATTTGCCTTTCTTCATTTCAATCACTGCCTGTTTTTACCAACCTTAACTTCTTCATGTTTATCATTTTCTAATATCGGGCTTTCATTTTCAAATAAATCATCTCTTTTTCCACTCTGGAATTTGAAAATCCTGATTTTCCTAAACCTTGAAGCTACAGCCTTGGGCTTTCTCCAGCTCCCTGCTATCTGGATCCCAGTATTTGTCATTGTTGCACTGGGCGACTATTTTCACTATGGGTGTGAAAGGATCTCCTGGTTAAAGGAGATCCTTAAAAAAAATTTTTTTTAAGATTTTATTTATTTATTTATTTATTTGAGAGAGAGAGAGAGAGAGAATGAGAGAGAGAGAGAAAGAGAGAGCACGAGCAAGGGGAGGGGCAGAGGGAAAAGCAGGCTCCCCGCTGAGCAAGGAGCCCGATGGGGGATCGATCCCAGGACCCCCCCGAGATCATCACCTGAGCCGAAGGCAGATGCTTAACCAACTGAGCCACCCAGGCTCCACGCCCCCCACACTTTTTTTTTTTTTAGAGAGGGTGTGGTGGGTAGCTGAGTTGAGAGGTGGAAAACATCAGTGTCTTGATGATGTTGTTTGAACCTCCATGTACCCCTGAAACACTTTGTCCCCTTAGAATTTCCAGTTTCAAGATCCAACACATTCTCCATTTTTGCTGGTTTGAGTTGCATCTCTTTCACTTGCCACCAAAACACAAATATACCACCTTCCCCACAGCTTCCTTGACCACTTAGGCACTTCATCTCCAAGCAGAAGAACTTAGGGGATTTCGTCTCTAAGACTATTTGTAACACAGGGAGCCTGGGTGGCTCAGTTGGTTAAGCAACTGCTTTTGGCTCAGGTCATGATCCTGGAGTCCCGGGATCGAGTCCCACATCGGGCTCCCTGCTTGGCAGGGAGTCTGCTTCTCCCTCTGACCCTCCCCCCTCTCTATGTGCTCTCTCTCATTCTCTCTCTCTCTCAAATAAATAAACAAAATCTTTAAAAAAAAAAAAAAAAGACTATTTGTAACACAAAGCCAGGAAGGCCCAGAATGCTCAACCAGAACACAAAGCCTCAGGTGAAGTTCTGCATTTGAAGACTTGGCCAGAGCATCCTTGACCTTGGGCCATAAGCTTACTCCCTCTTATTTCAGTCCTCCCAGATTCTGTTTTAGCAGCTGGGGTTTCCAAAGCATTTCATTAATTGCTTTTTCTTTTCACTGTCTGTGTAAGCAGCAAAAACAAAAAAAAAACAAGAATAGAACGAAAGAAAAAATATCCATGCATAGAGAGCCAACAACAATACTTTATTCGGGCGCCTGGGTGGCTCAGTTGGTTAAGCGACTGCCTTCGGCTCAGGTCACGATCCTGGAGTCCCGGGATCGAGTCCCGCATCGGGCTCCCTGCTCGGCGGGGAGTCTGCTTTGCCCTCTGACCCTCCCCCCTCTCTATGTGCTCTCTCTCATTCTCTCTCTCTCAAATAAATAAATAAAATCTTTAAAAACAAAAAACAATACTTTATTCAATTTTTACAGAAAATAGGAATCATTCTGTTTTTAGTATTTTGATCTTTTTACTCCTTTTTTTTTCTGGTCAGTGAATCTAGAAGAGCAAACCACTCTTCTCATTCCCACCTGCTGTTCCATTGACGAGGAGAAGGAAGGCCATCCATGTAATAAGTGAAGTTCAGACATCTGGCCAGTATATATATATTTTTTAATTTATTTATTTGACAGAGAGAATGAGAGAGAGAGAGCACAAGCAGGGGGAGCGGCAGGCTCCCCACAGAGCAGAGAGCCCGACATGGGGCTCAATCCCAGGATGCTGGGATAATGACCTGAGCCAAAGGCAGAAACTCAAATGACTTGTCCAGTCTCTTAAAAGGCATTTAACAATCACCCTCACACCTCTGCTCTAGAATTCAATGGGCTGAATTCTAGCCTTTGTTAAATTAATTAAATAACAGGAGATCTAATCTTAGAGGTGGCTCTAAGGCCTGGTGGATCTGCAAACGAACAAAATCTAAGCCTGTAAATGCCTCAAGGTTAAGAAATCAAAACTTAAGGACAGCCAATCACAAACAGCCAACTAGGCTTGAAGCTACAGCCAATCAAATAATGTCCTTTCTCTGCTCGCACACCTTCTCTACACCAAGTCTTCCTCTGGCTCTTGTTGGCAGAGTGCACCTAACCATTTCCGGTTTGGCACTTCCCTGTTGGAATCAATTTTTGCTCAAATAAACTCATAAAAAAATTTAATATGCCTCAGTTTATCTTATAAAACCCTGTAAACATGACTCAGCAATGAATCTGTTTTCTTATTCCTGTTAGGCCTGTAGAACCAATCTGAGAGAGAGTACAAAGGAAGGATGCTCCATCTAGTAATGTGAAAAGAGGCAGCCTTGCAAATTATAGGAACAGGAAGAGGTTCCTATGGGAGGAAGGTCCTTATGGGGTTAGGCAATTCAATCACTGAGGTGGGATTATGTTGTGGAAACGTGTTTGTTCCAACAGTAATGTTCTGGGTTATCAGAACAATAAGGGGCATGCTAATGAGGATTCCTACCAAGGGGGAAATTTGAAAGGAGACTGAACCCGCTCAAGCCCTAGCCTCTTATATGGAACCTGGACAGCAAAGAACCTCCCCATCTCTCCCCCACGCCTGACTGGGCAGCCCTTTCTCTCTAGCAGTGGTTTTCCACACTGAGTAACTGAGCCTCAGGAAGGAAATGCTGTGGGAAGGGGATCAATCTGGGGATAAGACAACCCTCATGGGCTAGGGCTGTGGGTTTCCGGGGAGATGAGTGGGCATTAGATTAAGGTGATGCTCTGCAGGAGAGTAATTGTCCAGAGGAAGCATGTTTAGGGACTACAGTGCACACAGGATGGGAGCTTGGGGGGGGGGGGCCTGAACTTGGACAAAGGGGAGAGATTCTTGGACTCCACCCACAAATACTGAAACTGATTATTCAAGTATGGAGGCCTAGAAACCTAATGTGAGGGTTTTTTTTTAAGATTTATTTATTTATTTATTTGATAGAGAGAGAGAGCATGATCACAAGCAAGGGGAGCAACAGAGGGAGAGAGAGAGAAGCAGGCTCCCCGCTGAGCAGGCAGCCCGATGTGGGGCTCGATCCCAGGACCCTGGGATCATGACCTGAGCTTAAGGCAGACTGAGCCACCCAGGTGTCCCTAGAAACCTAATGTTCAACAATTTTTTTTAAATTACCCACTCACATTTGATCAAATGGAAACATTTATTTATTAATATATTACTACTTACATACTGTAGTCTGATTTTGGTTACTATTATGTTTCCTTACTCTCTTTTCTTTCTTCATCAGTACTTCTTTTTTTTTTTTTTAAATATTTATTTACTTATTTATTTGAGAGAGAGAATGAGAGAGAGAGAGCATGAGAGGGGGGAGGGTCAGAGGGAGAAGCAGACTCCCTGCTGAGCAGGGAGCCCGATGCGGGACTTGATCCTGGGACTCCAGGATCATGACCTGAGCTGAAGGCAGTCGCTTAACCAACTGAGCCACCCAGGCGACCCCTTCATCAGTACTTTTATTGGTATCCCTACACTTACTGTACAAGTATTGTACTACTTACACATTTTACTATCTGATAGGGCAAATTTCTCTTCATTACTTCTTAAAACTTTTTCCTATCTATTCTTGAATTTTTAAGTGTTTTGTCAGGTTCTCCCAATTATCTCAATGAGATGTTGGTTGGGATCACAATAAGTCTACTCAAGTGAAAAGGCTCAACATTTTTCAATCTTCCTTATCAATATGGAAAATGGACTGTGTCTCACTTTATTCAGATCTACTTGTATTGTCTCAAAGTGTTTAGAGTTAGTCCTAAAAATCCTTACTGTACTTGTTAGGACTATTGTCAGGTGTTTTATTTTTCTTTTTGTCACTATTGTAAATGAGGCCTTTTTCCATAATGATTCCCAGTCACTTATCATTGAATCAAAAGGAAGCTGTTGAATTATTGGAGATAACTTGGAATACTGCCACTTTGTTGAGTTTTCGTTTGGTTGGGTTTGGGGTTTTTTTTGAGAGAGAGAGAGAGAGCACACATGCAGGGGGAAGGGGGCAAAGAGAGAGGGAGAGAGAGAATCTTAAGCAGGCTCCATGCCATGACCCTGAGATCATGACCTGAGCCGAAATAAAGAGTCAGACACTTAACTGACTGAGCCACCCAGGCACTGTTGTTGAGTTTTCTTATCAAAGCAAACAGGTTTCCACTGATTCTTGTTAGGACTCCAGTTAGATTGTCATCATGCACAGCCAATATGATTATCTGGAATCTTCTTTCTCATTAGAAATGCTTCTTATTTCTCCTTCATGCTCAAGAGTAGAGGTGATGACAATTGCTTGGTTCATTTTTTTTAAGTGCATGATTCTTAATTAGCAAAACAGAACATCCATACTCAAGCTTTGTGCCAGAGAACAGAGCTTTGAGCTGGTTACTGTTTAACTATTATCCAAACAGTCCGGAGAAACGGTGCTTAGGGTGGGTAGTTTGAAGGACATGAATTGATTATCTGGTAGTTTAGATTTTATCCCTGCATCTGGAGGGATAAATTAGAATGTCAGAGAGCCCCCACTTGCTCTGCACTGTGTTGACCCTGCAGAGTTGACTTTGCAGAGTTGTGCTTTGCCTTCCTCCCTTGATTTACATCAGGAATGGTTTAAAACCACCTGAAAAATCTATCACGACTATTTCAAGGGTTTTCTTTAGGTCATTGTCCATGTCATCACTTAGTAACCTAAACATAAAGACAGACCTATGATTAAAAAAAAAAACCTGCAATACTACAGTTCCAGAAATAGTTGTTGGTATAACTCATTAATGTTAGATTTGGAGGTCCCTGGTCCTCCAAATTACACAGTCTAAAGTGTTGCAGGGCTAGGTTATCCAAAAGGGGCTCTGGTAGCGGAGGGGTTGAGTTAATTCCTAAATGTCTAAGCAGATAAAGTTACATTAAAACCAGCCTGTTCAATATGGAAAACAAGAACACATCTGAGTGAAAAAAGTCAGAGGAAGGTCTCTCTACCAGAAGAAAAGAATAGATATATGGATCATTAATAGGAGTCCATTTATATGAAAATAAAAGCTATGTGCTTGTACCCTACTCCCAAATCCCCTCATTGAAAAGTGGTTTATGATCATAGCTTTGGCTTTTATGAGAGATTATTATCAGAAATAACTATATGAGAATTGTTTCTGAATTTCTTATAAAAAATACTGTCAAGAATCTCATCCAGAGGTTCCCAGATGAAAAATTTCATTCAAGAATTTAGTTATGGGAAATCATTGACTCATTTTTCAAATTCCAGTGTTTTCTCCTTTGGGGTAATGATATCTGGGTATTACTGAGTTTGCCTTTTCTCATAAGTTTGCCTCTTCTCACCCCATCCACACTGCTAAAAAGCTCAGAACAAAATGTGCCACTCAGACAGAGTGATTATATGAGCCTCAGTTGACATCTTATTCATTTTCATGAATTTGTTAGCCTTATCATTAATACTTTATGTAAGTCATTCCAAATGTTTTTGGAAAAAAGTCCAGGTATGCATGGCATTTTGTTTCTATTGTTAGGTGGTTATTTTTCATGGCTCAGATAAGGTCTATGATTGAGATAATGCACAGAGTGGGAGTTGCTGGGGCAGCCCCCTCCTGCGGTTAACTTAGATAGGGATTGCAACTCAGCCACATAAAAGAAGCCAGAGAGGTTCCTCACCACTGTTGGGAGGCAGTGCCACTCAGCCTCTAAGATTAGATTGGTTTCCTGAGGGAACCCAAGCCCAGACTGCCAGATTTTACAATTTTTCAAGAAAAGCTAGAATTCAAGGTTTAAAAGGGAATCCTGGTTTTTTGAAATGTTGACAACTAGTTCAAATTCTTTAAAAGACTGGACCAGCAGAAGACAGGATGGTGGCTGACGAGGAAAAGGGGGAGACATGAGGAGTTGTTGCTCACTGGGTAGAAGTTTCCGTTCTCCAGAATGGGTAAGTTCTAGAGATTTGCTATACAACAGAGTGCCTGTCATTAACAACATAGTATTGTGCATTTAAACTGTGGTTAAGAGGTTAGATCTCCTGTTAAGCACTCTTACCACCACCACCGTCACCACAATAACAAAAAAGAGTACACACAGGGAAACTCTGGAGGCGAGGGGCATGTTTATTACCTTGACTGTGGTAATGATGTCATGGGTGAATGCATATGCCCAAATTCATCAAAGTGTATACATTAAATACATGCTGTTATATGTGTGTGTATCACATACACATTTTTTTAAAACACAAAAACTCTGGACCAAGCCACCATCTGTGACCCAGACCTGGGCCTCTGGGCTCTGAGACGTCTGGGAGCGGGTTTCAGAAATCCAGTTACCAGGAGACAAAGTAGGAACTCTGTCACCAGGGAGCTGATGTCATAATGGCATGGAAGATCACCCTGACTTTGACCTGAATAGTAAAGCTCTTGGTCTGAGAAACCAGAAGCTGGGAGGTCTGTCTCGGATTTTGTGGGCATGATTAGTAGAAAGAGGCCTGCTGCACTTGAGATCTGGGAACATGGCCTTGGTCTTGACTCTGCCACCAAGGAATCCCACGCAGGCTTGGTGAGCCCATGGGATTTCCTGAGGCCTCCGTAGCACTCCCCGCACTTAGAGGAGGTTAGGTAGGATATGTGAACCTTTCAAATTCTTTATTTCCCAAAGCATCTTATCAGAAACCCCAAATGAGAAAAGAAGTCTCCACTCATCTTTAAATCATGTACTTTTACAGAAGAATTGTCTAAATTTCCAATGTTGCCACTAACACCAAATGAACTGAATTTTCAAGGGTGAGTTCCAAAAAAATCATGATCAAAAAAATAGGAGACAGGTAGACTCCTAATCTCCACCAAAGGAAATTCTAATATCACCCTTTCCTACCCACGAAAGCATGGTCACAACATGCTTTCGTGCTTTTACTACTTTTTGAAAAGGTGGAGTTAACACTTCATCACTTATGAGCAGGTGTCATTCAGACATACACTTTCGTTATGTCTCATCTCTTTTTGTAAATAAAAAAATCACAAACTATAACCAGCTGACTGTTAACAGTGCTTTCAGAATTCACAATTACTTTAATTCTGCAATGCTTGCTTCAAGTTTTTCTTTAATAGCACCACAAAATTCTCCCACCTTTTCTTCTTTTTTATAAAACTGAAAGGTTGGAATGCAAATGATCTCCAGGTCTCTCACCAGCTCCTCACACTCATCAGCATCCACTTCCAGGAACACCACATCCTCATACTTCAAGGACAGGGACCGGAAAAGGGGCCTGATGGTCCTGCAAGGCCCACACCAGGTGGCTGAGAAGTCCACGGCTACCAGCTTCTCCCCGGCCTCCTTGAGTGCCAACTCAAAGTCCTCCTTGCTCAGGATCATTTTCACCAAGTCCACCTCCAAGAGTTCCATTGTCTCTGATGGCTTCTGGACACTGCCTTCTATGGGATGGATGGCTTCTTCTGAGGACTTGGGAATGTCACCCTTCTTGGACTGGATGGTTTCCTCTGAGGACTGGGTGATGTCCCCCTCCTTGGGGTGGATTGTATCTTCTGAGGACTTGATGTCACCCTCTCTGGGCAGGAGGCTTTCCTCTGAGGACTTGGAAGTGTGGCTGTGCTTGGACAGGATGGTTTTTGCTAAGACCTTGGGGCTGTTGACCTGCTTAGACTGGAAAGATTTTGCTGACAACTTGGGGGTGTTGGCCCCTTTGGGCAGAATGGATTTTGCTAAGAACTTGAGGCTATTGCCCTGCTTAGGCAGGATGGATTTTACTGGGGAATTGGTGTCACCCTGCTTGCATGGGATGTTCTTTTCTGAAGAAGCAGACGTGCCATCTTCCTTTGGCAGGGTGATTTTTTCTGAGGAATTGGAGATGTCATCTTGTTTGGGTGGGATAATTTTTTCTAAAGAATGGAGGGTGTCAGCCTGCTTGGATGGGATGATTTTTGCTGAAAAATTGGGGGTGTCAGCCTGCTTGGGGGGGATGGTTCTTACTGAAAAATTAGGGGTGTCAGCCTGCTTGGGTAGGATGGTTTTGGCTGGGGAATTGAGGATATCAGTCTGTTTGTATGGGGTGGTTTTAGTTGGGGAATTGGAGGTATCACCCTGCTTAGGTGGGATGATTTTTGTTAAAAAACTGGAGGTGTCAGCCTGCTTGGGTGATAGGGGTTTTGCTGAGAAATTGAAGATGTCAGTCTGCTTGAGTGGGATAATTTTTTCTGGGGAGTTGGGGGTGACAGCCTGCTTGGGTGGGATTGTTCTTGCTGACAAACTTGGAGTATCAGCCTGCTTGGGCAGGATGGGTTTTGCTGAAAAACTGGGGATGTCAGCCTGCTTGGGCTGTATGGTTTTTGCTGAGGAATTGGAGATGCTACCGCCCCATACAGGGGGAAATACGTCCTTGGGCTGTGGACCTCTGGACTCCTTTGCAGGCATGTGTTGTATGTTGTTTACCTCACGGGCCAAGGCCTTCTCCTGGATACATGCTGGGTCCAAGAATTCTGGTACCAACGGAGTCAGATGGCTGGACAGACCCTGTAATAATACACTTTCTGAACAAACAAACAAATAAATAAATAAAGTGCAAAAGAAGAAACAAAAAAAATTCTTATCACATACTCTGGGGAAGACAAATGTCATTCTTAGAACCCGCAAATGTAGTTTTATGAATGATGTATCAACTGAATAATCACATTCAACAGAAGGCCAGGCAGCATGTGATTACACTGATCTTTATATAGAGTTGTCTTTTTTAAAACTACAACTTTTCTCTGCTTCAATCCTGCTGCCTTCTCCCTAAGCATGTAGGTCCCTAAGGTGGCCCTCCTCCCTCCCACTTACCATTGGCATCACCTTGACTGGTTTCTTCTTGTTTCTCTGGACTCATTTTCGGTTCTTCTGGGACTCCCTCTCTATCACTTTCCACTTCCAGTTTCTTGTCCATAGCCACTCATACTTCATGCGTGCCTCACAGTGAAGACGAGGTTGTACCCTCCAACTTCTTCCAAACTCGCCAACCTACATCATACAAGTAACAACTTACATGTGGGTAGTACTTACAGCTGGTTTTCCCTCTTGGTACTCATAACAGTAGCATTTGAAAGTTTTGTGACAGCCTTGGTTATGGCGGCTGAGCTGTGCATCAGCCTGAGCCCAGTGCCTGCTGTGTGTTCACAGGCATTATGTCCTGTAACACAGCAAACCACTGAGGTAAGTGCCATTATGATCCCCACTTTACAAATAAGAAAGTTGAGCCTTGGGCAGGTTATGTAACTTGCTCAAGGTCACAAAGCTAGTAGGTGGGCAGGTTCCAAGCCTGTCCTCCAAATACTACCCTGAACTGTTCTGTTTGCCAAAGGATGGTAACCCAAAACCAACTTTCCTACAACCTCCCTCTAGGACTCTTCAGCCCCAGCTTCCCCTTTGACTCACCCACCATAACCATCTGAGTGTCTCTTCCTAGCCATGTTACCCTCCTCTACAAAGTTCTGCCTGACTGTCAGGTGTCCTGTTTGACCTATTTGGAAGGGAGTAGATTATGACATGGAGAAATTCCCTAACTGAGAAGAAGTGAAAACATCACCCCTTCATTCCAAATAGATGGGGACCCAAGAGAAACAGGTACATGTGTCCTGGCCTCCCCTCTTCAAGAATGAAACCTCAGCATGGATCCAGGTTAGATGTGTTCAGAGGAAAGCTGACAGCAGAGGAGTATTTGCCTGGGCTCCATTTGGGAGGCCAGGAAGAGCCCACATCCTCATTGACTCCATATCAACATGGCAGCGTGGGCCCCTGGCAGAGGGCATGACTGGGTTCTTGGGCCTGGGGCAGGCTCCTGGCCCCATAGCCTGCTGTGCGCATGCCAGGGATCTGGATATCCTACAATGGGGTTGGGAGTGTCCTGGGAAGACCAGCAGACCTACGGGGAACTCAAGGAAGAAGAAAGAAGCTACTGTGAAGGGGGATTTGTGACCAGAGGCAAGGACTGGAGTCATAGGCTCGACCAGTGGGTAAGAACATGGTGGCCCACCCCCAAGATGGGACCAGTGGTCCTCAGCAGTCCTCAGTTTAGGGACCAGGCCAGACTAGCCTCTTCATATGGGAAACCAGAGGCAGAGGGATGGGCCACAACCAGACCACACGACCCTGTGCACCCAGATACTATGGAGAAATGGGAGGAATCAGAAAGACTGAGCTGCTACCAGAATGAAAAATTGTTCATCAGGCTGAAATTTCACAAACAGGCAGATTGAATCCTGCCCCTCACCATTCCTCTTCAAATCCCCTAGAGATAAGGCTCATGGAGAAAGTAGATCCCCTGTAGAAAAAGTTTAAGGCCACATTCTATTTGCATATCTTCATAAAAGTGAGGAGATCTGTGACCCTGTTGCATTTATACTTGGGGGATCTGAGCTGTGTTTTAGATTTGGCAGAATGGTTCCAATTATTTCTACTCTTCATTCTGCAATTCAGATGGAGTCCAAGCAACTTGAAATATCGATGCCTCTGAATAATTTTCATTCATCTTGTCAAAAAAATGTACTTTCAGGAGAAAATTTCCTTTAGCACAAGCTGGTCCCCAAATTGCTCATGAACCCTTATGTCAGTTGTGGTTCTGTCATGGAAACAATAAATCAGCTATTTTAGGCACAGGAAGATTTATCTAATTATAAAATAGCTGGAAAGCCTGCCTCTCAGCTATGTGTCCTAGAATAATTTCTAGAAAGATGAGCAGCACTGCAGAACTGGCCTGCCAGGGGGTAGCGGCCTCCATGATATCAGGAAGGCAGGGAATCAGACCGTTGTTGACTCCAAGAACTTTCGCTCTAGCTGCAATCTAAGGGGGAGACAGCCACTGCCCAACCCCCTCTTAGCTCAGAGCTAGAGCTGAACGCCCCCGGCAGAGAGGGGCAAAGCTGCAAGATGATGGCTTTCTTCCCAAGCAGGTCCGTCTACTGGCAGAATCTATTTTGCACCCAGAACCCCAGGGGAGTCCAAAAAATGTGGTTTTCGGATTTCCAGCCTCCACAGTATAGGGAAGCACACTAGAATTTGGAATAAATACTGTGTGGAAATTCATTTCTACCCCATGCTTACAAAGACAACGTGGCAGTCTAGCTTTTATACATTATGCTGGTGTAAATTTTTTGGTTTTATAATTGCAAAAATAATACATGTTTATAATAGAAACATTAGGAAACACAAGTTAAAAGAAAATAAGAATTACTCAAAGTGCCGATCTTCAAGGATCACCACTAACAATATTGTGATGTATATTCTTTGCCTTTCTCATTATTTGCACATAGATATTTTCAAATGAGATAATTTTCCAAAAGGTACTATTGTAATCCTTTTCATTTAAGAATATATTTTTGAATCTTCTCCCCATCAAAACCTGTAGCAGGTGTCAGCAAACTTTTCCTGAAAAGTGACGACTTTAGATTTTGCAGACTGCATGGTCTCAGTCACAGCCACTCAACTCCGCCTCTGTCGCATGCAAGCAGCTGTCGCAGAATGAATGGCGCCTTCCCAAGATTCATATGCTGCAGTCTTAGCCCCCAGTACCTCCAAATGTGACCTTTTCTGGAAACAGGGTCATTGCAGATGAATCAGTTAAGATGAGGTCATCCTGGAGTAGGGTGGGCTCCTAATCAAATATGACTGGCATTCTTAGGGAAAGGGGGCATTTGGGCACAGACACACATGGAGGTAAGACCCGACGAAGACACAGATGATGGCCATTTACAAAGCAAGGAGAGAGGCCTGGAACAGATCTTTTCCTCACAATGTTCAGAAAAAAACATACCCTTTGGACACCTTGATTTTGGATTATTAACCTCCAGAACAGTGAGACAATACATTTCTGTGGTTTAAGCCACCCAGTCAGTGGTATGACGGCCCTAGCAAACTAATACGCAGCCATACAAATGGGCATGGCTGTGTCCTAATAAAACTTTATTTACAAAACCAGGCAACTGGCCAATGAACACAAATGGCTGATCCCTGACTTACATAATCATTTTTAATGACTGATTAATGTTCCTTTGAATGGACAAACTACAATTTATTTAAACAATTTCCTATCGATGGACATAAAGGTTGTTATTATTTGCTGTTATAAATAAGCAATATAAAAATAAACATTTATGGATTAACGCCTTTGCATATTCTTAATTATTTTCTTTTTTTTTTTAAGATTTTATTTATTTATTTGAGAGAGAGAATGAGATAGAGAGAGCATGAGAGGGGGGAGGGTCAGAGGGAGAAGCAGACTCCCCGCCGAGCAGGGAGCCCGATGCGGGACTCGATCCCGGGACTCCAGGATCATGACCTGAGCCGAAGGCAGTCGCCCAACCAACTGAGCCACCCAGGCGCCCCTTAATTATTTTCTTAGAATAAAATTCTAGAAATGGAATCCCTAGATCAATTGGTAGACATTTTAAAGACTTCTCTTCCAATCTGTAATATCAGCAAGGTATGAAAGTACAATTTGATGGACAAAGAAAGTTATGTCATTAGTATCTTAATTTGCATTTCCTTATTAAGTTGAATTTGGGTACATTTTTTCATCAATTTATATTTCTTCTTTTGCAAACTGTGGTATCACTTGCTTGATAGTTCTTAAAGGGGAGGCAGCTCCATATACATTCATTCCCTTAACATTTTGCCAGTTATTATCATAGTCTTTCTCAGTTTGTCTTTTAATTTTGTTCATGATATTTTTGGAGCAACATACAAATGCTTCCATTTTTGTGTAGTTAAATCCATCAATTTTGTCTTCTATGATTTTCACTTCTCATGGTATATTTGTTTATAAACTTCCTAGCTTCTAAGGCTGCCTCCTCCACAGCCCCATATGATAATAATAATAAAACCCATAAAAATAATGTGGTAGGGCACCTGGGTGGCTCAGTCATTAAGCGTCTGCCTTCGGCTCAGGTCATGATCCCAGGGTCCTGGGATCGAGCCCTGCATCGGGCTCCTTGCTCTGCGGGGAGCCTGCTTCTCCCTCTCCCACTCCCCCTGCTTGTGTTCCCTCTCTCGCTGTGTCTCTCTCTGTCAAATAAATAAATAAAATCTTTAAAAAATAATAATAATAATAGTGGTAAAACTTTCCAGATTTAATTCCCAATGAGAATCCCAATAATTTAAAGTGAAGTCAGTCTATAAGTCATTCCTTTGGCTAACTTACTGAAAAATTAGCCATCTCAGAGAGATAGTAAAAAAGATCACGGATAGACACTTAGAGCTTTAAGTTTTCTTCCTTCCTTCCTTTTTTTTTTTTTTTTTTTTTAGAGAGTGTAGTGAAGTGCAAAGGGAAAAGGAGAGAGTCTTAAGCAGGCTCCACACCCAGCGGAGCCTGATGCAGGGCTCAATCTCACAACCCTAAGACCATGACCTGAGCTGAAATCAAGAGTTAGACACCTAACCAACTGAGCCACCCAAGTGCCCCAGAGCCTTAATTTTTTTATATACTGCATGTATCAAAGTAACCACCGATTTACTCTGGACTAATAAAAACATTTTCCCTATAAAGATTCAGACTTTTTTGGTTATTTATCATAATGGACAGGTGACAGGAAGTGGGGAAATTTAGTATGAATCAACACTACAACAGTCTAAGATACAAAATAGGACATTTTGTGTTATTTTGTAAGAACTCTGCTAGAAATCATATTTCCAATGTGAGATTTGGAAGTAAAAGAATCTCTCTATTAATCACAAGTTCTCTTTACTAATCACAGTAAAAACTGAAGCCGGAGAGGGTTCTCTGTGTCTTTTTTTTTTTCAAAGATTTTATTTATTTGAGAGAGACAGACAGACAGAGATAGTGACAGAGACAGCAACAGAGCATGAACAGGAAGGAAGAGGAGAAGCAGGCTCCCCACTGAGGAGGGAACCCTATGTGGGGCTTGATCCCAGGACCTTGGGATCATGACCTGAGCAAAAGGCAGACGCTCAACCGACTGAACCACCCAGATGTCCCAGTTCTCTGCGTCTTTACCTCTTGTATACCTTCTAATTTTTATTCTAGGAGGGAAGACGGTGTTGCAGCATGAAAATGCAGTTTTATGTAAATTTTTAATTTTAGAATAGATTTATATCTACAAGAAACATTCAAAGGTCGTGCAGAGAGTTCTCATATACCCCACATCAAGTTTCCCTTATTAACATCTTACATTACCTTTGTCACAACTAAAAACAAATACTGATATGTTATTTTAACTAAAGGCTATACTTGATTCAGATTTCATTGACTTTCCCCTGTGTCTTTTTCTCTGTTCCAGGATCCCACATTGCATTTAGTTGTCATGTCTCCTTGGGCTCCTCTGGACTATGACAGTTTCTCAGACTTTCTTTTTTTTCATGACCTTGGACGATTTGGGGGAGTACTGGTCAGGTATTTTGGACAATGTCCCTCAATTGGGGGTTTGTCTGGTGTTTTTCTCAGACCAGGGTTATGTGTTTGGGGGAGGAAGACCACAGAGGTAAAATACCATTTTATTTTTTTAAAAGATTTTTATTTATTTAACAGAGAGAGAGAGCATAAATAGGCAGAGCAGCAGACAGAGGGAGAGGGAGAAGCAGGCTCTCTGCCGAGCAGGGAGCCCGATGTGGGGCTTGATCCCGGGACCCTGGGATCATGACCTGAGCCGAAGGCAGCCGCTTAACCAACTGAGCCACCCAGGGGCCCTGGTAAAGTACCATTTTAATCACTTTATTATTAATTAAGCATATCAAGGGATAATATTTCAAAGTGTTATCAGCATGACTTATCACTGATGATGTTGACCTTGATCGCCTGGCAAGGTAGTGATTGTCAGGTTCCTCTGCTATAAAATTACTCTCTCTCCACTTTCCTTAATGTACTCTTTGGAAGGAAGTCACTGTGTAAAGCCCATACTCAAGGGGTGGGGATTATGCCCCATCTCCTTGAGGGAGGAGTATCTACATAAACTATTGGGAATTTTTCTGTTTGAGAGATCTGTCTCTCCCATCCTCCATACATTTATTTATTCAATCATTTATTTACATTAGTGTGGACTCATGGACATTTATTTTATTTTATTTTTTATTTTATTTTTTTGAGAGGGGGCAGGGGGTGGGGAGAATTTTAAGCAGGCTCCACACCCACTGCAGAGCCTGCCACAGGGCTCGACCTCACGGCCCTGAGATCTTGACCTGAGCCAAAATCAAGAGTCGGATGCTTAACCCACTGAGCCACCCAGGTGCCCCTGGAAATATTGGAAATATTTTATGCCTTGGATTATAATCCAGTACTATGAAATTTATTTGTTGCTCAAATTGTTCCAGCTTTGGCCATTGAGAACTCTCAGATGGTTCCTGTGTCCTTTTGTTGTATACACACCTGTGGTTTTGTCTGTTGAGCACTTCCTTACTTTTGGGCACTACAAGATGCTCCAGGCTCAGTCTGTAGATTCACTGCCATATCCCTAGAATCACCCATTTCTGTAATGAGCCCTGCTTCCTTTTATTGGAAAATGGTATTTAGAAAAACAAGATCTGAGCCAGGTGTGCTCATTGATACTGGGTGGCTTTGCCTTTAGACTAAGTGAGCATAACTAGGAACTACATATAGATGTAGCTAACCTGTGCCTACACACACATGTATAGTTATTTCTATGTCAGTATCCATATTAAGCTAAATATGAGAGTTGACTTTAATTCAGTCCTTGACTTTAATTCATTAACACGTGGTTCATTGTAGCATTTCCCCCAAGCTTGTCTATAACCTTCTATTCCAAAAGCAATTTGGTTCCCACTGGCTGCCATTCATTTACTAGTTTATTCAATCCCAATATATGTGTAGAATGGTTTCAGAATAATTAACCTGTCCCTCCATGGTTAACGACTTCAACACCTAGAGCCCAATGCTTATGTACAGTTCTTTTTGTCTTTAGGCTTATCATTTCTAGTCATTTCCAAAGTTATTTAGGTCAGCCTCTCTGTTCCCCCCCCCCGCCCCCCGCCACGCCACTTAGTGAAATTATACCATACATTTGTAATAGGTATATTCATTTGTCACATTCTGCATTCCATTCTGGGATCCCCTGCCCTCTGGGTCATTTTTTTTTTCAAGTTTGCATACATTAAGTTTCACTCTGTGCCATGGAGTCCTATAGGTTTGACAAAAGGGTAGTATTATTATTCATCCCTACAGTACCATACAGAATAGTTTCACAGCTCTAAAAAAATGTCCTGTGCTTCACCTAGTCAACTCCCACCCTCCTGCAAATTCCTGGCAGCCACTGCTTTGTCTCTATAGTCTTGCCTTTTCCAGAATGTCATATAAATGGGATCCTATTATATATAGCCTTCTTGGATTAACTCCTTTCACTTAGCAATACACGTTTAAGATCCCCCATGCTGATTTTTGTGTCAACGGTTCTTTTTGACCACTGAATAGATAAGAATGCATTTTAACTAAACTATGAGAAGCAGAGCTAAGACAAGCATTTGAGTGCAGGTAGTTTATTTGGGAGGTGATCTCTGGAGACATTGGTGGGGTGGTGGGGAGGGAATCAAGCCAGCTTCACCATGAGCATTAAGGGTGGCTCCCCCTGGGGGCTGGGGGAGAGTACAGAGCATACCTCAAGTGATCCTTCCTTCTTTCCTTTTGAACGCTCTTTCCAGGGACATTAAGTCAGGCACTTCTGCTTGCCCTGTGCACGAGCTCTACCTGTCCCTGCAGCCACCTGAGAGAAATGCAGGGGTTTGTAGTAAGTGGTTATTTGGGAAGAGAGGTGAGTGCTAACAGGCTGTGCATGGAGCACGGCGTCAGCAGTGTCTGACAAGAGAGCATAGGTTTGAGCAGAAGAAAGTTTTGTTTGTAGAGTCTGAAACCCTGGCACCCTGCCAGGATGGAGCTAAGAGCATTGGTCTGCTCCGACTTCGTGACTGTTTTTGCAAGAAAGAACCGGCATTCTGGAGAAGCGAGGCAGGAAGAGAGACCCCTCCCGGGCATCCTGTACAGCTGGAAGGGGACCCTGCACAAAGCAGCTTAACTGAGGAATCAACAGAAGGGAGTAGGGAGATGGAGTTTCCCTCTTCCGGTGGGTTACACACTGACTTTTCTGAACATCTAGAGCTCCAGAGAGTGGGCGCTCAGAAAGAAATCTGCTGGATGGCATTGCCACGGTGCCTTTGGTAGCAACGGTGGTCGGAGGCAGTCTTGGCAGACTCCCAAGGGCCTCAGGGGATGGGCTCGGATGGCCAGAAGGGGCCAGAGCAGGACAGGGGAGGGGAAAAGTAGATAGGCATGCGAAGGGGGGAGCACACTGAAGAGATACGGAAGCCCCCTATAGAAGAAGGAGCTCCATGGCCAGAGAAATGCTATTTGAACTCTTCTGGGGATCCAAGTGCATGCATAGATGCGTGTGTGGGTATGTGTATGTGTATGTGTGTGCATCCACCATAGTAAAAACACCAATTAATACCACTTCATAATATTTCGTAATATACTGGCAGATATTATTCAGTTCAACAACTTTTGTTGAGTATTTACACAGGATACAAATGAGGTTACACACCAGGGATAAAGAGGTGAAGAGACCCTGTGGATACCTCCTTAGGGTTTTTATTGTAATGAGGAAAACACATGCCAAAAAATGGGGTTTCTATTCCGAAATGTAAGCAATACCATTTATTACATATACAGACATATGCATATATATGTATTTATATGTGTAAATATACAAAATAAAGAGAAAACTTGGCTCAAAGGCTATCCACAACACTCACTATACTAATTGCTTTGAGCAGGTGAAGGGAGAAGGGAAATGGGTCTGGAAAGAAGATTAAAAGGGACTTCAGCTTTGTCAGTTAAATTCAATTTCATTTTGCTTAATTAAATATGTGTGTGCATGTATATCACCAATGCTTAGAAATGAAATGTTAATATTTGTTAATACATGGGTTTGCTGCATTAATCTTTGAGATGTTCTGTATTCGTAAGACTTTACATAAGTAAAGAGGAGGGACAGAGACTGGACGAGGGCCTCGATGGGTGGTGAGGATGGTGCCCCTCATGCAGGGGTCTCATGCTGCACTGACATGTCAGCTCCTGGAGAACAGGCACCTCTGCAGGGATTTAACTGGAGGATTCAACTACAGTTTTATGTGGTTCTAATCGCGTACGTGTTAACTGATAGAGAATATTGCTTCAAAAGAGAAGCAGTCATCACAGAGTCACTCTTCATTAAGAATTATTTTTTTTAAGATTTTATTTCTTTATTTGACAGAGAAAGAGAGCACAAGCAGGGGGAGCAGCAGGCAGAGGGAGAGGGAGAAGCAGGCCTCCCGCGGAGCAGGGAGCCCGACGTGGGGCTCGATCCCAGGACCCTGAGATAATGACCTGAGCCAAAGGCAGACGCTGAACCGACTGAACCACCCAGGCGACCCGAGAATTATTTTGTAATCAGATCAACAGAGCATGGTTGTGTGCTCACCACTAAAATATAAGAATGCTTATCTTCATAGAAGCCTTCATTTCAGCACTGATTGCTCTGAGTGTAAAGTTATCTACATTTCATATTTCCATCCTATTTTTTTGTCATTGATGTGACTGCTATTTAAGTATTTTTTGCTAAAGAGATCAGAAAACAATCAGTTGGGCAAGTCATTACACAGAGTTAGAGTCAGTTTCCCTTGGGTTTTACTAGGTTCACCCACCAGATCCTTCTTTCCTTTAGAACATCCCCCAAATCTGAAAGATGTTGCTGTGGGCTCACGTAAAATAAATACAGCCATAAATCCCATTTGAACATCTGTTATAAAATTATTTTTTACCTAGTTTGTCAGTGTCATAATAACAAACACTAGCAAAACTCCTAAAACATCCTAAGTGCTTTGGGGGCACCTGGCTGACTCAGTCGGTGGAGTATGTGACTCTTGATCTCAGGGTTCAAGTCCCACACTGGGTGTAGAGATTACATAAAAAAATAAAATCTTTTTTAAATAAACATTCTAAGCACTTTGAGTGGCAAGGTGGATTGATAAATCGCTTATGATTCCTTCTATTTTTCTAGATTACCCAAAAAGTCAAGAATGGACATTTTTAATGGGAAAGAACTTTTTTTTTCTTTTAAATTCCAAGTGAATGCTTTTCTTTTCTACCTCCAAATGACTGTCACATGGAGGATTTGTCATGAACAATCAGTATTTTATCTAAGGTAGGGATCTCACGCCCTTGTACCTCATTCATTCCTCATCAGCTCTAGGCACAGTGATATCTATGTTTTGCTCAAGAAAGAATAGACTATTGACTTTACTCAGTCCCTTTGTCCTAATATTTAATCAACATTTTTGTCATTGGAAAGACTCCTGGTATAACATTTAAAGCTCTCCTGTGTGAATATTTACTAGAAAAGTCTGTTTGGAGATGCTTTGGTAAGATTCAGGTGAGTTGTCAGTTTGATGGTTTTAATATCGATAGGTTGCTACAGAAATTTTAAAAATGCACATGACCCAGCTCCTCACTCCTAGTGCAAGGACTTTGCTCTTTGCCCTTGGTTCCTTGACTCTCCCAATACCCACCTGCTAAAGACAACCAGGTTAGCAGACTCCAGAGTGTAGCTGGATAAATAGCACCCACAGTGAGGCAGAGCAAAGCAACAGTTCCCATTGAACATCTCTTGGCACGTGAATTGTGGCTTTGATGCTCAGGGTCACAACACTGACCTTCCTGGGAAGGACCCAAGCTCATCCTCACCATAAGTGAGTGTGGCATTCCATGACCACTTAGTGACTGGATGGATAAAGGCATGAATGGATTACAGCATGTATAATAAGAAGCCATTGAAGAAGGTTTACATGAAAAAAGTTAACTTAAAAAAATTTTTTGCTAACATTATCTTTATTAGGATCTGGCAGACCACCACCCCTACCTTGACCTCTGAATAAAGAAACAGGAGAGTGGTAAAAGAAACTATTCCTGCAAGACTTTTCCAAACCATCCATACCAGGTACAAAATCAAAACCCGGAAAGTAAGTGTTTAAACCAAAAAAGAATTAAAATGTCACACCCCCACACTTCATCCTGGCCACCCAGCCTTTCCTGTCAACACCATACATTGACTGAAATGATGTCACATGGCACAAATCCATAAATCCTGCTTAATCCATGTGTAAGCTTCTTAAAGATAAGAGAGATTTCCTTGGCCTCTCCAGTCTTTGGCCTGGTGTGCAATGTACCAAACACTCAAGGAAAACTTGCCTGTGAGTTTCTCTTCTTTCTTTTTTTTTTAATTTTTAAAAATCTTATTTAAATTCAATTAATTAACATATAGTGTATCATTGGTTTCAGAGGTAGAGTTCAGTGATTCATCAGTTGCGTATAACACCCAGTGCTAATTACACCACGTGCCTTCCTTAATGACCATCACCCAGTTACCCCATCCCCCCACCCTCCTCCCCTCCACCAACCCTCAGTTTGTTCCCTAGAGTTAAGAGTCTCTTAATAATAAATAAAATAAGTCTCTTATTTTATTTTTCCTTCCCTTCCCCTATGATCCTCTGTTTTGTTTCTTAAATTCCACATATGAGTGAGATCATATGATACATGTCTTTCTCTGATTGACTTCTTTCGCTCAGCATAATACCCTCTAGCTCCGTCCACATCGTTGCAAATGGCAAGATTTCATTTTTTTGATGGCTGCGTAGTATTCCATTGAGTTTCTCTTCTTTCTTGATCTTCTGAGGTAATACCTAATTAACTGAGTATAGAGCATTAAAATGACAATTTAATTCTAGACTCATCGTATTGAGTGAAAAATGTACTACCTAGGGTAAACATTGTTTGACTTTAACTTACGGGCTAACCTGCTACCCCAAACTCTACAGAGATTAGAAGAAGGGCTGTTACTCCCCCGGGGAAGACATGAGAAAGCTCCTAGAAGCCAGGAGAGAGGAGCAGATAGGGATGGCCTTCCAGGGCGGAGGAGAGCCACGGTGCAACCATGTGGTGAGGCGGGAGGGGGCGGGCCCCAGCCTATGCTGGGGAGAGACAGAGGCCAGGTCCAAATGAGAGGGATATTTCAGCACATGTCTTAGACTCGGAATTTCATTGCATTTGCAGTTGCGTCACAGAAAGTTTTGAGGAGATGCCATAATCTGATCTGTACTTTAGGCGATTCAGCATCTCAACGACAGACTTGTGGGCCAAAGACAGACCTCAGAGATCTGCTAAGGAGCCATCGCAATAGTTAAGAGAGAATATATCAAAAGCCTACACTCGGAGAGGGGAAAGAGGGTTAAAAAGGTTCAAGAAATTCCAGGAATAGAATTTCCATCGTTTGACAAACACCTAGGGGAAGTTGACACAGACTCTCACATTTGAAGTCTGAGCCACCGAGGGACTGCAGGGCGGGCAGCGACAGGTGACCAGGTGGAGGAGGTTCTGCGAGGACCCAACAGGGCGTCGGCACCTGGAGCGGGGCACCCATGTGTGCACCCTCCTGGCAGATGACAAACAAGTTCCCATCTCCTGAAGGAAGCCAGGCCAGACCACAGTTTGGAAGTCAAACACCTAGAAGCAATAGTCAAAATCATCAAATTGGATGAGATCATAAAAAGGGGGGATCAATTGAGCAGAATCGGGAGCCTGTTTGCAGGAGCCACCTGCATTTAAGCAGCTAGGAGTCTAAGAAGATTGAGCAAAGGGAAATGAACAGGTGCATGAAAGAAGTTAAGGGAAGCATAGAGCCCAATCCAGAAAAGGAAGAACTGCGGGGGGGGGGGGGGAGGTCCACACCCTCAAGTTCCTACAGGGATGCAGGGAGAATGAGGAGAGAGAGGCAAGTAGGTAGGTGGTCCCTCCATATATATATCCCTTTGAAAGTGCAGGATGAGGGATAGCGGCCCAATTCTAAATTCAGGTGACGAGTGAATGAATAGAAGATCAAGATTCTCTTTTAAGGATTTCATTAGTGTGGAGGAGAGAGAGAGGAGCTTGGGGGGAAGGACATGGCGGGCAGCTGATCACCTCTAGAGAAGGTTTATGGGTATATGAAAGTTGACGACAGGTGGGAAGCAGCGCAGGAGGACTTTAAGACAGAAGAAAGAAAAAACATGGGACATGCTTTAGAAGTGAGTTGGGGGCGCCTGGGTGGCTCAGTTGGTTAAGCGACTGCCTTCGGCTCAGGTCATGATCCTGGAGTCCCTGGATCGAGTCCCACATCGGGCTCCCTGCTCAGCGGGGGGTCTGCTTCTCCCTCTGACCCTCTTCCCTCTCGTGCTCTCTGTCTCTCATTCTCTCTCAAATAAATAAAAAAAAATAAAATAAAAAAATAAAATAGAAGTGAGTTGGGATCCTTTTCCAAAGGACGAGGAAAGGAGAGGGAATTAGGTACCCATCAAGAGAAAATGCGAGGTGAAGGAGAGCAGAGGAGGCTGGCCGCTCTCGGGTCACCCAGGCCCGCTTGGGGACACCGGTTTGGCACTGGGTTCTCAGGAGCATATTCAGGGCCTTGGGCCCTGCCGCATCAAAATTGCGGGACCCTGATGCCAGTGTAATTTCAAAAAGCAGGTTAAGAACTTTGGTCAGGGCTGAGCAAATGGTGTCAACATCAAGGTCAGGGATATGGAAAAGATCAATCAAGCTGCCAGAGCAGTGGGTCAAGGAGAGTCACGCCTACACTTTGGGACCAGATAATAGTTCCTTGAAACCAGCAAATCTCGCTAATGGAGAGATTTGGCCCTTCTGGCCTGAACTGCTTAGCCTTGAGCTGCCCAGCCCCCGCTTCCTCCGGAGAGCTGGGCCTCAGCAGGGATGGAGGTTACCCTGCGAGTAACCACGAGATTGAGAGTCAGTGAAGCGCCCCGTGCTCCTTCCGCACAGATGAGAACAACAGTGCATCCCCCCCAGATTCGTTTTACGGCTGAAATGAGATACAACTTGAAAGTATTTAGCTCGCGGCAAGTATTCAATGAAGGTAGATCTCCTTTCCTTCCGTGCCTTTGTATTTACAGAGCTTATAATGAGAGCAAAGAAAGGAAAAAAAGAGAAGGGGGTCAAAAGCTACAAAATCCCAGTTATAAAAGAAATAAGTCCAGAGCACATCATGTACAACATGGTGACTATAGTTTATAAAACTGGATCATAAATTTGAAAGTTGCTAAGAGGGGACGCCTGGGGTGCTCCGTCGGTTAAGTGTCTGCCTTTGGCTCCAGTCCCGATCTCAGGGTCCTGGGATGGAGCTCCCTGCCCAGCGAGGAGCCTGCTTCTCCCCTCTCTGCCCTTCCTCCCCCACTTGTGCTCTCTTTCTCTCAAAGAAATAAATAAAATCTTAGGAAAAAAAAAAGGTCGCTAAGAGAATAGATCTTCGAAGGTCTCATTACAAGGAAAAAAACCTGTAACTACGTGTAGTGGTGGATGTTAAGTAAACTTATTGTGGTGATCATTTCAGAATAGATACAAATAATGAATCGTTATGTTATATACCAGGAACTAATGTAATATGTCTATTATACCTCAAAAAAGCTCTTTCCTTTTTTTTTAATAAAAAAAGAAAAAGAAGAGGAAAGAATAAGAGTAGCTAATGTTTGCCTTCTGTCTCTCTTACTAATCTCTGGTCTTGGGCAATTTACTTAACCCCCTGTGCCTCAGTTTCTTCATCTGTAGAATGGAGGTAATACTGGTGATGGAGTAATAGGGTAACAACAAAGAGGGTGGTAAAAATAAAAAGAGGCAATGTGCTGTAAAACGCCTGGGACGGTGCCCGGCACATAGCAAGCGGCTGTATTCACGTTAGCTGTTCCTGGTTCTGCACTTTTGCTTGGTGCCAGGATGATAAAAAGTGCTTTCTACAGGGTGAGAGCCGCGCGGACCCGCTCAGAAGCCTTGGCTGGGGTTGCCATCTGCATAAACAGCAGCTGCCTGGAGCTCCCACGTGGGAAGGGCTCTCGGCACCCGCTCGCCCTCCATCCTCAGGACACACCTGTGAGGGAAGTGCTATGACGAGATCCTGGTAACTTAGATGACACCTGGGGGCAGGTGTCTGCAGAATTCCGAATTTTGTTTGGATTTTATAAAAGTAATGCAGTGCCTCTATTATGAACACCCGGCAGAGTCAGGGATGGGATCCTAGAAGCAAACACCAGAGTATTTCTGCAGTTAACAGTGCAGATATTCACCCCTGGCTGGAGAAATAATGACTGTAAACATCATCGGATCAGCTCAGATCTAGTTTTACTCCAAATGAGTCCATGCAAAACTGAGGAAAAACCTCTCCACTCACGGAGCTCTTCGGATTCCAGAACTGGGGAGGAATTATTTTCTGCATTTTGCATACAAGGAAACTGGGGCTTAGAGACATTAATCTGCCAAACATCCGACTGCCAGCAAATTACAGAGCTGGGGGGTCAGACTCAGGTGGACTGACACTACATTTCTTTTCTTTTTATTTATTTTTAAGATTTTATTTATTTATTTGAGAGAGAGTGTGTGTGCATGCACTCACGAGCACAAACTGGGGGAGGGGCAGAGGGAAAGGGAGAAGGAGACTCCCCCTGAGCAGGGAGCCTGACACGGGGGCTCCATCCCAGGACCCCGGGATCATGCCCTGAGCTGAAGGCAGACGCTTAACGACTGAGCCACCTAGGTGCCCCTAGATTCCTTGATCTTAATCTATCACATTCCTTCAGGGAAAGGAACAAAAATAAGAAAGTGGCAACTAGGTCACTTCACAAATCCAGGGCAAATGTTGCAGCCAGTGGCCTAACCGTGGCCACGAGGTGGTCTGGACTAAGCCTTACACAACAATTCCACTTAGTGTTGACATCAAACCTGTGATGTGGGCACTATCCCCATTTGACAGGTGAAAACTGAGGCTCACAGAAACCAAGGAACTTGTTCAGGATCTTACAATGAGTAAGGGGTGGGCTGATTCCTAGCCCTGTGGTCACCGGGCCCCTCCCAGTCAAGCTGCCCTGTCTACCCTTAAAGGAACATCTCCTTCTCATTCCTGCCATTCTTGGTTTCTTTTGTCTTTTCCCTTATATTTGTTTCCTCCTTTATAAGCTTGGAAATTGCATACGTCTGATGGAGCACGGAGGGCTCATTCAGCACCAGCTCATTGTAGCCCTTGACAAATACTTCTTGGATGAATGGATGGATGGATGGATGAATGGATGGATGGATGGATGACTTTACCAAGACAGCTGTGATGAGATACTTATCCAGGAACTCCTGAGTTTTCTGCCCCACCTCTCCAACACCACCTTCCACCTTGCTAGATGGGTAAGAGGCTAGACCAGAATGACCATGTGTCCTAGTGTGCCTGAGACTCTCCAACTTAATCCTGTTGTCCCAGCTTGATAGTAACAGCATCCCCTTCACTCTCAAAAGTGCCCCAGTTGGGGCAATAAAGTCTTCATGTAAGCAGAGGATTTTGGAACTCGAAAAGGCAAGCCCTGACAAAGATAGTATGAATTATAGCCTGCTTCTCCTCACTCCCACACCCACTGGGCTATGGGTAGGGAGCAATGGAGAAGTTGAGAGAGCTCACATGCAGATACAATCTGAGTAAGGTGGGCCCAGCACCAACTTCCCACCAGCCTCCCAGAAAGAGGAATGAGAACTGTACCCCACCGCAGGCTATCATCAGGGAACCCCAGTAACACAACCCCAGCAATAGAGGGAATCTTCTGGGGCACCTGGGTGGCTCAGTCGTTAGGCGTCTGCCTTTGGCTCGGGTCATGATCCCAGGGTCCTGGGATCGAGCCCCGCATCGGGCTCCCTGCTCTGCGGGAAGCCTGCTTCTCCCTCTCCCACTCCCCCTGCTTACGTTCCTGCTCTCACTGTGTCTGTCTCTGTCAAATAAATAAATAAAATCTTAAAAAAAAAAAAATAGAGGGAATCTTCTGCTGACAGAGCCCCCCACTCCAGCCCAGGCTGTTGCCCTACCAATCTCTGAGGACCCCAGAGGAGCTCATGCTTCCATCCAAAATCTTCCCAGAAGCTTCATATGGGGTGCAAAAGCAGAGTTGAGGGGGGCTAGGTGCACAAGACAAGACAGAGAGAGACCACTGTGTGGGCCAGACAATGAGACTCAGGAACACTACAGCAGCCCTCCAGAAGCTCCAGTGCTTTCTGGCCACCCCTTCAGCCACCCCTGGGAGAAAATGAGGGTTCGATCTTGAGAATACACTTAAGCCCATAGTGATGGAAGCTACTGAGTCGATGAGGTCAAACTAGCTGGGCAACCACATCCAGCTTTCCACATTACACAGAAAGGGGGCTCAAGGTAGAAATGAAGATATGGCAGAAAAAAGAAAAGAGTACATTTTCATACCTCTGACTCTTGTGGCCGTATACTGATTTTGAATACTGTCATTTTTAATGATTACGGTATTCTATTTTATGGTTCTATTATAATTTATTTATTTAATTTTTAATTTAATTTATTTTTTTATTTTTATTTAATTTCCAATCATAGATTATTTGGATTATCCCAAGCTTTCATTATTATAAATGATACCGGGACAAACACCTTAGTATGTGCATATCACTAATGAATAAATCTGCACTAGCCAGCTCGCACGACATGAGGTCACTTGAGCAGTGTACGGAGAGGCCCCCCTGGCAAGGAAATGGGGCGTCCTGCCAAGAGCCCCGTGAGGGAGGCAGTCAAGACTTCAGACGCTGCAGCCCCAGCCGACATCCCCAATTCACCTGTTAAGGACCTCGCACCGGAACCACCCAGCTAAGCTGTTACCAAATCCTGCCCACAGAGACCATAAGATATAGGTGTTCATGGTTTTAAGACACTAAGTTTTGGATGAATACATATTCAGTAATAGGTAATGTGTATGTATGTTATACGTATAACACATACATATATACGCATATATACACACACATATGTACATACACACAAACACAAAAGCACATACACTTAATTCCTACAAATAGAAAAACAGGATTCGTGGGTCATAGGATGTAGTCTTTTCAAATGTCTCAGATACACATTATCAAACCACTTTCTAGAAAGACTGGATTTGCACTCTTGACAGGCATGTACAAGAACGCCCATCTTCAGGATGCCTGCCAATGCTCGGTATTATCTGTCTGGTGTCTCCATAAACACTGGAATGAAGGAGAAGAGGGAGCTTCATGGATGTACAAGAAGCCAGTGGAACCACATGGGGCTGTAGTCTCGAAACTTCAGAGAAGACGCTTCTGGAGACAGAGCTCATGAAATTAGGATGAGATCTCCCTCCTCTTCTAACCTCAAGCCTCACTCTTGGGACAACATTTGCTGAGCAGGAAATGTTTAATGACTACTCAGAACATCCACAGGCAGTCCTCGGTCGTCAAGCCGAGTAAAGCTCTGGACTTTCTGCCCTTGTTCTCCAGAGTCCATAAGTCAACCAGTTGTTTTGTAAAAACATGTGAGGTGCCTTAGTGCACAACTCCTCAGACCGTGGCTCCTATGAAATAAACCCCCAGGCTGGGACAAAGCAGGACTGACGGACGGGGGAGAGGCAGGGCCGTCTGTATAGAATGCTATTGACGAAGAAGACTGGGCTGCACATTTTCGGGCTAAATCCAACAATCCGTTGGGCTGTTCTAAAACATTTCCCCACATTGCCATAAAGGGGTAACCACTTCCTAGGAGATGCAAAAGAGAGGCTTATTTTCTCACAAAACTGGAACACCGGGTCTCTTGGTGAGGGTGGTTTTTATTTTGTTTCTTGTTTGATTACATATTGCAAGCAGCTTCCCAGCACGGGAGGGACTTGAATGCTGAGTACACGAGGCACTGCCTTCCTCCCTCTTCGTACTCTTTTCCGTGTCCATCGACACATCAAACAGTGCTTTGCACACAAAGTACAAGATGCACAGGCATGCGAGAGGAAGTCTGTGTGGGCAGGCGGGGGCAGCTGGGATGATGAAAGGATGGGCCTAAGTCAGCCTTGTAAAATTTACTGAGAATTAAGTTGGCAATTACACTTATGATTCTTTCTAGCACATTTACAAAGTCAGCTTCATCCTTCATTGTTTCTTGTTTCCATGGCCTCTCTTTCAAATAACTTAATACAGCAAAATGCATTGACTAATAAAGCACATACCTTGAAATTACCAAATGCTATCATTTTGTCATATTGGCTTCAGATTTTTCTATCATAAAATTAATAGAAATTACTGCCAGTTAAATGTCCTTTGTTCCCCTCCCTGATCCTGTCTACTTGCTGCCTCCCCAGAGGTGAGCACTATCATGAAGTTGATGTTTTGCTTTCTAATTCCTCCTTTATTTCTACACACACATGTTCACAAACAACATTCATGATTGTTTTTGTGTGAATTTGTATGCGTTTGTACTTCTTTAACTTGCTTTATTCACTTGTTCAGGCCACAGCTCTGTTGCTCAGGCTGTGCGCTGCATTAACTCCTGAGGTTCCATTCACACAGGCCACTAGGAGAGTGGCTCCCTTGGGGGTGTGCAGTATGTAGCCCTGCACGCCACGTTCTGTTTTGAGATACGTGGTTGGTTCATGAGAGATCTTGCATTCATTTTAATTACCACACAGTGTTCATATGTGGTTGTGCCACATTTTATTACTGATTTCCTTAGGGGAAGACATTCTGCTATTGCAAACAGTGCCAGTGAACACCCCCTACACACGTCTTTGTATGTACCGGTACCCAAATATCTCTGGGGAATCACCATGCTTTATTCTGAGGTAAATGTGATTTTCTTAAAAAAATGATCCTACTGAACATTATAAGAAAAAGACAAACTTGGTAAAACTTACAATATTTATTAGTATGAATCAGTGTGTGTTAAACCCCAAATAACATATACAGTTGGGTGATGTTGAGGGCAGTGCCTTACTATAGAATACAAGGTGGAAAGGTCCTAATTGTCTGCAGCAGCGTCTTCTATATGTGAGAACTGGGTCCAGCCCAGCCAGAAGCCCTTTACAGAAACACAAGAAAAAGGAACGGTTTACACGACAGAGCACTGACATTAGATCACTGGGTCTGCTTTCAACAGTGATGGCTGAAAAAGTAGACCCGATGCTGAATGGATCTGAATACAGCTCAGAGCCCTTTAGTTTATAAGCCAGCTTGTAATTCGAGTGGCTGCGAGCATTGCAGCAAGTGAAGTCCTGTAAGAGGAGCTCGGCTTCAGCCAGCGCACGCCATAGTCCTTGACCGTCAAGGAAATACTTCCGTCATCCAAACCTCCCTTGGCAAATGAATTCAGTTCTCCTTGGGGCACAGCCCTTCCGTTGGCTAAAAGTTAGTTTTAGGTCTTCAACCTTCTCTAGTCTGCAAGGTAACGTCATCTTGAGCACCCTGATGTACCATTTCAAGTATAAAATGGCAAGTCAATTATGTACCGACCTAAAATGTGTGCATGACTCCAGCGCCACCTTAGAGATTCCCACAGGGAAATGACCCCTATGAGAACCCAGGCCTACACTGTACAACACACAGGCACGAGCCAGACTCAGCCAGTGAAATGGATTACATATCGGTGTCACAAACACAAAATCATATTTACACATATATATGCCCATGGAAGGAAAGAAAATGGAGGGGAAAAAAGCAAAGTTTGGAAAATTATGTGAAGGATTTACATTACATGAAACTACTTGACATTTTGGAGCAATAGTCAATTCCAGGCTTTTACACGATATTACACGGTTAGAGTTCAATGATCAGAACAGCCAGAAAGTCATTGCAAGACAAAATAAGGGAAGAAAGCAAGCTTCATTGCAGACAAGGCTAGGGCGTCAATCTGCCCAGGAGCCTCCATGTTTATACGAATGCATGTGTGCCCAAGTGCTGGGTACTCTTTCCCCAGCTGCTGCGAGTAGTGATTACATACACATTGTCATCCGACTGGCTGGAAGAGTTAAGGCAGTACAGAAAGGTAAAAGAGTGGTTCACACCCTCAATGTGCTTCTGAAATAAGACCATGGGCTCATTCGTGGGTTGCTCGCTCCACGTGATTAACATCAGCTCTTTCATGCAAGATGCAACCACTAGAGACCCCAACCGGGGCTTGGAACCCCGCAGGGACGTGGACCGCCTTAGCTGCGCAACCTGAGCGGCTGTCTAGAGATAGACCGAGGTTCTCAGGGACAGCTGGAGGAGGAAAGGTTCCACAACGAGCCTTCATGCCCCCTGGAAAGATGTCATTCAATTTGCAGCCCCAATTTTTTAACTTTCGGAAGAGGCATGATCATCACTTGGCCTGCAAGCAGAATCATGCTGGCTACTAGTAAAGTTGACAATGTGGAGAAAACCCTAAAAAGCCTGGCAAGGGCTCTGCCAAGACTTCCAAATGCCACTTGCTAGCAGTTTTTAAGTGCCAGTCTCAGAGAGCTAAGAGGCACTCTCGAACCAAAAATAAGTGTTTCTGGCCTGCACATCCTAAGATTGTCAAACTATTCTTGCAAGCTGAGTGAAGCAGTGGTGATAGCCAATTGACAGTATATTGTTGAGTTTTTCTAGAAAAAAACAAACCCTAAATCTGTGATTTCAACCTGTTTTCTTGATTGCGGTCCCCATAAAGGAGTGCAAACTCGGCCGTGACTCTCTCAAGGGCCCTTGCTTTTCGTTGACGGCAATCTCACCGTCTCTACCTGTCAAGAGCAGGGTGGGCACAGCCATGACAGGCCTCCGAGGAAGCAGCTCACACTGTTACTGGAGTCTTGAGGTCTTTTGTCGGCTCACCATCTCTCTCCTGGCTTTTATGTTATAGGTTTTCTATTAATGTTTGCTGGCCGAAAAGGTACTGGCTGGCCCTATTACCACACTGCCTGATTAACCATTCCTGGGACCAGCCAGTCTTGAGTTTCCTAGTCCCCACTGAAGGCATGGATCCAAATGCCCTTTAAGAATTTCCTCCCAATATAAGCCTTAATTGGAAACCAACTGCTTCTTGATCCCAGGTATTTATGGAAGTTAGAATGGTAATAAGATTTGGATTTCTAGTGGAAATAGCTTTTCTTCCCTTCTGTGCCTTCTTTCCCTTTCCTTCCATTGGATTCAGACATCTTTCATCAATTGAGCAGACAGGGAATCTAGAAAGGAAGGTTTTATGAAAGCCTACTCTCAGCTAACTAATGGGCATTCTAGGGTTGGACCTCTGGTGAGTCCTACCTCCCAGCTGCCCAAGCTTGGCATCTTCTAAAACACTTTCTCCAGTTTTGTAATTTGGGGGGGTGGGTCTCAAATCTTAAGGTGCTTCCTCTGGCTGGCTTTCCTGTAACCTACTGATTGATAGTATTAGAAATTTGCCCTATGATTTAGACTCAGACATCCTCCGGCTAGTTTTCCCCCTGGATATGACACCATGACATACTGTCTTAGTAAAACCCTACTCCGTGAATTAATCTTCTGTAAGAGAGTGGGAATTTATTACTGTGGAGATGATGCATCCCAGGCAGTCTCTGGAAAAATATTTATATGCTACATCTGTCACTGTTTACACAGTAACTACTCAAATGACTCTTTCAAACTAGGCCTCCTAACCCCCAAACTGCATGAACTATCTTAGTCAGATTTGGTTTGTTTATATATGACTAAAACTTAGAAAAACAGGCATCAAGTACAAGTCAGAGATGTAGACAACAGTTTCTAATACATCTTTCTCCACTTTCATAATGGCTCAAGTCTCTAGCTTGAGTGATGATCCAATTACACTCCACTGAAAGGTAAATGGAATGAAATGAAATGAAACTTTCCGTGAAGTCTGTCCAGGTAACAGAGGGAGTGGCACTGGGGAACTTGGTGAAATTGGGCTGAGGAACCGAGGAAGTCAAAGGGGAAGGCCACCTCAGAATCTCACACACAGATAAGCCAGTGAGACGGCTGTACAAATTGAAGAATATTTTAAGGTTTTTAACAACAACAAAAAACTCAACTGTACTTACTACCTAACATCTGTTTCCTCTCATGCTCATTTCATACACCAAAGGCCATTTTGTGGTAGTATGGCAGATTTTTCTGGAGTTTTCTAAAAGCCTTTTCCAGGGACATTTCCTGCCCCATCGCTTCAGGTCTTCCAGGATGCCAAGCCAGCATCTCTCATCTCCCTACGCGGGGTGCCAGGCTGCCAAGAATGGGAGGTCGGCTCTGGCTTCTTAAAGTACAGTGGGCCATGGCCCACGGGTCAGCAGCACCGCCGGCTGGCTTGCGTGGCTTGCTTCCCAAGTTTGATTGCTCCATTGTTTCCATTTTCATGGGGGTCCAAGGGTGGGATCTGGCGACCTGGAACAAAGAGGAGGCCAGTATTGATTTCCTTTTTTCTAGTCGACACCATATACAGACTGTGACCCTGCCTCAACACCTCCACTTAATGTTTGGGTTATACAGGAAGTAGAGGGGTCCAGGAATGTCTCTTCCTCCCTCCCTCCCTCCTTCCTTTGTTGCTCTGATGCCTGAAGTCAAACTCCTGTTTGGAAAGTTAAGGAAAAGTAAAAGCAGCTTCCTGATACCATGGATTTCCCTGGATTTGGAACCCCATGCTCCTGAGTAAGGGAGCAAGTCCCCATCCACTTTCTGTGCATCAACATCAGCTCACTGCTTCCTCCCCAGCCCTCCCCCAGGTGTGCCCCACTGCTGTGAGCTGCCTCATGGCAGCAGGGCTTCCCTGGTAACCATGAGGACTCAGCCTTCTGCTTCTTCAAACAGAATTATAATCTTCCTAGTAATACCATTTGTTAACACTTAGCTCCCCATCCGTCATCCTGCCATGCACAAGTCATCTTATTTTTTTTCAAGATTTTGTACATTTATTTATTTGGCAGAGAGAACACAAGCAGGGGGAGTGGGAGAGGGAGAAGCAGGCTCCCCACGGAACAGGGAGCCCGATGTGGGGGCTCGATCCCTGGACCCTGGGATCATGACCTGAGCCAAAGGCAGACGCCCAATGACTGAGCCACCCGAGTCATCTTATTTTTACTTAATGTAATTTTAAAAATTGTCCTAGAGTCTCTGTAAATAAAGGCAAAGTAAAAATTAAGAAGGCAATGGTGGAGGACAGGGAGGTGGTAGCTAAAGGGTATGCAGTTTCTTTTTGAGATGATAGAGATATTCTGAAACTATTGATGAACAGCTCTGTAAATATACTAAAAACCATTGACTTGTACACTTCAAATTGATGAAATGGACAGTATGTGAGTTTTATCTCAATAAAGCTTTCTTTGGAAAAGGCAGTGGGATCTGGAAATAACAAATATGTGTTTAGAACTTCACCATTTTCAAAAACATTCCCGGGCACTTAAGGCTGTGAGGTCAGTGTGATGGCTGCTATTATCATCATTTTACTAAGTCTCAGAGAGCTCAGGTCACAGGCTGCATGCAGGTCACGTCCACAATAAAGTGGCGCAGGTGGTTCTTTGATTATCTTGATTTTCTGATGGGTCCCAAAGCCTGTGTATTTCCCGTTGCACCAGGTTCACTCTCTCTGCTACATTTCTATCCCCCATAAAAAGCATGCAACCCTAGCTCTAAAATAAAGGTTGTTAAAATCAGTTCATCAGTGTATCAGTTTACTAAGTAAGCAGTCATTAGAAATGGAAGGGAAATTAGCTCCAAAGACAAAGGCCTTCAGTGCAAGTGGAGGTTACCTCCAGATCATACAGAGAGTCCAATCATCCTGGGTACTTCTGCACCAGGAGCAGAAATAGTTAATGACCAAGGTATGGTGCACTGTGTACACTGGGGGCCACGGCCACTTATCAAACCTCAGGCATAGAGATTAAGGTCATTGGCGGGTATCCAAAATCCAAAATTAATTGTAGAGCTCTTCATTTGAGGATGAAGCAGATGAGAAGGTTGTAATAATTCTGAAGCCACTATTCAGGCCGCTGCCTGGAAGCCCACAAAGCTAAGCAAAGCTGTCACTCGCCGTTCTCAAAGCAGTTCAGCCCTGACCCAGAAGCAAATGAGAACGGAAGTATATATACTTTCCTCCTTTGGACCTGCTGTGTTTTTTATTAGTCGTAATTAAGAGGAAGTAAATAAAATGCCTCTTCTACTTTGTCAATCTTAAGCAATGAACAGAGGGGAAAGCTCCCAAGGACTACCAATGCTCTGATTTATTTAGGTCTGATCTTGCCAATCAAGTGTTATTTACTCCTCCAGAGCAAGTGCTGTGTTTTGGAGGGACAACGGTGTCACGTTATATCATTATTTAAATTTGTAAGACTTCAGATGCCTCCTGAATGTGTTTGCTGCTGCAACAGAGGCTTTGGCTTTTGCATCTGAAATGCTCTGGGACAAAATTATAATTCTGATTGGTGCAAGCTGTGGCCCTAGTTAATAAAGCCAAGTACTGTCCCCTGATAAGTAGTTTTGACAATATCAAAATCAACATCCTACACTAACACCAACTTCATGCTATTCTTATGTTGTTAACTCTACAGTTAGCCAAAGAGTGGGGTGCCTGTGTGGCTCAGTTGGTTAAGCATCTTCCTTCGGCTCAGGTCATGATCTCAGGGTTCTGGGATCGAGCCTCGCGTCGGGCTCCCTGCTCAGCAGAGAGCCTGCCTCTCCCTCTCCCTCTGCCACTCCACCTGCTTGTGTGCTCTCTCTCTCAAATAAAATCTTAAAAAAAAATAAAGTTTGCAAAGAGCATTATGCGTTTAGCCCTCCTATCCGTGACTTATTCTACATGCTTCATGTCGTAAGATCTTTTCCTACGACACATACCCCAAATACACAGAAAGCTTCTGCATACAATACACATTGAAGTCACAAGGGTTGAGTGAAAATCTAGAAACCAAGAGCACATGGAAAGCACAATGGGAAGGTGAGGGCAGCCTGTCGCCATCCCTCTTTGCCCTGCCTGTCCTCCTCCCTTTTTCCCACCTCCCACTTCTCTCCTCCGTGGACAATAAGCAAGGCAATGTTTAGGGTGCAAGATCCAGTAGACCCAGAGGTCATGCCTCAAGAAGACTCCTTTCTTCTTTGTTTTAAACTGTTAGCTGCGTTTTTGAACGAGTTGTCAAACCTGGCTTCTTAGAGGCACCAGGTCAGTCCTGTTTGTCTTCGGAATATTCAAAATCTCACTTATTAGAACAATGTGTTTCTCAAAAAGAGAGTTACAGCAGTTTCCTTAGACTTCGTTTTTCTCCTCTAGTAAAAGGGCTCTGAGATCTGAGAGTCAGTGTCACAGTTAAGTGAACTTGGATAAGCTATTTAACATCTCCAAGATGGCCTTTCCTTACCAATAAAAAGACCATGAGAAATTAACTGGACAGCCGCTCTGCCTTATCGATCTGTGGCTCTCACCAGTATGGAAGGAACGAACAACCATGAACGGGTCCTGGGGGTGTCTCAAGTGGAGTTTGCTTGGGGAGAAGGGTTCAGGTACAAGGGTGGGGACCCATCCTACTCTCCTACAAAACACAACCTGGGATCCCCACTTCAAAGTGAGAAGAAAGGAAACGCTTCCACTTTAAGGTAGAGGTTGAGGAAGGCTGGTCATAACAATGAGGCGAGTACCTTAAAACCAGAAGGAAGCCAACAGCGCTGTGAAAACACACGAGCCCCGATCTTGTGATCAGAGTTATTTGGAACTTACTGAAAGGTTAAATGTACTTAGACAAAAGAATGGTTCCGGAAAATGGCCAAGGCGTTTTGTACCAAGGCGATCACACAATTGAAACTGTATTAATTACAGGGGCACAGAATAGGACAAATACACACACACACACACACACACACACATCTGAAAGGCTCTGAGCATCACCCTCTGCAGGTTTCTATTCTTAAAAAACATCCTTTGAGTACACAATCTCCATAACAAGTCATCCTGGAGTAGAAATCCTAAACCAGGGTGTTTATTTTAATAAGGTTTGGATTGTAGAGGATTCTGCTTGGGAAAAGTTAAAGGACTTTTTTTTTGAAATTCAGTTTTCCTGAAAGTTGACAGCCTAGAGAAAAAGCAGGTTTTACAAATGATTCCTCAGGAATGCAATATGTGAAAAAACAAACTCCAAGCCTATAAATTTGATCATGGCTCTGGACCGGGGGCTGTCATGCTTTCACACACAACAAAAATAAAGCAGCGTGCTTGGCTGCAGCTGTTCTTTTTCCTTGTGTGGAGGACAGGCCATTCCCTGTGTGAGCCTGGAGGCCTCCCTGAGATTTCTGAGGTTCATAGGCTTCTCCCCTTTCACGGCAGGTCAGGATTTACTCAGCTCGGCTACCTTCTGTTGGGCGTTAGAAGTGCTGGTAACTGCTGTCTAACTTCCATTTCTTGATCCTGATTTTCTGAATCATTCCAATTCGTAAATTGACCAATAGGACTTGGCAGTATTTACCCCTGATAATGGCCTTTAAGCCTCTCCATTTGGGGGGGAGGGGGTGTCTCTGTGGAACACTGCAGTGGCTCACAATCATAGAACACTGCCCTTGGAATACAGAATGAGAGTGGGGGCAGGGGGCCGGGCAAGCCACTTGAGTCATTCTCTGAACTGTCCTTTTGCTGCTGTAAAGAAGATAATATTGGAATTACTAGATGACCTCGAACATTAGAGTCTAGACCTGACAAATGAGCTAACATGCTATGTGGGACCAGAATGGCTTAGGAGACACAGAGTGAATGGCGCCAAGAGACTTGCAGGAAGTCCAGTCAGGGATAAGGAAAGCCTTGATCTGGGTGCCATGAAGAGAAGCAGAAAAAAAAGATGGGAAGGACTATGGGAAGACACTTCACAGAGAGATGGAAAAAGAAAAGCAAAGATCAATGTCTAGGTTGCTGAAGGCATGGTGATGTCCACAGAGATGGAAAAAGGGGGAGGTCACCATAGGCTGTTAGTCCCAAATGCCAGAGGGCTTCAATATGGAAGGGCTTAAGTTACTCTAAAATCATTAGACTTCCTTACCATTCAAGGGCATCTTTTCCTTTTATTTTTCTTTTTAAATGAGTAGACTTTCTTTCTTTCTTTCTTTCTTTCTTTGTTTCCTTCCTTCCTTCCTTCCTTCCTTCCTTCTTTCTTCTTTCTTTGTTTCCTTCCTTCCTTCCTTCCTTCCTTCTTTCTTCTTTCTTTCTTTCCTTCCTTCCTTCCTTCCTTC
>NW_023270422.1:739652-1118286 GCF_011800145.1 Mirounga leonina | reverse complement strand
TTCCTTCCTTCCTTCCTTCCTTCTTTCTTCTTTCTTTCTTTCTTTCCTTCCTTCCTTCCTTCCTTCCTTCCTTCCTCCCTCCCTCCCTCCTTTCTTTCTCTTTCTTTCTTTCCTTCTTTCCTTCTTTCTTTCTTTCTTTCTTTCTTTCTTTCTCTCTTTCTTTCTTTCTTTCCAGAGCTGTTTTAGGTTTACAGAAGAAGTTGAGCATAAAGTATAGAGAGCTCCTAATACCCTCATCCCCAACTTTCCCTGTTTTAACGACTAGCACAAGTATGGCATATTTATTACGATTGATGAGCCATCATTAATTATTATGAACAAAAGTCCATAGTTTACATCAGGGCTCATTCTTGGTGCTGTATATCCTCTGGGGTTTGATAAATGTATAATGTTAGGCACCCTCCATTACAACACCATACAGAATAACTTCACTGCCCTAAAAATCCTCTGTGCTCCCCTATTCACCCCCCTCCTTCCCCTGATGAGCCTCTGGCGACCACTGATCTTTCCACTGTCCTTGTAAGTTTACCTTTTCCAGAATGTCACATAGTTGGGATCATACAGTACAACATAGCCTTTTCTGATTGGCTTCTTTCACTTAGCAATATGCATTTAAGGTTTTACCATGTCTTTTCATGGCCTGATAGCTCATTTATTTCTACTGCTGTATAATATTCCACTGAATGGATATGTCCCTTTAATTTTTCTATTTTAACATTTAAAAATTGTAAGACACAAAAAACACTAGCCACAAGGGGAAAATCTAACAAACCAGACTTCATCGAAATTAAGAACTTCTGCTCTTTCAAAGACATTGTCAAGAAAATGGAAAGGCAAGCCACAGCCTGAGAGAAAGTATCTGAAAAATATCTGATAAAAACACGTGTCTCCAGAATATATAAAAATAATCTTTAAAACTTGACAATAAGAAAACAAACTCAACACAAAACAGGCAAAATTTGAAATAACATTTCACCAAAGAGACACAAGCATTGCAAATAAGCACATAAAAAAGCAAACATTATTAGTCACTGGGAAGATGGACATTAAAACTACCAGGAGATACCACTAAACTCCCATCAGAATGACTGAAATTCTATCAACTGACAAAACCAAGTGTTGATGAGGATGTGAAGCTCTCCCACATTTGTGATAGCAATGTAAAATGCTAAAAACACTTCAGAAAACTGTTTGCAGTCCCTTAACAGGTTAAACATTACCTAGCAGATAAGCCAGCCATTCCACACCGAGGTATTTATCCATACAAAGACTCATATGTGAATGTTCATAGCAAACTTATAATTGCCAAAAGCTGAAAACACCCCAAATGTTAGGTGAATGGATTAACACATTTTCCCTCATGCAATGGAATACTACTGAGCAACCCAGGAACCCACCCAGCAAAGTCCATACTGTGTTAGACTATGGAGGGCAACTGATCTCATTTCTTGAATAAGGAAGTTACATGAGAGAACAAAGGGAGAAAGATGGAGAGGGCATCTCTTGCTCAAGAGAGACTTAAGAGACATATCCACTAATCACTACATGTGGAATTTCTGTGCATCTTGATTCAAACAAACTGTAAAATGCAAACAGAGAAACCAATTCGGGCAAATATGAGACATTTGGAAATTTGAACACTGAATATGTGGTGATATTACTATGATAACAGCATTAGGATTACTAATGTAATAATGAAATTGCTGTTACAAAGAAAAGATTACATTCTGAAAATGTTTACAGATGAAATGATGTCTGGAATTCCCTTTGAAATAATGCAGGTGGGGGTTAAGGGGGAGTGGGGCATAGAGATGAAATAGCTCGGTTATAAGTGCATGCTGGTTCACTAGGTTATTTGGTTTACTGGTGTATATTTTTAAAATTTTCTAAAATAAAGCCTGTTTTTGTTTTTTAGTTCCCTGGAACCTCACCACAATGAAACAACCACTGTTAACATTTTAAGTGTATGTATCTTTCCAACCTTCGCCCAGAAGAATATATTATTTACCATTATATATTACATGGTGCATATTTTATGAAATCAAGATATTATACAAACCGGTCTGTAACTTCTGTTTCATAATCAACAATTTATCTTTCCGTGTCAGGAAATACAGATGTACATCATCATTCTTAATCAATAGTTTATACTGGTGACAGCATGGCTTTTTAAAAACCCATTTCCCAACTTCTGGACCATTAAGTCATTTCCTGTTTTTTACCATTATGAATAATGTTACCATAAGCTGCCATAGGCAATGAGCAATGAGACAGACTAGAAGTCCCAGCGCTCCCTGCCAGCCACTCACTCACTAGCTCTGTGACCTAGAGCAAGTTACAAACCTCTCAGTGCCTCAGTTTCCTCATATGTAAAATAGGGATGATAACAGTGCCTATTTCACAGCAAAAATGGTGCATCGAATGAGTTAATAAACGTTTAAGCAACTGCAACAAGGGGACAGAATGAGAATGTGCTGTGTGTTAAACATTCCTGCTACATTTTGCACGCCTGATCAATTTCTGCTTTGGAATCATTGGGATAAAAGGTACACATGTTTAGGGCTTTTCATATCCCACTTGTCCATATTCTGAAAATCACATTATTTCACAGACATGCCCTATTACTGCAGTCCCTAAATTAACTTTTTTTGGTATAAGAAAGTAGACAGGCTTTTTCTTTGTCCTTTCCTGTCCCTTAATGGCCAAACCTACTTTCATTTGACAGCTAGCTACACTACTATAAAATTTGCAAACGCTTCATTTTGTTTTTAAACCTGCTCCAAACAAAAAGTAACTACTAGAGAATTTTAAAAATCCAGGGCACTTAACAAAGCTAACACTGTGCGAAGAATGATTATAAAACAAGACCTGATCCCTGCCCACAAGTCTTAACTTTCTGCCTGTCGTAGGAACACTCTAGTATAATTTTTCCAAACCAAAAAGCTTGTACCTCTAATTATACTCACTTGAAAAAATATTTCTCACCTTGTTCTCAAACTACCAACAAGCAAAAAACTTAGTTTAATGTCTACAGTGTCTCCAGATGTGATTTTCAGAAGAAAGCCTTGTGTTCTCTTCTCCATAGTCAGCATTCAAATTAACTGGAACAAAAGCACAGCTGTCTGGCCGAGGTCCCACCCCAAAACAGACATTTTTCTGGTGAGCCTACAGCTCTACCTCTTTTGGCCCTTAGAGTTTTTAAAGAAACCAAAACGGTATTTAAGTTGCATAATTAAAATGCACAAACCAAAACCTGTGTTTCTCACACTCCAGAATGCAGTCTGGTAGGCTCCCATCAGATGCAGCCCCAAGAGAGACGTCCTGTGCCAGGAAAGGGGACCCGGGGAGTGCGGATTGGATCATACCATTCTCTCCCTAGGTCCCAATGCCCAGCCTGTTCCCCGTGTAACTGGTTCCACTTTCAAAAGAGTTCTGAAATTCACGTCCACGTTCCTCCACCCCGTCCCAGTCTCCCCTCTCCTGAACAACTGCAACAGCACCCTGCCTGGGGAGATATTTCCAACCTTTCTCTCCCTGCACATTCCCCAAGCGGGGGGGGGGGTCTTTCCCTGTAAACTGGATATGCCACACCCCTGCTTAAAACACTTTCGGGGGCTTCCGGCTGCATTCAGAATACCACCCCCTCCTTCCCAGTACAGGGCCAGCAAGGACCTGGCTTAGTCTCCCCTCCCAGCGCCTGAGCTCCCCACGGCAAACCAGCAGATTAATTTCTCCTAAATGCAGCACACCACCTCCCACCTCAGGAACTCAGCTCCCGGGGGGCTCACTGGGCCTGACAGTTCCTCCCCAGCTCTTTGCCCAATTGGCCTCTGTCCATTTTCCAGGTCCAGCCTAAAATCATTTCCCTGGGGAGATCTCCCCTACCCGATCTGAAGTCCCCACCTGTCCCTATCCCCATGGTCCTTGTTCTTTTGCTTCAAAGCATTTATTACAATGTGTAATTATACATTCATTCGACTCTGTGCCAACAGGCTCTCTCCGGCCTTGACAGCCAGTTTGTTTTGCCCATCTTGGTGTCCCTGTGTCGAGCAAGGCACCTAACCCACAGAAGGGTACAGGATAGGTTTGCTGAACACACGAATGAAGAGATACCAGGCCTGTCCGATGGAGGGGTGTCATCCAACCTTAAGTCCCCACAGAAGAGCGACTGCATTTTGCTTGATCTAGCCACCACACTGAAATAGTAGTTTCTGGCACATCGTGAGGTGGTGAGGACAAAGATCCAAATTAAAAAATCTGAATTTAGCCCTATCCTATTTACTCGTCTTAGCTTTATGGAGAATATGACAGAGTTAAGATCTGCTCGCAGAGAACTTGCTGTAGGTATATACCTAAAGCACCTGGAGAACCATGTAGAGTATTCATTTAATGTGTTCATTTAATTTAATCATTTAAATGTGTTCAATTACCAGAATGATGGGGAAGCCATAAGTAACCTCGTGAACCACCCATGAGAGTTGGGGCAGATGAAGACTTCATAAGGAAAAAGGTAGGAACTGGACCTTCCAGGAATTAAGGTTGACAGGGAGGAAGGAGGAGCATCACATTCAGGGTCAAAGACAGTATATGTGTGAAGGAGGAGGTAAAGACGAAGCCTGCTGAGGAGAAGACACCAGAGCTCTGGACCCTGCCTTTCAAGATCACAGAGTCAGGTCAAGAGAGGAGTTTCATAAGGAAGACCATCAAGAGTTTGGTTTTGATATGTAACTCTATAATGAGTAAACAGCAAAAGAATATCTTTGGGCTTTCATAGCACAAAGTTGAAACACTCAAATGTACCACAATATTCTTGGCCAAGAATAGTTCTTATCTTTTAACTCAAAGAGGAAAAAGTCAGTGTTCCAATTAAAGGTATAAGAGCTCAAGAAAGGAAAATGAACAACCCTGGGGAGAAATGCATGGAGGAGAACGAGCCATAGGCAGCAGGGTAAAGGAGCTCCAAAAATGGGATTGAGAAAAGGGCACGTGGAGGAATGCCAATCAGAGGACACCATGTGAGGACAGAATGTGCACAGCTCCCCCTCCCAAAAACAGGGCAGCACCCAACTCCTTTACAAGGTAGCTTCAGCCTCCGCAAACAGATAATAGTTCGCTAAACAATTGCCAGTTAGCACATACATTATGTCTAGGAAACACGGTTGTCTCTCTCTGGTTTATGAACACTCTGGGAATATAGAAGAGAAACATCTGTCTCTTCCTCCAAGTCAGTATGAATTAATTTTGTTTAAGCACACCTTTTCAAAGGGCTTTTATTCTCACCATTTTTTTTTTTAAAGATTTTATTTTTTAGAGAGCGAGCGAGCGAGAAACAGCATGAGAGGGGAGAGGGTCAGAGGGAGAAGCAGGCTCCCCGCTGAGCCGGGAGCCCGATGTGGGACTCGATCCCAGGACCCTGGGATCATGACCTGAGCCGAAGGCAGACGCTTAACCATCTGAGCCACCCAGGCGCCCTCTCACCACTTTTTTTTATTACATCTTTTCTCCCAGGCACTTTTGCCTCCCTTTGGGGAGCATAAAAGTCAGCAATATCCCATTCTATCTTGAGCTCAGGGAGGAGCGCATGTAATACAAGTAGGAACAGGGAAAAGGGAAATAAACGAAATGTCTGCTGCGCTGTATTTAGGTGTACTTGGTGCTGCATTTTAAATTAACCTGTAATTAGGCTACAACACCCCATTCTGAAGAAATTCACCTGAAGGAGTAAAGAGGCACCAGCACTTACAGTATACACATGGCTAGAGGTCTTGCTGCGGGCCGTGTACCTACACGCTTCTTTACTAAGGCAATTTTTTTTTTAAGATTTATTTATTGGGGCGCCTGGGTGGCTCAGTTGGTTAAGCGGCTGCCTTCAGCTCAGGTCATGATCCCAGAGTCCCGGGATCGAGTCCCGCATCGGGCTCCCTGCTCGGCGGGGAGCCTGCTTCTCCCTCTCCCTCTGCCTGCCTCTCTGCCTACTTGTGCTCGCTCTCTCTCTCTGTCAAATAAATAAAAATCTTTAAAAAAAAAAAAAAGATTTATTTATTTATTTATTTGAGACAGAGAGAATGAGAGACAGAGAGAGCACATGAGAGGGGGGAGGGTCAGAGGGAGAAGCAGACCCCCCGCCGAGCAGGGAGCCCGATGCGGGACTCGATCCCGGGACTCCAGGGTCATGACCTGAGCCGAAGGCAGTCGCTTAACCAACTGAGCCACCCAGGCGCCCACTAAGGCAATTTTAACCAAAGTATAATGAAACAGAAATAAACAATTGTTTATTTGACATAGAAGATGAGGTGGCACAACTATTCTATGGCTTATTTAGAAATTAATTATTTGAAGCCATAATTTGAAGTCATAATTATCCAGTGCTTTAAGCAAAACACGTGATTTTTCATGTTTTTAAAGATTTTATTTATTTATTTGAGACAGAGAGAGCAAGCACGAGTGGGGGGAGGAGTAGAGAGAGAAGCCAACTCCCCACTCATCAGGGAGCTGGAGGTGGGGCTCCATCCTGGGACTCCGGGATCATTACCAGAACCAAAGGCAGACCCTTAACTGACTGAGCCACCCAGGCACCTCAAACACGTGCTTTTTCTTAAATGAAGCAGACCACCAAGATCTTAGGAATTCCTTACTCATAGTCCCCATCACCTTGAGCCATAAAGACCTCATATGGGTGAAGAGATGTCTACTGACTGCACCATACAAAGAAGTATCTTTCCAGGTAAGGTATTAATACTTGCCGCTTGAGCTTATTTTCTTCTTTGCAGTTCTTATTTTGTTCTTTATTTTAGTAATGATTTGTGTAAACCTCAGAAAGTCTCCCAGCTTGGGCAGAAACCTCCAGCTGAATCTCAGGTGTGCAGAGAACTGTGCTTCCTTCACTGGCCACTGCCGTCTGCACCACCTGCCTGTCGGGGGCTAATGCTGGGGAAAGGGCTCCATAACATATAAGAAGCTGCACAAAGGAAAGGGGTCAATGTCATGGTCATCAGGAGCTATCTACCTTCACTAATTAAAACCTTTAATCAAAACAAAATGTTGAATCGTCGTACAACTTGCCTAACTTGCCAGAAAAGCCGAACGCCACTGGAAAAGAATGAGTTTGATGTGAGGGAAAATGAGGTTAATGGAACAAGTTCAAGCCAAATGCTCTAAGATGTCACCCAGCGTTCCACAGAAACAGGGCAGCTGAGTGGTGGCTTCACAGCAAAGCATTGCAGCCACAGCCCGTTTTCAGGAAGGAGCAGGAATCTGAGGATCCAGGGTTTCCAACATAAAATTACAGCCTAGCACTCTACAGTCCAACCACTAAGGTCAACACGCTTGGATAACACTAATCTGTTGAGAGCATAAAATAACAGCGGGAACACGAAGCCTCGGAAGGAGGATGGAAGGGAAGGTGATGTGGACCCCAGGGAACAAGTTAGGCAGGGGCTGTGTGTGTTTGTGTGCATTTCTGTATCGTGTAAGTAACCCAGACCAGAGATCCCCATCTCCAAGTGAAAGTCCCCATCAAGCCAAGAGAAACAAACAAAATAATCCCTGCTATGTGTTCTCAGAGCCTAAAGTAATGAACCAAAACCGGTTAAAAGGAAATCAAATCTGTTCTGGGAAGTGACAGACCCTCTGACTTTGAGAGCACCGCCAACAATGACTTCAGGCAGAAGAGAGATCAAACCATTGGTTTCCCCTCTGGAATGCCCTTCTGGAATTGTCTGGAACCAGATAAGACCTTTGAGAACAACGGCCAACTGTTCAGGGGTTCAACTTTTCTGAAGGCGGGCACCCCAGGCCCCTGAGTCCCAGCACCTCAGTAAAGGCTAACACTTGGACAAAGTCCCCCATTAGGCTCTGGGGCAACCCAGGACAGTTTCCCAAGCCAGCCGGCAGCAGGGAGCTCTCTGAGGGGACCCAGTGCAGAACATCTTTACCAAAGAAGTTGTGGAGGGGAAATCTGGCCGTCAGCTGGGATACAGGTCTTAGATAAAGGTGACTTATGGGGAACCAGCATAAAGAAAGGGAATTATAACACGACCCAGAACAGGAGACAAAGAAGGGAGCCACCACCTTCCACTAGCTGGCTGATCAGAAATGAGAAAAATCAACTGTCCACCTAATTCCCAATTTCAGGTCTTGTGGGATGGAGACTCATTTTTTTGATGACCACCAGGTGAAAGAAATTACTAAAAGGTCCCTTTATTTTGTTTGCCTAGAGTCATTCCGTTTAACACATGACTTTAGTTTTCTACGCCTTATCACTGTCTGTTTTATTTCTCTCCCCCTCAACATACTAACACAAAATGCTATCAAACACACAACTTTTTAATTATAATGACTTCTTTTGTGACACAGTTACTTCATTTTGGTTCATAAAACATAGAATCGACAGGTTAAAGCACAGGACTGTGGAAATTCAGAATCGGGAGGCACGATATAGGTCAGGACTAACAAATGCCGACTGTAAGTTTTATATCCATGGCATCAGACAGAGTCACACAGAGGGAAAGCTCCAGGCAGCATCCTGTGATTTTATCCTTTGACTCTCAGAAGCATACAAACGTAAGCAAAGCCGAGAACGCAGTTCAGGTACTTACTGATTCCTTGAAAGAGCTCTTCAATATTAATAGCATTTTTTGCACTTGTTTCAACCACGACAGCACCTATGGATTCGGCATATTCCTTAGCATCCTTCAAGGGAACTTCCCTGGAAAAGAGGTCACACCCAGACAGAAATGAATGCTCATTTGTACAATATAAATAACCCAACAGACCAAACAGAAAGCTCATGTGGAAACAGCTCCTTTATCTAAGTCCTATAGAATAACCACACAATCGATCAGCAAATATTGAAAACTAGTATGGGTGAAAATGTTTAAAGTTTAAAACCTGGTCTCTGGCATCCATGGAGATAAGACTCCCCATATGTAAAATGCTGTGCTGGTCCCACAAAAGGAAAGAATTCCAGAACATTAGAAAAACTCATTAGGAAGATGGCCGCATACATTTCAGCTTTCAGAGTTAGGGCTGATTTCAATTATTTTCCCATAAAAAATGACTCCATTTTTTAAAATTGTGTGTATGTGCATGTACACACGTGTGCACGGTTCTGCACACACACATGCTCTTGTAGAACTTTTTACATATAGTCTTTCACACATCAGAGAGAATATGTCACAGGATGTGAGCGTCTGGAAGTGAACATGGTTACAGCTACAATGGCTGTGATGCAATAGGACAGAACTGGACTTTCACCCGTAAAAGGCTCTTCCTGCAAAGATGTTAGGACATGAATTCTATTTAAATGAATAATCTAGAAAGACATTTATTGACCTATTTTTAATGTGAAGATGCTGTGGTGGATCTGAAGATTAAAAAGACACAGTTCCTGTTCCCCAGAAGTTTAGTCATGTATTCAACAAATATTTATTGAGTGGCTATTACACACCAGGCTCTCTTGTAGGTGCTAGAGAAAACAGTAACCCCTGCCTTCTGGAACCTCCACTTGAGAGCAAAGACAAACATCCATGGTCACTCTAACCCACAACATTGTAACATCTGCAATACGTGGATAATAAAGGTGCAATAAAGCACTTCAGAATGAGAGGAAGTACAGAAGTACCAAAAGTACAGAAGTACAGGAAGTATACAAAAGTACAGGAAGTGGACAGAGTACAGGAAGTATATAGAAGTACAGGAAGTACAGAAGTACAGGAAGTGTACAGAAGTTCCAGGAAGTACAGAGAAGTCCAGGAAGTATACAGAAGTACAGGAAGTGATGCACTTTGATCAATGGAACCTGGGAAGGTGAGCGGAGTGTGGCCATGAAGCAGGGTGAACATGCATGGCAATTTGTGATGCCACCTCCTGAGAAAGGCCCCATGGCAGGGGAGTATCCTCATCCCCAGATACTGTTCAAAGTTGATTCTGTACCCAGCACTGCCTTGGATGTAAGAGTGGATTTACAAGGGAATGATATGGTGTCAGAATGGAGAGAAGGTCAGAATGACTGGAGCTGAGAGGGGAGGGGGTGGCCAGCAGGAATCCTGGCAGAGGGGCCAGAAGACACCCCCCATGCCTGTCTCATGCCCAGCAGCCACTGAAGAACAGGAGGACAACAGGGTCAGCCCCACATTCTAAGGGAAAACAGTACACCAAATAGACTGGAGTGGGGAGTGAGGAGAAGAATTTGGAAGCTCTAATGCTGAACTAGACAGATGGCTACAGGAAAAGGAGAAAGGCAGACAGAAAATCAAAACTGGGAGCAGGGTGAAGAGACTGTATCCCTCTCCCACCTCCTTTCCTTTCCTCCACCCCTCCAAATGCCTCCTAAAAGGCTGTAACTGGTTTATAAAGTTACTGGGGAAATTCGCCCTTGGCATTTAAATTCATTATGGACCCCAAATCAAATGAGAGGAGGACTTTTCAGGTGCTAGCTGGAAAAAGGCTCAAGGAGAGGCTACTGTAGTAAAGGCAGTGGCCCCAGGATTCCAAACTGGAGAAAAGAAGCCTCCCGAGTTGTCAGCTGGAATCTGTACCGCCGTAATCTTTCTTACCAAAGACACACTGGGAAAAACTACGCTCCTTAACCTGCCCTCTCTACTGTTTCCAACAGACAAGCCCCAGGCCTCTCACAAAGATTGAAGGGGAAAAAAAGAAACTTGAGTTTTTTTGGTGGCAATGAATTTTACATTTGAAACATCCCAGAAAAGGGCTTTCCTACGTTCAGTTTGGCATATTACCCTATTTTTCATTTCTTCCTGGTAGTGTTTATCAAAGCACAGATAGAAGGGTGGGGCTCATCTCTACCCAAATGTGCTTCAGGTAAGACAGGCTGTGCCTTGCTAATCTCCACCTGGGGGCAGGGAGTATTCTGGCCATCAAGGAAGCCTTGGAGACCCCTCAAGTGAGAGCAGATTACAGTCACATGCTTCCCCCCCCAGCCCGCCTCTCATCAGCTCCTTTGTGAGACAAAGAGGAGTAGAATAGGTTTTGCCAAGATTAGGCAAGAACAAAGTCACTTGCCACAGAACCCAAAATATCCATCCTGAGCATAACAGTAAGCCTGGGTGGGCTAACCATCTCACAGTCTACATGCTGGACCCTGGAATGGACAGATAAGAAAAGTATGTCCTCACACTTCTTCCGTGTTTAGAAATGGTCTCATGAAATAAATGATTTTCCCAAAATGACATAGTGAGTCAGGGGTGGAGGCAGGGTCTAACCTAAGACCCTCTGGCTCTGCCCACTTTGCTCCCATCAGGCCTTGACAACATAACCACCCAACTGGCACCCACATTCCACAGGCCATTCTTTCGATCTTCATAGACAGAAAATATGTGGGGTTCAAAAGATCCTCATACTGTAATATACCAGAATCAGGGGCGGAGGCAAGGGAAGGACATATCCTATCCTCCTAAAGAACAGGTTCTTACTCAGTCTGGAGGGCCAGTGAAAGTCCCTCTAACAACGAACTGAAATCAGAAGGACCAACCACACTTGGGTCTGTCAAAATAGGTTTCCTCTATTGTGGTATAAAAAGAAATATGTATTGTATGCTCTTTCTCCTTGCTTCTTGGCACAGAGGTCCTGAAACCACCAAGTTTCCTGAGTGACAGGTGGGCCCTTTGTTATTTGTAAAGAGCTCCATTATGCCATACCTGAGTTTCGTATAGGTAGGAGCCCCTATCGAGCTTCAGATGGGGGCTGGTTGCCAGGGGATCCAACCCCGTGATTAGAGGGTTGAAACTTTCAGCCCCACTCTCCAACCCTGGGGATGGGAGAACTGGAGATTTTATCAATCATGACTAAGTAAAGAAACCTCAGTGAAAACTCTTGAACACAGGGCTTGGAGGGTTTGAGTTGATGAACATGTCAAGGTACTATACCTTGCTCTATGCATCTCTTCCCTTTGCCTGGTCCTGAGTTGTATTCTTTAGAGGAAAACTGTAATCATAAGTCCAGTGCTTTCGTGAGTTCACAGAACTCTGTTCTAGTGAATTATTGAACCCGAAGTGGAGGGGACATAGGAACCCCCAAACTGGTAGTCCTGGGCAGAAGTGAGGTTAACTTGGGGATACCCAAGACTTGCATCTGGCATCTAAAGTGGAGGGGCAGTCTTGTGGGACTGAGTCCGTAATTTGTGGGATCTGTGCTAACTCCAGGTAGTTACTGTCAGAATTGAACTGAAAGGCAGGACACCCAGTTGGCATCGACAAATTGTTGTTGGAACAAACAGGCACAACTACAATCGAAAGAAGAGCCTTAAAAAGGTGAGAATTTCCTTCCTTGGAGCCTCTTGAAGGTAAAATAGAAACCACTGGGAACGCTTCCAGCTGCATTTCAAGAGAGGCCACTGCACACCCCACACGGCTGGAAGGCTGCCATCACTGGTCTTCTGTAATTATGGTTACATGAGACTACGGCATCTAATGACTTTCGTACATTTTTTCAACAAATATTTATCAAGTGTCTGCCATATGCTGGGCATTGTGCTAGGCACTGGAACAGATAGATTGAAACTAATTTGCCCAAGCCAGAGTATAAACAAAGCTAGTCAATTTTGATGGGAAAGACTGTTTTTCGACTTTCTAGACCAACCTATGTACAGAATTCAGGACTCCCAGAAATCACCCAGAAGAGTTACTGCCAGGGGCGCCTGGGTGACTCAGTCGGTTAAGCCTCTGCCTTTGGCTCAGGTCATGATCCCAGGGTCCTAGAATCGAGCCCCGAGTCGGGCTCCCTACTCAGCAAGAAGTCTGCTTCTCCCTCTCCCTCTGCCCCTAACCCCTACTCGTTCTCTGTCTCAAATAAATAAAATCTTAAAAAAAAAAAGTTACTGCCAACCAGCCAGCAAGTGTAGACTGGGAGTCCTTCTCCCTTGGCACCCCTCCCATCACTGCTCCTTCAGCCTCTTTCAGGAGCTGATGATGTTCTGCCTACCTTATATATCAGCATCCCGAGGGTTTCTTTCTTAACTGACATCCTACCCCCACCGGAAAGCAACCACAGCAGGCCCAGTGGTCAGGTTAGAGGTTAGGATGCAGAGCCAATGGGAGACATGAAGGGCAGAGAAAGTGGGAAAGCTGGAGATCGGGGGGAGGTTACCGTCCACTCACCAGGAAAACACTAAATTCAAGGGACATCAGAAGAGACCAGAGTTAGGGTCAGGACCAAGAGGCTGAGTGATGGGGAGAGAGAGCAATACGGGTCAGGCTTAGGGTGGAAACACACAGAAGGGAGTCTTCTTCTAACCCAGGTCTGGTGTTAATCAGCTCATACTTCAGTGTGGTCCACACAGCAGCCTGTCACGTGTCTTGGACCCAGGCAGAGGCCTGAGCAGGCTACAACACTCGCAGGCTCTCCATGGGGGAGGGAGGTCAGGAAACAGCATTCTTGTGGGCTCCAGAGTTTTCAACGGGCTACACTGCCCAACAAGGGTCCTTGTTTTGTTGTTCGTGAAGTAACCTGGCAATGTGGCAGCTGACTCATTCTAATTTCAGAGGTATTTAATTCTCCATGATCCTCCCCCATGGATGGCAGAGGAAGAGGAGGGCAGGTAACCCAAGAAGGAGTTCCTGAAGCCCTACCCGAGCGGGAGGGGAATTCAAAGCAGCAGGCTACAGGCAGAGTGATGCTCTGTCCCCCGTAGGGGTTCATCGGGAAGGTTCAGTTCCATCCTGAAAGTCAGTGTATATAGGTGCTCCAATGGTGACTCCCCTGTCCCAGGTCTTATGGCCCTCATTCTATTAGATGGGGTGAATGCTTTATAGCAATTCTACATGTTAAGAAATTTGATATTATAAGGTGCTCAAAACAATACCCGGCACATAATCAGTGCTATATCAGTGTTCCTTTAATCAATTGTCACAAAGCTCTATCAGCAAGGATGGTGGCATGGCACCATTTTCTTACAGAAGGCCACCAAAAAGACTGAGGAAATGATGCAGATGGAAGAAACAAGTAAACAGGAGGCTCAAACTAACTACTTCAGAATTTGAAGGTCCTTCACAGGTTTATGTGACTCAACCCCTTCATTTTATGGCCCAAGAAGGCTCACAGGCCAATCATCATGGTTCCACAGAAGAATGGCTACATTCTGTAATAGGCATTAGCCAACTCATTAAATAATTAATTTTGATAAATTACCCCAAGATTAAATTGCATCATATTTTGAAGTCCTTTCTCTATGAAAAAATCTGACATTAATTCTGAGTAACCTGTATTCAAAGAGAGTGAGTAACTTTTCATAAGCCATGAATATTTCTTGTTCTATTACATTTTGTGCATGTTCTTTAACTACTTTGGTTTGGATTTTTTTTTCTTATTTATTCATAAGTGCTCTTTGCATATTAAGAAACCCAGTCCTTTGTAATTTATTTTCCATATTTCTTCAGCTTATCTCTTGTGTTTAGGTCTTTGCCACACAGAAGTTTTTATGTAGTCAGACTTATCAATTATTTTTCTCTATGGTTTCTGAGTTTTATATCATGATTAAACAGTTCATTCTAATTCCAAGGTTATTTTTAACAGTAATCTGCTTTCTCTAACTTTTATGGTTTTGTTTTTTACATTTAAATCCTTGTCCCATTTTGAATTTATTTTTTCTCATTTTCCCCTATGACTAGCTAATTATCCCGAGACCATTTATTGAATTATCCCTTTTTATACTTACTTAAACATCATCTTTATCATATACTAAATCTCTTTATGTATTTCACCCTGTTTCTTGATTCTCTAGTCTGTTCATTGACTTTCTTCTTTTTTTTTTTTTAAGATTTTATTTATTCATTTAAGAGAGAGAGACAGAGAGAGCACAAGCAGGGGGAGAGGCAGAAAGAGAGGGAGAAGCAGAATTCAGGACTCCCTGCCAAGCTGGGAGCCTGATGTGGGGCTCAATCCCAGGACCTGGAGATCACGACCTGAGCAGAACAGATGCTCAACCATCTGAGCCACCCAGGTGCCCCTGTTCATTGACTTTCTGTGCAGTTCTGTGACAACGCTATATTGTTTTTTTACTGAATCATTAAAATAGATATCAATATCTATTAGGATTAGTCCCTCCAGTACTATTTTTATCTGTTTATTTTTTCTTTTTTAAAAAGATTTATTTATTTATTTTAGAGAGAGAGAATGGGGGGGCACTGAGGAAAAAGGAGAGAGAGAATCCGAAGCAGGCTCTGTGCAGAGTGTGGAGCCTGACGTGGGGCTCGATCTCATGACCCTGAGATCATGACCTGAGCTGAAACCAAGAGTCAGATGCTCAACCAAGTGAGACAACCCAGGCTCCCCTCTGTTTATTTTTATAGATGAATTTTAGGGTCATTTTGTAAAACCTCTTTTTAAATGTTGTTTTGGTAATTTGAGTGGAATCTCAATGAATTCATGGTTTAATTTAGAGCAAACTGACATTTTTACAATATTGAGTTTTCCTGTCCAAAGGAAAAAGTACACACTTTCATTTATTTAAATCTTTTGTGTCCTACTCATAGATTGTACATTTTATCTATATAGTTCTTGCTCATTTTTGCTAAATTCATTCCTAGGATTTAAAATATTTCAAAATTTAAAAAAGTACACACAGGGGGCGGAGCAAGATGGCGGAGGAGTAGGAGACCTGGATTTCGTCTCCTCTCAGGAATTCAGCTGGATAGGGATCAAACCATTCTGAACACCTACAAACTCAACAGGAGATCGAAGAAAAGAAGAGCAACAACTCTCTGAACAGAAAAGCAACCACTTTCTGGAAGGTCTTTTCTGATTTGTTTAGAGTATATTTTCTGGGGACGTTGTTACTCTGCTAGCATTTTGTTCTCTCATTAATCTATTCTCCTCTGCACAAAATGACAAGATGGAAAAAATCACCTCAACAAAAAGAACAAGAGGTAGTACCTACTGCCAGGGACCTACTCAATACGGACATTAGTACGATGTCAGATCTAGAGTTCAGAATCATCACTTTAAAGATACTAGCTGGGCTTGAAAAAAATATGGAAGTTATTAGAGAAACCTTTCTGCAGAAGTAAAAGAACTAAAATCTAACCAAGTAGAAATCAAAAAGGCTATTAATGAGGTGCAATCAAATATGGGTGCGCTAACTGCTAGGATAAATGAGGCAGAAGAGAGAATCAGTAATATAGAAGACCAAATGATGGAAAATAAAGAAGCTGAGAAAAAGAGAGATCAACAACTACTGGATCACGAGGGCAGAATTCGAGAGATAAGCGATACCATAAGACGAAACAACATTAGAATAATTGGGATCCCAGAAGAAGAAGAAAGAGAGAGAGGGGCAGAAGGTATAATGGAGCAAATTATAGCAGAGAACTTCCCTAATTTGGGGAAGGAAACAGGCATCAAAAACCAGGAAGCACAGAGAACCCCTCTCAAAATCAATAAAAATAGGTCAACACCCCGACATCTAATAGTAAAACTTACGAGTCTAATAGACAAAGAGAAAATCCTGAAAGCAGCTCCGGAGAAGAGATATGTAACCTACAATGGTAGAAACATTAGATTGGCAACAGACCTATCCACAGAGACCTGGCAGGCCAGAAAGGACTGGCAGGATATATTCAGAGCACTAAATGAGAAAAATATGCAGCCAAAAATACTAGATCCGGCTAGGCTGTCATTGAAAATTGAAGGAGAGATAAAAAGCTTCCAAGACAAACAAAAACTAAAGGAATTTGCAAACACGAAACCAGCTCTACAAGAAATCTTGAAAGGGGTCCTCTAAACAAAGAGAGAGCCTAAAAGCAACATAGACCAGAAAGGAACACAGACAATATACGGTAACAGTCACCTTACAGGCAATACAATGGCACTAAATTCCTATCTTTCAATAGTTACCCTGAATGTACATGGGCTAAATGCCCCAATCAAAAGACACAGGCTATCAGACCGGATTAAAAAACAAGACCCATCGATATGCTGTCTGCAAGAGACTCATTTTAGAACCAAAGATAACCCCGGATTGAAAGTGAGGGGGTGAAAAACCATTTACCATGCTAATGGACACCAAAAGAAAGCTGGGGTGGCAATCCTTATATCAGACAAATTAGATTTTAAACCAAAGACTGTAATAAGAGATGAGGAAGGACATTATATCCTACTTAAAGGGTCTATCCAACAAGAAGATCTAACAACTGTAAATATCTATGCCCCTAACATGGGAGCAGCCAATTATATAAGCCAAATAATAACAAAAGCAAAGAAACATATCGACAACAATACAATAATAGTGGGGGACTTTAACACCCCCCTCACTGAAATGGACAGATCATCTAAGCAAAAGATCAACAAGGAAATGAAGACTTTAAATGACACACTGGACCAAATGGACTTCACAGACCTATTCAGAACATTCCATCCCAAAGCAACGGAATACACATTCTTCTCTAGTCCCCATGGAACATTCTCCAGAATAGATCACATCCTAGGTCATAAATCAGGTCTCAACTGGTACCAAAAGATTGGGATCATTCCCTGCCTATTTTCAGACCACAATGCTTTGAAACTAGAACTCAATCACAAGAGGAAAGTCAGAAAGAACTCAAATACATGGAGGCTAAAGAGCATCCTACTGAAGAATGAATGGGTCAACCAGGAAATTAAAGAAGAATTAAAAAAATACATAGAAACCAATGAAAATGAAAACACAACTATTCAAAATCTTCGGGATGCAGCATAGGCAGTCCTAAGAGGAAAGTATATAGCAATACAAGCCTTTCTCAAGAAACAAGAAAGGTCTCAAGTACACAACCTAACCCTACACCTAAAGGAGCTGGAGAAAGAACAGCAAATAAAGCCTAAACCCAGCAGGAGAAGAGAAATCATAAAGATCAGAGCAGAAATCAATGAAATAGAAACTAAAAGAACAGTAGAACAGATCAACGAAACTAGGAGCTGGTTCTTTGAAAGAATTAACAAGATTGATAAACCCCTGGCCAGACTTATCAAAAGGAAAAGAGAAATGACCCAAATCAACAAAATCATGAATGAAAGAGGAGAGATCACAACCAACACCAAAGAAATACAAACAATTATAAGAACATATTATGAGCAACTCTATGCCAGCAAATTAGATAACCTGGAAGAAATGGAGGCATTCCTAGAGATGTATCAACTACCAAAACTGAACCAGGAAGAGATAGAAAACCAGAACAGACCTATAACCACTAAGGATATTGAAGCAGTCATCAAAAATCTCCCAAAAAACAAAAGCCCAGGGCCAGATGGCTTCCCAGGGGAATTCTACCAAACATTTCAAGAAGAATTAATACCTATTCTTCTGAAACTGTTCCAAAAAATAGAAATGGAAGGAAAACTTCCAAACTCATTTTATGAGGCCAGCATTACCTTGATCCCAAAACCAGACAAAGACCCCATCAAAAGGAGAATTACAGACCAATATCCCTGATGAACATGGATGCAAAAATTCTCACCAAAATATTAGCCAATAGGATCCAACAGTACCTTAAAAGGATTTTCCACCACGACCAAGTGGGATTTATCCCTGGGCTGCAAGGTTGGTTCAACATCCACAAATCAATCAATGTGATACAATACATTAACAAAAGAAAGAACAAGAATCATATGATCCTCTCAATAGATGCAGAAAAAGCATTTGACAAAGTACAGCATCCTTTCTTGATCAAAACTCTTCAGAGTATAGGCATAGAGGGTACATACCTCAATATCATAAAAGTCATCTATGAAAAACCTACAGCGAATATCATTCTCAATGGGGAAAAACTGAGAGCTTTCCCCCTAAGGTCAGGAATGCGGCAGGGATGTCCACTATCACCACTGCTATTCAACATAGTATTGGAAGTCCTAGCCACAGCAATCAGACAACAAAAAGAAATCAAAGGCATCCAAATCGGCAAAGAAGAAGTCAAACTCTCACTCTTTGCAGATGATATGATACTTTATGTGGAAAACCCAAAAGACTCCACCCCAAAACTGCTAGAACTCATACAGGAATTCAGTAAAGTGGCAGGATATAAAATCAATGCACAGAAGTCAGTGGCATTCCTATACACCAACAACAAGACAGAAGAAAGAGAAATTAAGGAGTCAATCCCATTTACAATTGCACCCAAAACCATAAGATACCTAGGAATAAATCTAACCAAAGAGACAAAGGATCTGTATTCAGAAAACTATGAAATACTCATGAAAGAAATTGAGGAAGACACAAAGAAATGGAAAAACGTTCCATGCTCATGGATTGGAAGAACAAATATTGTGAAGATGTCAATGCTACCTAGAGCAATTTACACATTCAATGCAATCCCCATCAAAATACCATCCACGTTTTTCAAAGAAATGGAACAAATAATCCTAAAATTTATATGGAACCAGAAAAGACCCCGCATAGCCAGAGGATTGTTGAAAAAGAAGGGCAAAGCTGGCGGCATCACAATTCTGGACTTCCAGCTCTATTACAAGGCTGTCATCATCAAGACAGCATGGTACTGGCACAAAAACAGACACATCGATCAATGGAACAGAATAGAGAGCCCAGAAATGGACCCTCAACTCTATGGTCAACTCATCTTCGACAAAGCAGGAAAGAATGTCCAATGGCAAAAAGACAGTCTCTTCAACAAATGGTGTTGGGAAAATTGGACAGCCACATGCAGAAGAATGAAACTGGACCATTTCCTTACACCACACACAAAAATAGACTCCAAATGGTTGAAAGACCTCAGTGTGAGACAGGAGTCCATCCAAATCCTAAAGGAGAACACAGGCAGCAACCTCTTTGACCTCAGCCGCAGCAACTTCTTCCTAGAAGCATCGCCAAAGGCAAGGGAAGCAAGGGCAAAAATGAACTATTGGGACTTCATCCAGATAAAAAGCTTTTGCAAAGCAAAGGAAATAGTCAACAAAACCAAAAGACAACCGACAGAATGGGAGAAGATATTTGTAAATCACATATCAGATAAAGGGCTAGTATCCAAAATCTATAAAGAACTCATCAAACTCAACACCCAAAGAACAAAGAATCCAATCAAGAAATGGGCAGAAGACATGAACAGACATTTTTCCAAAGAAGACATCCAAATGGCCAACAGACACATGAAAAAGTGCTCAATATCACTCGGCATCAGAGAAATCCAAATCAAAACCTCAATGAGATAGCACCTCACACCAGTCAGAATGGCTAAAATTAACAAGTCAGGAAACGACAGATGTTGGCGGGGATGCGGAGAAAGGGGAACCCTCCTACACTGTTGGTGGAAATGCAAGCTGGTGCAGCCACTCTGGAAAACAGTATGGAGGTTCCTCAAAAAGCTGAAAATAGAGCTACCATATGATCCAGCAATTGCACTACTGGGTATTTACCCCAAAGATACAAAAGTAGGGATCCGAAAGGGTACATGCACCCCGATGTTTATAGTAGCAATGTCCACAATAGCCAAACTGTGGAAAGAGCCAAGATGTCCATCGACAGATGAATGGATAAAGAAGAAGTGGCATATATATACAATGGAATATTATGTAGCCATCAAAAGGAATGAGATCTTGCCATTTGCAACGACGTGGATGGAACTGGAGGGTATTATGTTGAGCGAAATAAGTCAAACAGAGAAAGACATGTATCATATGACCTCACTGATATGAGGAATTCTTAATCTCAGGAAACAAACTGAGGGTTGCTGGAGTGGTAGGAGGTGGGAGGGATGGAGTGGCTGGGTGATAGACATTGGGGAGGGTATGTGCTATGGTGAGCACTGTGAATTGTTTAAGTCTGTTGAATCTCAGATCTGTAGCTCTGAAACAAATAATGCAATATATGTTAAGAAAAAAAAAAGGAGAAGAAGAAGACGAAGGTAGCAGGAGGGGAAGAATGAAGCGGGGGAAATCGGAGGGGTAGACGAACCATGAGAGATGACGGACTCTGAAAAACAAACTGAGGGTTCTAGAGGGGAGGGGAGTGGGAGGATGGGTTAGTCTGGTAATGGGTATTGAGGAGGGCACATTCTGCATGGAGCAGTAGGTGTTATGCACAAATAATGAATCATGGAACACTACATCTAAAACTAATGATATAATGTATGGGGATTAACATAAGAATAAAAAAAAAAAGTACACACACACCAGAAAAGTTTATTTCTAGGTATTTGAAGTTTGTATTGCTATTATAAAGAGGGTTTTAACATTAATTTGATTGATTTTCTAATTGGTTATTATTTGTAGATAGGTAAAGAACAGTTATGCAGTAGACAACCTTGGTTTTCCTAATCCTGCTAGCAATTCAAAAACTTCCCATGAAAATGAGGATCACATGATTCATGTATCAGATTGGCTAAGATGAAAAGGTTTAGTATCTGCAGTGTTAGAGCACAGAGAGAGAGAGCGTGATGCTCATGCACTGTTGGTAGAATGACCATATATTTCAAAGGGCTCATGGAAGTTTAAATGCAGAAAAACCATATCCTCCAAGAAGTTTCCAGAGCTTAAACACATTAAGTTGAAAGAAAAAAAAAAAACGCAACTGGATGCTAAAGACAAAGAGACGAAATGAAGACAAACATCCAAGATTCCTGTAGTCCCTCACAGAGCAATCATAATTCAGCCTTCTCTAGATAACCTCAGAGGACACCCATGAATCTCTCAGGGCCTCATTTCTCAGGTGTGTTCTACAGACCACCATCCCAGTGATTATTCTGGACTTATCAGAAATGAAGATCCCTGTGCCTCAGACCCACTGAACCAGAAGGTCTATTAGGCAAGCCCCAGAAATAGGCCATCTGGGTAACTTCCCAACAGCTTCTTATGCATTCTATAGCTTGAGAATAACTCTTTTAAGGGGTGGACTGTAAAATATTGAGTTTGGTATTTCTGCAGTGTATCCAATTCATAATCTGATGCTATGAAGTCATGAGTTTGGAAATCTGTATTAAGATGACTATACCTGGGACATAATCAAATATACATGTCTCAGGCACTATTTTAGAAGTGATAAAATAAAAGAAGAGTGGCCCCATGAGCTCTTCCCAAAAGAAATTTTCTGGTGGTTTGGGTGTGTTCTAGAATGTATATTATCTTTCTAAACTATCATAATAGAAATAACCAAGCATTTCATATTCTGCCAAACTCCTGGAATAAAGCAGTTAACATTTCACTTAAAAAGTTTTGCCCTATCGGGGCGCCTGGATGGCTTAGTTGGTTAAGCGTCTGCTTCTGGCTCAGGTCCTGGGATTGAGCCCTGTGTTGGTGGGGGGGGGGTCCCTGATCAGCAGGGAGCCTGATTCTCTCTCTCCCTATGCTCCTCCCCCGACTCGTGCTCGCTCGTGTTCTCTCTCTCAAATAAATAAATAAAATCTTAAAAAACAAACAAACAAGTTTTGCCCTATATTGTTCTTTTCTCCCCCAGCCACAGCACCCTTACAAGGTCAAGCTTAAAAGACCAACTAAGCAGGCCACGAGTAAGTAGCAAGGCAACAGTAAGCAGGACACAGTTGTTCAATGTCTGGTGGAATTCTTTTTTGTCAAAACCATCCCACATGTTTAAGTTATTCTTGCCCAAAAGCAGTAGAAATCATTCACAATATTCCATCAGAATCCAGCCCAGGAAGGCTGCTGTCTGCTGAGGCTGTGAAATGGTCGCAGCCCTCCCCGCCTCCCCCCACTCCCCTCCCCCCTTCTCCCTTTCCCCTCCCTCAAGCAGCCACTGAATGAATGAGCAGGGCAGGTTGTGTCACATTAGCTCACATTTTCTCTAACTGTGCAAGCTGTTTGTGTACCACATTGATGAGGCAACCATTTTAGCAGTAATTAAAGCAGCAAAGTTTAAAATGTTTAAAATGCTCGTTCTTTCCGACAACCAGATTGGTTTCCCTGTGAGGTGGAGCTAAAACCAAAATGAATTTAAAAAAAAAAATGAAGAATAATTACCACCTTTGCAGCAAAGACCTAATGGGACAATAACACTTTACAATGAAATAAGTGCTTAGAGTTAAAACCCTCGACATGTGTGCCCTGGGAAGCATTTCTGTTCCCATGGGACCTTGCTTACTTATTCATGTGTGTCCCTAACTGCTATTCACCTGGGGCCAAATTCCTGGTGTCAAGTTCAAACAAGCAGTGTCAGGTTCTTGCCACAGACTTAAATGGATTGTTTCTCATGGAAAATGTCAGACTTTGAACTGAATGAGAACTGAGCAGAAAACACAGGTTCTCTAGGGAGACTCAGCCATTCCTTTGCTTCTTAAGACCCCTTTCTCCAGAGAGAAATTTAGGCTAGTCCTGAAGAAGCCAGAGAGAACCACCGGAAAGAGTCATTAGCTCCAAACCCTCTGAGCAGAAGCTGAGCAGCTGCCATCTTTCCTAGGTAGTTTGGAAATGATTCTCCCTCATGGATCCTGTTTGCACTTTTTATGAGATGCAATACAGCATGATGGTCAAGAATTCCAAAAAGCTGGGCCCTACACCCTCTTAGGTACAGGACCTGGGACAAGCACCTTAACCTCTGTGCCTCAGTTTCCTTATCAACAAGGTGGGAGAAGGAGAGAGACTCTTTCACAGGATTGTGAAGATTAACGTGAACTACTTATAATAGCATGTGGCACATAGGAAGAATTCAGTTCCCGCTAGCAATGATGATGGTGATGATGAACCTGTTTTCAGTCCACTGCCTAAGTGAACGGTATACAAATAGAAGTAAATATTGTACCATTTGAAAGAAATCACTGAGATGGCTATAATTCATAATAGAAGCAACGTTTTGAAACTCTGAAACTTTGGGCAGCGTGTAAAGTGAAAGGAAAAAGATTACTGTATCTTCTGGGACACCTGGTTGGCTCAGTAGGTAGAGCATGTGATTCTTGATCTCGGGGTTGTGAGTTCGAGGCCCATGTTGGGTATGGAGATTACTTAAAAATAAAATCCTTAAAAAAAGAAAAAAAGATTACTGTATCTTATAAGAAAATCTCCAGGAACAAAAAGCTTACCACTCAAGACAACCGACAGAATGGGAGAAGACATTTGTAAATCACATATCAGATAAAGGGCTAGTATCCAAAATCTATAAAGAACTTCTTAAACTCAAAACCCAAAGAACAAATGATCCAATCAAGAAATGGGCAGAAGACATGAACAGACATTTTTCCAAAGAAGACATCCAAATGGCCAACAGACACATGAAAAAGTGCTCAACATCGCTCGGCATCAGAGAAATCCAAATCAAAACCTCAATGAGATACCACCTCACACCAGTCAGAATGGCTAAAATTAACAAGTCAGGAAATGACAGATGTTGGTGAGGATGCGGAGAAAGGGGAACCCCCCTACACTTGTTGGTGGGAATGCAAGGTGGTGCACCCACTCTGGAAAACAGTATGGAGGTTCCTCAAAAAGTTGAAAATAGAGCTACCCTACGACCCAGTAATTGCACTACTGGGTATTTACCCCAAAGATACAAATGTAGGGATCTGAAGGGGTACGTGCACCCCGATGTTTATAGCAGCAATGTCCACAATAGCCAAACTATGGAAAGAGCCAAGATGTCCATCGACAGATGAATGGATAAAGAAGAAGTGGTATATATATACAATGGAATATTATGCAGTCATCAAAAGGAATGAGATCTTGCCATTTGCAACGATGTGGATGGAACTGGAGGGTACTATTTTGAGCGAAATAAGTCAAACAGAGAAAGACATGTATCATATGACCTCACTGATATGAGGAATTCTTAATCTCAGCAAACAAACTGAGGGTTGCTGGAGTGGTGGGGGGTGGGAGGGATGGAGTGGCTGGGTGATAGACATTGGGGAGGGTATGTGCTATGGTGAGCACTGTGAATTGTGTAAGACTGTTGAATCACAGACCTGTACCTCTAAAACAAATAATACATCATATGTTTAAAAAAAAAGAAGAAGAAGAAGAAGATAGCAGGAAGGGAAAAATGAAGGCGGGGAAATCGGAGGGGGAGACAAACCATGAGAGACTATGGACTCTGAGAAACAAACTGAGGGTTCTAGAGGGGTAGGGGTGGGGGAATGGGTTAGCCTGGTGCTGGGTATTAAAGAGGGCACATACTGAATGGAGCACTGGGTGTTATACACAAACAATGAATCATGGGACACTACATCAAAAACTAATGATGTAATGTATGGTGATTAACATAACATAATAAAATAAAAAAAAAAGCTTACCACTCTGCTTTATAAGACATCTGTTGATGACTTTAGAAAACATCCTTCCCATGCCCCCTAAAGAAGTTTAGAATGAACTGTGTGGTTCTGAATTAGAGTCCAGAGGCATCAATATGAACTTATGTTTATCTTACTATAGATGCAGATGGATAGATATAGAAATAATTACAGTTGACTTTTGAACAACACGGTTTGAGGTGCACGGGTCCACGTATATGTGGAGTTTTGGATAAATACCATATAGTATTTATAAATGTATTTTCTCTTATGATTTCCTTAATAACATTTTCTCTTCTGTAGCTTGCTTTATTATAAGACTACAGTATATAATATATATAACATATAAAATACGTGCTAATCACCTGTTTCTATTATTGACAAGGCTTCCAGTTAACAGTGGGCTATTAGTAGTTACATTTTTGGAAAGTCAAAGTTATACCCAGATTTTTGATTGAATGGGGGGGTCAGTGCCCCTGACCCCCATGTTGTTCAAGGATCAACTGACAGATATGCATGTACACTCAAGTGAGTATACATACACACATTTCCTAGCTCCACTCGCTCAAAGGTCCTAAAACCAATGACACCCCAGTGGCAACGAGCCAAACCAGCCCATATTTTGGTTTTTAAATACCATTCTTCAATAAAAAGAACCAGAGCTCCTTGGAGAAATGGCTGATTCTAGGGCTGAAGCTAAAATATGCGGGATGAGCCTGTAACATCTTGTTATGCCAGAAAGTAAGGAAGTGCTCAAAAACCAAAATGGTAAGCATATGTTAAAAGGACACAGGAGCCAAAAGAAAGAGTTCCCAGTGGCCAAAGCTGGAACCATTTGAGCAACAGATTAAATAACAAAGTACTACATTATAACCTAAAGCATAAGATAAATATCTATGAGTCCATATTGATGTAAATAAATGACTGAATAAATTAGTTAAGTGGGTAGAAGTGACAAATTTCACCTGCAGAAGAATTCCAAATAATGTATGTAGATATTCCTTTCTCTGTTTTTTAAAAGATTTTATTTACTTATTTGTCAGAGAGAGAGAGAGAGAACACAAGCAGGGTGAGCGGCAGAGGGAGAAGCAGGCCCCCCACTGAGCAGGGAGCCCGATGCAGTGCTCGATCCTAGGACCCTGGGATCATGACCTGGGCCAAAGGTAGACACTTAACTCACTGAGCCACCCAGGCATCCCTAGATATTCTTTTCTCAAGGAAGGGGAGCATAATCCCTACCCCTTGAGTGTGAGCTTAGACTTCCTTCCAAGAGTGCAGTAGGGGTAGTAGGGGGGAGGTAACTTTACAGTGCACAAACCTGACAAACACTACCTCAGCTGGGTAACCAAGGTCAACATCACCAGAGGTAAGTGGTAACTAATGAAAATAGCATTTTACCACTGTGGTCTTCCCCTCCCAAGCCCATAACCCCAGTCTAATCATGAGAAAAACATCAGACAAACCCTAATTGAGAGATATTCTCCAAAATACCTGACCAGGACTCTGCAAAACTATCAAGGCCCTCAGAAATATAGAAAGTCTGAGAAACTGTCACAGCCCAGAGAAGCCCAGAGACACAACAACTAAATGTATTATGATATTCTGGATGGGATCTTAGAACCAAAAAAAAAAAAAAAAACAAAAAACCAGGGACAAACTAATGAAATCTGAGTAAAATATGAACTTTAGTTAATAATGAATATCATGGGGTGCCTGGGTGGCTCAGAGGGTTAAGCGTCTGCCTTCAGCTCAGGTCATGATCCCAGCATCCTGGGATCGAGTCCCGCATCGGGCTCCCTGCTCAGCGGGGAGCCTGCTTCTCCCTCTGCCTCTCTCTCTCTCTCTGTCTCTTATGAATAAATAAATAAAATCTTTTAAAAAAAAATAATGAATATCATTATCAGCTCCTTAGTTGTGACAAATGTCATACTGTACTATAAGATGCTAATAATAGGAGGGAACTTGGGGTGCCTGGATGGCACAGTCGTTTGGTCGTCTGACTCCTAGTTTCAGCTCAGGTTGTATCTCGGGGTCATGGGATTGAGCCCCCTGTCAGGCTCCATGCTCAGCAAAGAGTCTGCTTGGCACTCTCCCTCTCCCTCTGCCCCTCCCCACCTCTAAAATAAATAAATCTTTAAAAAAATAATAGGGGTAACTGGGTGTGGGATATATGGGAACTCTCTGTACTATTTTTTCAACTTTTCTATAAATGCAAAATTATTCTAAAACAAAAAGTTTACTTAAATATTTTTTTTAATTAGCCATAAAAATAAGCACACACACACCCAACACACACATTACCACATGTAGATTTAGGCTCTAACACTCCCTTAATTGCCACCAGACTACAACATATCCACTTCCAAACCATACACTCTCATGATACCTTCTCTGGGGCCAACTATTAATATTGGTTAAAGTGATTACAGACCATTTATCAAAACTTCTGATAGAGCTATAAGAATTCAGTCAGTTAGTATTGGCACAGAGATGGATAAACAGGCCAATGGAACAGAATAAAGAGCCCCATTCATACATGACACGTGACATATGAATGAGATGGTATGCACATCAGTAGGAAAAGTATGGCCTTTACAACCAACACAGCTAACCAACTGCACAGCTATCTGAGAAAAGTTAGGCAGCAGATATAAAAATCAATTCCAAGTGATTTAAAGACAGGGACATAAAACTCTAAGGTTTTAAAAAGACAATCAATATAAGAATATCTTCATGATCTCAGGGGTGTAGAAAGATTTCTTAAATAAGACTCTTTCCCCAGCCAAAAATAAATAAATAAATAAACACCCAAAGCACAAAGGAAAAACATCAATAAATTCTATTACATAGGAATTAAGAACTTCCGATAATGCAAAGGCAAAATAAAGAGCAGGAAGCTAAAACATAAATTTGAAGAAAATATTTCAACACATACATATGTTTAGGGAATAGCATCCAATATATATATATAAATATATATAAAATATATATGTATATTAAAATCCTTTGAATAAACAAGATTAGGGTAAACAACCCTATACAAAAGCGGAAAAGACTTGAACAGGCTCTTCACATAAGAGGAAACTTAAGGGGTCACTATCCATGTAGGAAGATGCCAACTTTCTTGGTAACTGGGGAAATACGAACAGAAATCACTCTCAGATGTCACTCCACACCCTCATATCTTATGGTACTAAGACTGGCAAGGATGTAGAACAACAGGAGGTCCCACACACCACTGGTCTCCACCGGGGAAAGCACTGGCATTACCTAGGAGAACTGAGAGTGGGCACACCCTGCGACTCAGCAATTAAACTCTTACCCCCTGGGAATCTAGAGAAATGCTTACACACGGCACTTTGAGATGTATGAGGATATCCAAGGAGCCATAGTCACAGTAACACCACACCAGAAATAACTCAAATATCCCTCAAACTGTAGGATGGATAAACTGGGCCACTCTCGTAAACTAGAATAGTATACAGTAATGAAAACATACAAAATCCAGCTAACACTCACTGGGATGAATCTCCCAGGCATGTTAAGTGCAAGAGACAAGTCATCATATAATACATACAGTGATATTCCATCCAAAATAAAGTTCAAAAACTGGCAAACCTAAATCTATTATTTAAAAATGCAAACATGAGTAGTAAAGCCTAAGAAATAAAGAAATGATTATTCTAGAAGTCAGGGTTAGTTCTGGGGGGAGCAGAGGGGATACGGTTGGGGAGGAAGGCTTACTCATAGTTACAGGGCTGTTCATTTTATTCTTTAAAATTCCCATGATTCTTTAAAATATAGATCAATGTTTTATATATTCTTCATTAAGAATACTTTTATAAAGGAAAAATTCCAGATGTTCTCGCTGAGCTCTCTTCCAGAACTCAGCCTTCAGTTCCTTCCCTCCTATGTCCATACCAGCATCAGATGCAGGCTCAGCCACCTGCATGGCATCAGACGGAGGTATAAACAAGGAAAAGTGCATCTCAGAGCACAAAATGCATATTTTACAGCACAGACTCTCCTCACCTCATGTAAAGAAAACACTGTGTGCATTTTAATACTGGCCATGATATTTCCAGGCCTTCCATGGTGGCTTTTGATGTTCATTGGCTTTTGTGCTCTAGTATTTGGAATAAGTTAGATTTTCATGCTCCAGCATCTCAAGTTCTGTTACTTGGTTTCTATAATTTTAAACAAACGCCTATACTCATTTTTGGCCCACCATCAAGACTGGAGTGAGTTTTGGAGGCACATACAAGAAATAAAAACGATGTATGAATTCTTAGCCAAAAATATTTATTTCCAGATATATTCTTATCTGCTAAAGGCCTCAGGCTTATCTAAAAATTGAAACAACCAGTGCATGGTGATTCCGGAAGCAGTCGGTGTGCTTGTGGGAGAGCTGGAGGGGGTGCCCGCTGGCTGCCAAGTCTAGCTCCTCCTCCAGTTCTGCCGCAAGAGACCCTATCGGTTGCTTGCTCGAGAATCTAGAGTGGCTCCCACAGCCTTCCTTGAGGTTGGCAAATACGTTTCATCTCCTTAACTGGTGGTAACCACAGGAAGCATTGTGAAGGAGACGAGGGGCCCACGACGGACGGGCAATGGTGCCACGGGTACAAGCGACGGGCACGTAAGAGGCAGAAGCCCCAGCACTTCAGGCTCAAACCACTCACTCTGCATCCCTTTATGCCAGGCATAAACTATCCCCTCAGCATCCACGTGTCTTCCACCATTCCCCAGGCAAATGATCAGGTAGATTCCTCATGATCTCTCCTCCATAACACAGGCCAAACTCCCTCCCACCTCCTCATCTCTGTCCATTACCTTCCCTTCCTGGAACTTCCTCCTGCTTGACTGATCTGTGACAGTGCAGCTGATGACACACTTCATCTGCAAGCCTTTCCAAATCACTCCAGGTGACTACAGACTTTCCTTTGCCTGAATTCTTTTGTCCTTTCTGTACCATAACATTTGGAGCTTTATTAAATATAGTCTTGTATTACCCGTTAGATATTTGCCTCCCATGTGTACTACTCTTGGCTTTCTAAATAGACTAAATAGCTCTATGGAAAATACTTTCTTCTCTTTTCTTGTACTTCCCATAGAGTGTTGCTGCACACAAAAAGAACCACCAAAAATTACTTGTTAATAACCAAATGATCAAACACTGATAGGACCAATTTCCTTCCTCCTACCACACCCAAGTTTCACTTCTACCCCTAGATGTTCTTTTCTTGGACTACAACCTCTTCACTTCAGGAAGACTCTTGACTCACTGGGAGCAGCCCCACCAATCTCTCTCAGTGTTGCTCTTAGAGATACCAGAGCCTGGAGACCATGATTCCAAGAGGGGCACAAGGACACTCGGTCCCTGATTATCTCCTGGGTTGTATCTACAGGGTATGGGAGGAAACTTGGGCAGAGGGGGCTAGTGATAGAAGAGCCATTCCCAGTTCTTATAAGAGCCCGCCATCCCCCTGAGTAGAAGGTACCTCCCAATTTCCAAGCCCTTGCCTACATCATCACTTGGGTTGGGTAACTTCCTACTGCTACCATTTGCAAGAGAAAATATATTAAGCTTGAGGGGCCTTCTCCTCCATAATCCCTCCCTCACCCTTTCTGATTTATTCATAGCCCTAACACAACAGTGAGGTGTGGGATTCCAAGAAAAAGCCAGCGGGAGACCCCTAACCTTGAAGAGCAGGTCAAATTAGAATCCATTAGAAGAAATCCAATGTCCAAATGACGAAGAAAGGCAGGAAGAGTTCCAAATTTGGGGAGGTCCAAGGGGATTTGTAGACAAGGTCAAGAGTTCAAAATGAGGAAAAGAAGGGGCACCTGGGTGGCTCAGTCAGTTAAGCATTTGCCTTCGGCTCAGGTCATGATCCCAGGGTCCTGGGATGGAGCCCCACGTCAGGCTCCCTGCTCAGCGGGAAGCCTGCTTCTCCCTCTCCCACTCCCCCTGCCTGTGTTTCCTCTCTCGCTGTGTCTCTCTCTGTTAAATAAATAAATAAAATCTTAAAAAAAAAAAAATCTGGGGGGCGCCTGGGTGGCTCAGTTGGTTAAGCGACTGCCTTCGGCTCAGGTCATGATCCTGGAGTCCCGGGATCGAGTCCCGCATCGGGCTCCCTGCTCGGCGGGGAGTCTGCTTCTCCCTCTGACCCCCCCCCCCTTCATGTGCTCTCTCTCTCTCATTCTCTCTCTCAAATAAATAAATAAAATCTTTTAAAAAAAAATCAGGAAAAGAAGATCAAGCAAAAGAAACAGGCCTGGAATCTACTACGAGGTAGGAGTAGGGTGGAAGTAATTTCTACCAAGAAAGTACTTACTATGATGGCTACAGGTCAAGGCTTGGTTGTTAGGCTGATGGGGAAATGTGAAGGGGGATTTCTGGCTGGGATAGGATAGGATCTCCTCTCCTTCCTCTGACATCTGAAGGATCTTGCCCCCATTGCCAACTAAAGCAGATGGTTCTTCCTGAGATACTTGCAGCCCTTCTTGTCAAGGTGCCACAGCCAGGTGACCCTAATCCCTTGCCCAAGCTAAAGGCAGCCAGCACAGCCTGGATATGAAGAAGTCCCACCGTTCCAGGAGGTGGCTGGGTACAAGGTGCTGGCCTAAGCAGGAGCCTGATATTAATCAGATGGAGACAAACTCAATCACATCTTTTCGTCTGGTGACTCTCAGTGTGAGATGCAAAAGAGAGGGGTCCAGAATACGGGAACGGCTTCTAAAAGGATGACAGGATGATGGGTCAGGGGTGCTGGATCCTGAAACCTGAAGAGCCACTGTTTCTATTCTCCCAAAGGTCAGGAGGGGGGGAGGGAGCCCCGGAAGGTGTGGCCTGCACAGGCCTGGGTATATGCCCAACCAGGTTTTCTGCACCACCTCATTCTTCCCCATCATCAGCTCCTATCACCTAAGGCAATGCTTTTCCAAGGATGGCCCTCAGACAGCTTGTAAAAGGACCACTTTACAAAATGCATCTATCCCCAACCTGTTGGATCAGAATCTCAGGAGCTAGGTTTCTGGAATCTCCATGATTCTTATGTTCATGGAACTCTTAAAACTACTGAAGCAAGGTGACCTATTTCTCTTTTTCTTTTCAAGACTCGTCTGCTCCAATTCTCTGCCAGGCCCAGGACAGGGCCATGCAGTCTCTTGTGGGCTCCCTAGACTTCCTGATAAGAAGGTTTCTTTTCTCTCTAGACCACAGGCCAAACCTGCCCTCCTTAGAGCCACCTGGAATGAGCCCCATGCCACACATTACTTGTTCAAAAACCCAGTGGCCCCCTACCCCTTGGCACTCATACCACCATCTCCTGCCATCCGAGCGAGGCAAATTGCACAGCTTCCTCTGTCAGCTCTGAGCTGCCCCTCACCCTTATTGTCCGCGGGCCTCTCAAGTCCTGCATGGTCAATTCAGCTGAGGCTCTCTTATTTTCTTTCAATTCTGTATGTCCCTAGAATGTCCCCAACTTTGCAATCCCTACCTTGGCATCAGCAGATGGTAGGGATCAGGGGGTAGGGAGATGGAGCCTCGTTTCTCAGGCCCCATCAGGAACTGCACACTCTCCTGCCTGGGAAGCTGTGATCAGAATTTTCTCCAAGGCACATCTTCACTGCCAGGAAGAAACATGTCAACCACGAGTACCTACTGTGCGCTCTATCTCCCCGGACTGTCCTACACACAGTATGGCCAATTCCAGTTTGCCTCCAGGCCTCAGATTTTACAGTAAATTGGGCACGAGGACATTTTGTCTAGAATTCAAGATATTCAGGGAAATCTCACAAAGATCAGATGCCTACTAAAACAAGCCAGAAGTCCTGAATTCACCTGACCAGGTGCCTTTGAATGCCTTTGTCTCTGGGTAGTGTGGTCAGACCTTTGCACCACCTTCTAGAACACGGAAGAATATAAAACACAGTGACTGGATGGTTGGGCATCTCCTCTGTGAAGCACTTCTGTACACACATGCCTCAAGTGGGCTGAGTCAAGTTCACAGAGTTAATTCCATTCAAATTCCAGTACACTCTCAAAACACGCCAGGCATACCTCCTTTTACGGACCTACAAGCTTCCACGACCAAAGTCCATTAGAGGACACTGCCTCCACCTATGGACACGCTTACATGTGCATGTCAAATCTACACACTCTCCAACCCCCAGTGAAAAATAAAATATAGCTTTCTGGCAACTACAAAAGGGCAAAATGTTTTAGGATTAGAGTAAAAGAAGGTCAAGCTCTAAATAAGGTCTGGAATATAGAGATTTGGCTGACTCCCCAGAAAAATCATACCAGCAGGCACAATCTGGAGCAGCCAGATCGGCTGACCAAGAACTTGATTCCACTGCCATGGAAAGGTGTCAACAGCAGATGCTCACTAGGCCCTATCATTTACCAGCCTATTCCTGTCTAGCAGGGGGCAGTTTATACAAGGACTAATACGCCAGGCTTCCCCTTCCCTGCTTTCCTAAATGGGAGTTTTAATATAGTTATCCCATTTTTCTTTTGCACATTGGGTTTGCTGGGGATGGTTAAATTCACCATTTGGCCCAGTGTGTTCATAAAATTTTCATCAGTCATATATAATATATATAACATGCATATATAGGAGTGTGTGTGTTTGTGTGTATAATACATACATATAAATATCCACACATATACCACTGTTCTAATATTTACTTATTATTTTTATCTAAATCAACCTTTTGTTCATTCAATATTTTATTGAGATCATTGTAGACCCACCTGCAGTTATAAGAGAGAGATTCCTTGTACACTTTGTCCAGATTCCCCAAACTGTAACATTTTGCAAAACTATAGTATAACATCACAAATAGGATGCTGACGTTGATATACTCTGTCTTATTCAGGTTTCCCGTTTTACTGGTACTCATCTGTGTGTATGTGTGTGTGTGTTTTAGGCTCTATAAAATGTTAACCCCTGTGCAGGTTCATGTGTCCACCACCACAGAGAAGACACCAAGCAGTTCCAACATCACAAGGATCCCTGCTGTCACCCTTGTACAGCCACACCCACTTTCCTCCCCTGCACCTGCCCACCATGTCACCCCTAACCAGACCCCAGCAGCCATTAATATGTCTTCTGTTTCTAAAATATTTTCATCTCAAAATCTCATGTAAATGAAATAATACATGACGAACCCTCTGAGATCAGCTTTATTCACTCCACATATTTCCCTAGAAGTTCATCCAAGTTGCCTGTAGCGGTTTGTTCCTTTTCACTGCTGCATACTATTTCGTGGTGTGGATGCACCATGGTGTGCTGAGCTATTCACTTTTCAGAGGCTATCTGGGCTGATTGCAGTTTGGGGCTATTATTTAAAAAACAAAGCTGCCGTGAATATTCATGTGCACGTTTTGTGTGAATGTAAATTTTCATTTCTCTGGAATAAGTGCCCAAAGTATGATTGCTGGGCATATGGTAATTGCATATTTAGCTTTAAAAGAAACTGCCAAACTGTTTTCCAGAATGACTGTACCATTTTACATGCATACCGGCAACATATGAGTGCTCCAATCTGTCCACATCCTTGCCAGCATTAGGTGTTATCACTCTTTTATTTCAGCCATTCTAACAGGTCTGCTAATGATGCTGAACACCTTTTCATGCCTATGCTTACCATCTCTCTCTAGGGTGAAATGTACTTTGCCCCATCTTCAAATTAGATTTTTTTAACTAGTAAGTTGTGAGAGTTCTTTCTATAGCCTACATGCTAATCCTTTGTCAGATATATGGTTTGCAAATAATTTCTCCTAGCCTGCAGCTTGTTTTTCAAGCTCTTCACACGGGCTTTCACAGAGCAAGTGTTTTCAATTTTGATGAGATCCAATTTATCAATTTTTCCTTATATGGAGTGAGCTTTTGATGTCAAGTCTCACAATTCTTCACCTAGCTGCAGATCCTCAAGATTTTCTCTTAGATTTTCTAAAAGTTTTACAGTTTCACCTTTGACATTAAACTCTATGATTCATTCTAGAGTAATTGCTACATAAAGTGTGAGGTTTAGGTTTCAGTCTTCTCCCTTCTATGGATGTCCAATTACTCCAGTACCATTCATTGAAAAGGCTATCTTCCTCCACTGAATTACTTTTTCAAGTTTGTCAAAAATCAATTGAGCATATTTGTGTAGATTTATTCCTGGGCTCTCTATTCTGTTTCATTAATCTGTGTGTGTATTCCACTGCTCATACCATACTGTCTTGATTACTGTAGCTATGTAGTAAGCCTTAAGAGAGGATAGAATGATTTCTTCCACTATATTCTTCTTTGTCAATATTGTTTTAGCTTTTCTAGTGCCTGTGGTTTTCCATATAAATTTTAGGATAAGCTTGTTTATGTTTACAAAACAAACAAACAAACAAACAAACCTTGTTAAAATCTTTTTTTTAAAAAGATTTTACTTATTTATTTGAGAGAGAGACAGACAGAGATAGCAAGAAGAGAGCATGAGTGGGGAGGAGAGGGAGAAGCAGGCTCCCACCGAGCAGGGAGCCTGACGTGGGGCTCGATCCTAGGACCCTGGGATAATGACCTGAGCTGAAGGCAGACACCCAACCAACTGAACCACCCAGGTGCCCCAAAAGCCTTGTTAAAATCTTGATAGAGACTGCATTGAACCTATAGATCAATTTACAGAGAACTGACATCGTACTATGTTGAGACTTCCAACTCGTGAGCACGATATATCTCTCCATTGATTCAAGTCTTGTTTGGTTTCTTTCATCAGCATTTTATAATATTCAGCATACAGATCCCATACATGTTTTATTAAGTAGATACCTAAGTATTTCATTTTCTTTGGAGCAACTGTAAAGAGTATTGTGTTTTCAATTTTAGTTTCTGCATATTCATTTTTAGATATAGAAATACAATTGATATTTCTATGTATATTGTACATCCAGAAACTTTGTTGAACCCACTTATCAGTTTTAGGAATTTTTTGGTATATCCCTTTGGAGTTTCCATGTAGATAATCATGTCATGTGTATAAATCAACTTTTTTAACAAATTGAAAAATATTTTATATCACTATCACAAATGGAACACTAGTATCAACTGGCATAAAAATGTAATTCTAAAAAACGAATACAATTAAGACAAAATATAATTAAATTCCCCTAGAAACAGTTGTCCGCAGAGGCCCTCAACCTTAGGCCTGCATGCTTGTGAGCTCTCTCTCTCTCTATTAAAGGGAGAAGAGCAAGTATAAAAATAGGTGTTGAAAATTTATTAGCCTCAAGTCATAGGAACATTCTACAGGATAGAACATACACCAAGCCATACAATAAACCTCAATACATTTAAAATAATTAAAACCATACAAAGTATATTTTCAAATTACAATGGAATTAAATTAGAAACCATCAACAGAAATTTGGGAAATTCACAAATAAGTGGAAATTAAACAATACACTACCAAATAAACAAAATGGGTCTGAAAATAAATTAGAAAAAACTTATTAGAATGAAAAACAAAAACAGAACAAACCAAAACTTATGGGATGCAGCTAAGGCAGTACTTAGAGGTCAATTTATGGCTGTAGATGCCTAAATTAGAAAGGAAGATCTCAAATAAATATGCTAATCTTCCCCTTTGAAAAACTAGGAAAAAAGGAGCAAAGTAAACCCAAAGCAAACAGAAGGAAGGAAATAATGCACAGAGAGAAAATAAATGAAATAGAAAAAGAGTGGAAAGGAATCAGTGAAACTAAATGTTGGTTCTTGGCAAAGATCAACAAAACTGGCAAACCTTCAGCTATACTGAACAAGAAATAAAAGAGAAGGCTAAAATTTCTAAAATCAGGAATGGAAGAGTAGACATCCCTACTGACCTTACGGAAATGCAAAGGATTGTAAGAGAACACTATGCACTACACAAACAAATGAGATAACTTAGATGAAATGAATAAGTTCCGGGCGCCTGGGTGGCTCAGATGGTTAAGCATCTGCCTTCGGCTCAGGTCATGATCCCAGGGTCCTGGATCGAGTCCCACATCGGGCTCCCTGCTAGGTGGGGAGCCTGCTTCTCCCTCTGCCTCTGCCTCTCTCTCTCTCTCTGACTCTCATGAATAAATAAATAAAACATTTAATAAATAACATAAAAAAGAAAAGAAATGAATAAGTTCCTAAAAATGCATAAATTATTCTAACTAAAGAAATAATAGAAAAGTTGAATATACCCATAGCAAGTAAAGAAATTGGATTAATATATAAAATCCACAAAGAAAAGCCTGGGTCCAGATGGCTTCACCAGTGATTTCATCAAACACTTAAAGAAGAGTTAACATCAATCTTTCACAAACTCTTCTGGGCAATAGAAAAGAAGGGAACACTTTTCAATTCATTCTACAAAATCTACTGCCTTGATATACCAACATCAAACAAAGACATCACAAAAAAATAAAAACTACAGACCAATATCTTCATGAATACAGAGATACAAATCCTCAACAAAATATGAGCAAACAGAACCCAGAAGCATATTAAAAGGATTATGCATCATGGCCAAGTGGGATTTGTCCCAGGAGTGCAGATGGTTTAACATTAGAAAATCAATTAATGTAATACACTATATTAACAGAATAAAGGACAAAAACCACATGATCATCTCAGAAGATGCAGGAAAAGCTTTTGACAAAATTCAACATTCATTCATGATTAAAAAAAAAAAAAAAAACCAACAAACTAGGAATGAAAGGCAACTTCCCCACACTGATAAAGAGCATCTACATAACACGAACTGCCAACATCATAATAAGAATGACTAAATGCTTTGCCCCTAAGATCAGGAAGAAGACAATAATGTCCACTCTCACCATTTCTATTCAAATTGTACTGGAGGTTCTAGACAAGGTAATTAGACAAGAAAAAGAAAAAAAGGCACCCAGATTGGAAAGGAAGAAGTAAAACTGTTTTCACAGACAACATAATCTTGTATACACTAAAAAAGAACATACCATAAACGAAATTAACAAAACAATCCCATTCACAATAGCATCGAGAAAAATCAAACACTTAGGAACAAGTATAGGAAAAGAAATGCAAAATTTGTACACTGACAACTATAAGACATGGGCAAAAGAAACTAAAGAAGACCTAAATAAAATGGAAAGGCATCTCATATTCATGGATCAGAAAACCATATTGTTAAGATGCCAATAATCCCCACATTGTTCTAAAGATTCAACACATTCTCTATTAAAATCCCAGTTGCTTTTTTGGGGGCAGAAATTGAGAAGAGGATCTTAAAGTTCACATGGAAATGCAAAAGGCTCAGAATAGTCAAACAGTCAAACAATCTTGAAAAGGAAAACTAAATTGGAGGCCTTATAATTCCCAATTTCAAACTTACAAAACTACAGCAATCAAAATCATTTTGCATTAGCATAAGGATGTATAGATCAACTGAATAGAATTAAGATCCCAAAATAAGACTTACATTTATGGTCAACTAATTTTTGTCAAAAGTGCCAAAACAAATTCAATGGGAAAAATGTTGTCTTTTCAACAAATAGTGCTGGGAATTAGATATCCACACAAAGATTAATTTGGACCCATACCTCATAACACACACAATAATTAACTCTAAATGGGTGACAGATATAAATGTAAGCTCTAAAATTATGAAACTCTTAGAAAGCATATGAGTAAATCTCTGTGATTTTAATTAGCCAATCACTTGAGCATAACAGATAAAAAGGGAAAAATCACAAATTGGACATTACACTTTTGCACTTCAAGAGACACAATAAAGATTATAAAGAGAACTCATGAAAAGGAAGAAAATATTTGCAAATCATATATCTGATAAGGGACTTGTATTTAGAATACATAAAGAACTCTTACAACTCAATAATAAAAAGACAAATAACTCAATTAAAAATTGGGCAGAGGATTTGAAGAGACATGTCTCCACAAAAGATATACAAATGGTCAATAAGCATATGAGAAGATGTTTAACATCATTAGTCATTAGAAAAATACAAACCAAAATCACACTGACACACCTTCACGCCCACTAGGATGGCAATAATGCAAAAGACAGATAATAACAGTGTTGGTTGAGAATGTAGAGAAATTGGAACTTCATACATTGCCGGTAGGGACATAAAATGGTGCAGCCACTGTTGAAAACAGTTGGGCAGTTCTTCAAATTGTTAAACACAAAGTTTCCACATGACCCAGAGATTTCACTCCTCATAATATACCCAAGAGAAACGAAAACATATGTCCACACAAAATTTGTCCATTATTGTTTATAGCAGCAGTTTTTAAAGTGGCCAAAAAATGGAAACAACTCAAATTTCAAGTTTCATTCAACTAGTGAATGAGAAAATAAAATGTGGTATATCTATACAATGAAATATTATTCTGCCCTAAAAATGAATGAAGTACTAGTGCACGCTACAACACAGAGGAATTTCAAAAACATTATGCTCAGTGAAAGAAGCCAGTCACAAAAGAGCACATAAGTGCATGATTTGATTTATACAAAACGTCCAGAAAAAGCAAATTTATAAAGACAAGAAGGTACATTAGTGGTTGCCAGGGGCTGGAAGCAGTTGGACATTGGGAGTGACTGTAAATTGGCATGGTCTTCGTACTGTGATGGATATGTTCTAAAATTAGATGTGATGATGACTGTACAACCTTATAATTGTACAAAAATTTATTGACCTGTACACTTAAAACAGGTGGATTTTATGGTTTCTAAATTAGTTTAGTGAAATATATTTCTAAATAAATTAAAATTTTAAATTATCTATTAATAAATATTTAAAAATTAAAAATTTACTAACATCCAACTGGTCTTTCTCTCTGACTTAATTGAATTGGTCTTCTTCACTGAGGTTGAAAAGAGAATTGCAAAGGGAGTCATTTCTTTGCTGCACGATTCAATAACAAGTAGCATCTAATACAACTTTGTGTGTAACTAAAGATATATACTCCACACTTTAAACCACAACTGCAGGATCTTGAGAAGTCACATGCAGACCTCACTGAGGCCAAACTAGAGAAGAAAGGGTACTACCCAGAAACATGAATTAGTGGGACAGTGGCCCCATGATGTGGCCACTAGATGTAGCACCTGGACTGTCTCCCACTGGGGATGGAGGGGCTGTGTATGAATTTATGGTTGAAAGGGAGATGGGTGGATGGATGGATGGATGGATGGATGGATGGATGGATGGATGGATGGTGTTAGCTGGGGCATTTTGAAAACTACATATAGGCCCAGCAAATACTATACCAGTGCATGGAAGGCGAATTCCACCCTGAGACATGGTACGTCTATCTTCAGGTGTCTGTGGCCAAGCCAACATGTCACAGATATATTTTGTCTGGCCAACCTGCGCTTTTCTAGGAGCTTCTCCATCTTCAAGTCTACCTACCTTCCTACTCGCATCATGGTGATGGTGGGAAAAGTCATCTTGTGCCACCACCCAAATTCCCTCTCTTGGCCACAAACGTCTTGTCATGATATGGGGAAATCCTTCCATGGCAATTTAGACTAGAAACAGAGAGAGTGCCAGAGACTAAAAATGGAACATATCAAATGCCAGTCAGGCAATCCTGCTTTTTTACCATGTGGATATCAGTACCTTCCAATTAAGTTCCCTTTTTCCCGAAAATAATTTTTTTTTTTAATTTATTTATTTGACAGGGACAGCGAGAGAGGGAACACAAGCAGGGGGAGTGGGAGAGGGAGAAGCAGGCTTCCCGCTGAGCAGGGAGCCCGATGAGGGGCTCGATCCCAGGTCCCTGGGACCATGACCCGAGCCGAAGGCAGATGCCCAACGACTGAGCCACCCAGGTGCCCCTTTCCCGAAAATACTTTAAGTGGGATTCAGTTCCACGTCACCAAGAATCTTAACTAATTCCAGTCAACTTTGTATCATTGTCTGCTTAAATTCTAGCCCATCAGCTCTGCCACAATACAGAAGGCTTAGTACCTTTGAAGTCACACCTTTACTACAATTCAGTGGTGTCAGATGACCGCGCATGCCCTCAGCAAAGACTGTTTCTACCCTCCCACCCCACCCCTTCTGATGACAAAAGTTAAAGTGATTCTTTTGCAATTCTAGACAAGTAAGCTGTTTCAGGATTACAGTAAAGAACGAAGAGATCTGAACTAAGTCTGGGGAGTTTAAAGATTTGTCCAGCCCCCAGAAAAACAAATGATTAAGTGGTGTTTATGGCTGTTATTATAAACCAACCCGATGCAATGTGATACAAAGCTTTTGAAATCCCAAAGAAACAGAGCAATTTGTCAAAGGCCATGTTAAGAGCTTTTGCAAGATCTATTTCCATTGTTTATCAAACTTTAGCTTAATCGTACTTGGATGAGCAAAACCTGAGGCATGATGTCGTTGTCTTTATGAAGACCAACGACTGGAATTGCAGAGACTTAACCAGGGGGATGGAGATGATGCAAATTCACTATTCCTTTTTCATTGCTTTTATTTAGTAAAAATAGCTAGCTTATCAGGCTGCATAAAGCTATCATTAAATCTCTAGTCCCTGTGGACTGGGTCCCTGCAAACCTTGTTCCAGGTAAAGAAAGGTCAACAATCCAGTGTCTCTGAGGGAAACCAAAGTGTTTCTATATGATATGTCACCTTCAGATCCTAGAACAAAATAGTGAGATTATATAGACCCGACTACACCCTTAAGTTAAAGTTAGAACTAAAACACAGATGCTATGGGAAATGTTATAAATTCTAACTTTCCTTACCATATGAAAGTGTTATTAAAATGGCCATAGTTGTAATAATGTCAATAAGTAACAAAAAAGGTAACAACAAAAATAATAAAAGCATTTAACCCAAAGACCTCTAGAGTCAGGGATGTAACTGTGCTCCGTAGGGGAGATTTGGTTTTAATACCCACTCCTAGGTGATCCATCCAATTGGCATCTTCCTATTATTTTCCCTTAATTCTACTCTGGTTGAATACATACTACCTAGACCACCACAAATCAATGCCCGTCGATTAAATCATTATACTGAGAACAGACTTAACAACACAGGCATGACAGCTTTGTACATGTAGACCTTCAGAGATGGAGGACATTCACTTCACCAAAAAATTTTTTAATGCATCTTACCTAATATCTGAGAGATCACACTTGTTTCCAGCAATAGCCATTACAATGTTTTCTGGACCATGCTCCTTCAGTTCTTTCACCCATTTCTTCAGGGTATGGAATGAATCCTAAACCCAAAATGTAAATCAATCAATCATTGGAAAGACCCATCAACACAGTATTTCAACCAAGTAGAAATATAAACCCAACCCAATTTAACAGAGGTTAGGAAACTCACATATATTAACATCCTACCCCCATCTTGGCACAAAACTTAATATTAGCTAAGTTACACTTAAATGGCCTGTAAAAGTTTCCTTTTCTAAAACTGAAACTTGACAAAGTTAAGAAAAGCATACTGGCAATTTTCTTCTATAAATAACATTAATTTAAAATGATAGCCTGACTCAACATGAAAAAGACTTAAGTCATAGAACTAGACATGTTCATGCTTATTTCAGGAAAGAAAGAGAAAGAATACATACATACATACTCTTTCTTTCTTTCTCTCTCTCTCTCCCTCCCTGTCTCTCCCTCCTCCTCCCCCTCTCTCTTTTCCTCTTGTCCTGTTTTCCTTTCTGCCCTTCACTCACAACCCTCCTCCAGCAAACCAGTCAAGGTAGACACCACATTTAGGTAGAAGTGTTCGGGAATTCATGGATGGTAAGAGTGATGGATCATTGAACCAGCAGTCCTGTGCACTGAGTCAGCACTCCAGGAGTGGAAAAAAACAACCAGCAAACCATTGCAGTTCCTTGATGAATAGCCTAGATCCTCAACATGATAACTAAAAATATGGTATACTATATATATGCAAATACACTACACATACATAAACATTATCCTTGACATTTTAAGTAGTGTGATTGAAACACTAATAGAAAATAAGCATTCCATAATTACAAAACATGCAGGACTTAAAAATAATTTTCCTCTTCCTGAAAACCTGACATTCTGGAGAGCGGTACTGGCAGGCATGGCCTTGCCTCTACTAACAGTCAATTTTAAAAATAAATGATCATTGTTGTTTATTTAATTTGGCCGATAAATTTGAAATTCTTCACTGCATATAGGTGAATAAACTCAATATATGGTGCTGATTATCCCTGGCTACCATGCTATGAAATCTCATTCCAGGCTACTGGCAAGACTCAAGTAGTCAAGTCTCTGCTTTGGTCTTTCTAAGAGAATCAACATAAAGGGCATTGAAACTTTAAAGGGCTTTTATTTTCTTACCTGTTTGGTAATATCATATACTATGACAGCTGCAGCAGATCCACGATAGTACATGGGAGCCAGTGAATGAAACTGTTTAAGAACAATGCATAGTTTTAAGCCAAAGTCAACACATTTTATGCAACTCCAAATTAAATACAAAATTTTCCTCCTACATTATCCCTATAGGATCCCTGAATTCCCCCTAGAATTTTCCCAGGAACCCTATCAGGCAATAAATTCTCCTCCTCGACCGCACATGTGCTTGTGGCTGACAGACCATGAAATTCACTTTTAGGCAAAGGTCAAAAATAAATTTTATTTTAAATGTTCCTCTTCTATGAATTTTCTTTTCTCTACTGCTCATTACTTATCTAATACGACTGACCCAGGGCAATCTCATTAGAATTATTCAATGGTAAGAAAAAGATGCTTGCCAAGGGGAGGACAAAAGGAGACTGACACAGATCACAAGACCCTCGCTGAGTCCTTAATGAGGGCCACTGAGCAAGGGCACCTCCGCATCCCGCCCTTAGCCTGCACACCTGCTGTCCCTCAAAGGCACACGGTGACACAGACAAGCTCCATTCCAAAATGTGAGTAAAGCAAGACTCATTGGTCATTAGAATCCTTTATCCCAAAACAGGATAGATAATTATGTTGAGGATACATAGAGATTCCTTGTATATTTTGAAGAACAGATCTTTGGATATATTTGAAGACTATATCGTGGAAAGGTTTTGAAAGCTGAGAAGGAAGAGACAGCTCAACAGAAAAATAGACAAAGGTTATACATAGATAAATCTCTGCGGAAGAGACATAAATTGCCAATAAATATTTTTAAATATTCAATTACAGTAAAAGAAATGAAAATAAAAGCAACGAAGAGGCATGTATTAATTTATTAAATATCAAAAAGATTTATTATATACATTGTTGGTTTGGATTTGGGCAGGGGGCCACTCTCACATGTTACATGGGAATGTATTTTAAGACCTTCTTGGGGCACCTGGGTGGCTCAGTCGGTTAAGCATCTGCCTTCTGCTCAGGTCATGATCCCGGGGTCCTGGGTTCCAGCCCCTCGTCAGGATCCCTGCTCAGCGGAGAGTCTGCTTCTCCCTTTCCCTCTGCCCCTTCCCGCTGCTTGTGTGTGTTCTCTCTCTCTCTTTCTCTCTCTCTCTTTCTCAAGCTCTCTGTCTCTCTCAAATAAATAAATAAAATCTTTTAAAAAGCCCTTCTTATAAAAAGATGCTCAACATCACTAATTTTCAGAGAAATGCAAATCAGAATCACAATGAGATATCACACGTTAGGATGGCTGTTATCAAAAAGGCAAAAGATAACTAATATTGGTGAGGATGTGGGAAAAAGGGAACCCCGATGCTCCGTTGGGAATATAAATTGGTGCAGCCACTGTAGAAAAGAGTACGAAGGGTCCACAAAAAAACGCATAACTATATGATCCAGCAATTCCCCTTTTGGGTATATACCTAAAAGAAATGAAATCAAATACCTCAAAGAGATATCTGCACTTCCATGTTCATCGCAGCCTTATTCACAATGTACAAGACATGGAAACAACCTAAGTGCCTACTGATGAATGAATGAATCAATCAATCAATGAAGAAAATTTGGTGTGTGTATATACACAATGGAATATTATCCAGCATTTAAAAAGGAAATCCTGCCATTTGCAACAACATGGATGAATCTAAAACACATTATGCCAAGTGAAATAAGCCAGATGTAGAAAGAAAAAAACTGCATGATCTCACTTAAATATGGAATCTTAAAAAGTCAAATACTTAGAAGCAGAAAGTAGAAGGGTAGTTACCAGGAGCAGGGAAGGGAGTTGGGGAGATGTACTGGTGAAAGGGTACAAAGTTGCAGTTACAGGGGATGAATAAGTTCTAGAAATAGAATGGTTAATGATATTGTATTCAATCTGGAAATTTGCCAAAAGAGTAGATTTCAGGTGCTCTCATCATTTACAAAAGGGAAAAGGTAACTATGTGAGAAGATATGTTAACTAGTTTGACTGTAGTAATAATTTCACTATATCTATGTACATCAAACCATCATGTTGCACACCTTAAATATATAATTTTTATTTTTTTAAAAAAAGAGACTTTCTTTAAAAGCCACTATTGATAATATATATCAAAAGTTAAAATGTGCATATTGTTTGACCCAGCAATTCCACTTACAGGAACGTATATTGGAGTGATCATCACACACACCAAGCTATTCATCCCTATGTTATACATGGGAGCAAATATTTTAAAACAACCTAATGGTTCATCATAGAGAATCCATTAATGGTATCTGTGTATAATGGAATATTCTGCAATAATTAAAATGGTGGTGGGGATTTTCATTTACAGGAAAAGCTTACATACTGTTGAAGGAATTAAAAAAAGTCTCAAAGCAGCCTATGAAGCACGCTGTAATTTAGGGAAAAATGTGAGTGGGTGTGTCTATGTATACAGCTATAACAATGCTTCTCAAAATGTTCACAGTGGGATTTCTAGTGATTTGTACATTTTTCTTATAAGAATCTGCACAGCGGACTCTTCCATTAGAGTCTGCATAGCATTTTACATAGCATAAATGTTTACAATGTTTTTTTTTTAAATAAAATAGGTTTTTAAGTTAAAAAAGAAAAAGCAGCCATTTTTATTGGAGAGTAGGATAAGGAGCAGGAAGGGAAGGAAGGATGGATCCTGAAGCTTTTCCAGCGAACAACAGAACCATCATTCATTCATCTTTATTTCCCACATAATACTTATCGCTGAATAAAGACCTGCCAAACTGAAATGATCCCATTTGGAAATGTGAAGCACATCAGTTCCTGAGAAGGCTAGTGCGGCACTCTCAAGAGTGTGGAAGGAAGCAGGCTCTTTCTCAACTCCCAGCCCTTGTGCAAGCCTCCACCTTGAACAGAAATTGCCCCAGTGCCTCTGTGGTTTTCATAAAAGGGAATGGGTTGGATGGAGCTCAGGATGAACCCAGGAGTTCCCAGCTGACGGCCCTTGGCCACTCACCAGGACTCACTGGAGGACAGCGGGCTATTTACCATGCGTGCCTTTCAAATTCACTGCCCAACACTGTGTGTTTGTTGTAATTGTTAGGCATCAATAAATCTATTTTTCATCCATCCTTTGGCAATCCACTCCACATGTAGAAAATAAAATCAGAATTCTTGCCCAAAGGGAGGAAAAAGCAATGTATTTTTGAAACATTCCTGCTTTGCTAAGGCTAAGGAATGCATATAAAGTGTCCTTTAGCCCAATTACATAAAATGCCCATTTTTTTCAAAATAGCTTCCATATAAGAAAGGTCCACTTAAACATACCATATAGGTACAAAACTTATATCTCAAAAATCAAGATACTTGTGGACTCAAGCACAGAAAGGAGCAAATTGTGGATATCTTCTTAAGACAGAGTCATTTTCTCTCACTGATATGAGGAATTCTTTATCGCAGGAAACAAACTGAGTGTTGTTGGAGTGGGGGGTGGGGCGGGAGGGATGGGGTGACTGGGTGATGGACACTGGGGAGGGTGTGTGCTCTGGTAAGCGCTGTGAATTGTGCAAGACTGTTGAATCTCAGATCTGTACCTCTGAAACAAATAATGCAATACATGTTAAGAAAAAAAAAAAAAAAGAAGAAGAAGGTGGTAGCGGGAGGGGAAGAATGAAGCGGGGGAAATCGGAGGGGTAGATGAACCATGAGAGACAATAGACTCTGAAAAACAAACTGAGGGTTCTAGAGGGGAGGGGGGTGGGAGGATGGGTTAGCCTGGTGGTGGGTATTGAGGAGGGCACATTCTGCATGGAGCACTGGGTGTTGTGCACAAACAATGAATCATGGAACACTTCATCTAAAACTAATGATGTAATGTATGGGGATTAACATAAGAATAAAAAAAAAAGACAGAGTCATTTTCAGCTATAATGCCATGAACTGAATCTAAAATGGTCACTGGTGGCAGGTTTCATGAATTATTGAATAGATCTTTGTATATAATGCATTACTTGTTCTTTCCTTCCTCCAAATGGAATCATTTTGAAATAAATCTGTTGGTGAAGCCACTTAAATGACTTTATTGCCAGGGACTTGGGGGTTTTAATGAGTTAAAAGTTCGTCTCAGTTCCAAAACCCAATAATGCATTGACCAAAGGATAATATTTGTGGAGGACAAAAAGATAAATCACTTCTGGTCTACAATGTGTATACTCTTCCCCATACAAATATAAAAACAAAAGCATCAAAATTGGCTTCAATACTCATATGACATAATTCAATTTCCATAGAGTCCAAATTAAGACTGATGAAAACTCACATAAAAAATTCTTGTAGAAACAAAGTTTCATAATCACAGGAGGTTGCTATAATTTTTAAATCTCACCTTGAAGAGTTCTTTGAAAATTAGCAGGACAGATGCCAATTCAAAATCCCTTCTTCCCTAACTATCCCACAAAATATCTAGAATACTGAATTAAAGTACTCAGATAACTCTCAAGTGACATTTAATTATTTAGAAAAAGCACAGGGAATTGTGAAAAGCCAATCTGACCCTCAAAAGAAATGGCTGTTTATGTACTTAGTGTGTGTGACTGTGTGTTTTTTTTTAATTTTGCATGTCTACAGAATAAAAGAGAAGGGAACAGTCTTCTTCAAGCTTCTCAGACTTTTACAGATGGATGCTAACCCTGTCCCCATTTCCAGCAACTAGGAAAGGATAAGTAGGTATAACCTTTCTGGAAAGCAACCGGACAATGAATAGCAAGAGTCCTGAAAATGTTCATACACCAATTCAACAACTGCACTTCTGAAGAGAATGGTCACAGATGGTCACGAAGTAACCAGAATTCACTCCAGAATTATCAGTCATGCTGAAAAACTGGAACCTATTTCAATGTCTAGCCATCAGGGACCAGAAACGTAAATTTGACTACACTCCCTCTGAGTCTAGATCTCTTCATACTTTGCCCTTAGCCAAGCAATGGACTGCTGGGCAGCAGTGAAACTCACATTTCTGAAAAATAAGAGATGGCATGAGACACAAGGGGAGCAGTCTGATACTTCCCAAGGGTCTTCTACAGAACCCTGGGCTCGTGAGGTGCTTTTTGGAAAAAAGGTTTCTTGGCCAAATAAGTTCGAGAAATGCTATATATAATAATGCTCCCCTGGAGATTGGTGAAGTATTGTTAGTACATTAAAGGCTCTGAACATTTCTGTAGTAAAGAATTTGTTTTGGTTTTAACTCAGACTTCTCAATTGATTTTTTTAACCTTTTTCAAGTAATATTTATTAACATCTTGAGACCTAGTATGCTCAGAACCCACATTAAAGGCAAAGTATGAAGAGATCTAGACTCAAAGGAAGTCTAGACATCCATGCCTGGCTCTATTCTGGTAAAATGCAGGTAGTGATGTGGGAAACAAAAGCAAAAGAAAAAAATCAAATTTCCTTACAACTTACAACCCATTGACAAGTCCTTGAGACAAGGAGAGTGACCTTCCTCTAGGGACTCAACTGCCTTGATGTTAATACTTTAGCTTAACATTAGCCTGACCTCCAAGATCCTGTAAGTCTCCTTTCACATATAAAAATTCCTTTATCTCTACCCCCCCAACAAGATATGTGTTAGCAATCATCCTCCAAGCATATGGCCCACTGATATACATCTGAAGGGATCCATGACTAAGTTATTACTAGTAGTAAATGACCTTTTCCTAACAACAGCTAGCCCTCCAAGGTCCTGTAAACCTTGCTTCCAAATTCCTTAGAGACTGACGCTATCCCTAACCCACTTCCAACTTAAAAGTATGTAAACAGCCACTCCTCATGACCCCAGTGCAGCTCTTTCTGCCCACCAGGTCTTGTCCCCATGTTTTAATAAAACCACCCTGTTTGCACTGAAGATGCCTCAAGAATTCTTTCTTGACCTTTGGCTGCGAACCCCAATATTTTCATATCAGGTAACAGTGGGGGTGGGGTCGGTGGTGATAACTAAGGTTTTTCCAGCTCTGTGACGATACTTATGGCCAAAGTAAGACAGACTGTAGATGGAACCTCCTTCCTTTGCCCAGCTCTTGGTTCTTCCAAGTGCATTACTTACAACACAAACCTCCTTTCTTCCCATCCCACACCGTCCTGTACGTGTGTGCATGCACACACTGCTCAGCACACAGTGGAAAGTATTATTCCAGGAAATATCCTAATCCTCCAGGCCACCCAGTCTGCTTCAGGCAAAATTCCTTAAATGCAGGTTTGTGGCATCATAAATTCCATAGCAGCAAAAATTCTGCATGTCAAGAATGAGCAGTAGTGGAAAACACATGAAGTTTCCAAACAAGGAGAGGTTCCAGCTGGGCTCTGCCTCCCTAGATGAGAATTATCCAAGCCAGACTGCTCTTGCATCAAGTCCAGAAACTTGTAGGGATGGGTTATGTGTTACGATCTTCAGAGAACACTGCCCCTGGGATCCCATGCTGGCCTGTGTCTGGCGCCAGCACACAATCAGAAATTCTCACCATCCCACAGAACCCTGAGGCCATGGACAGTCGAGGGCAGAAGCCAAAACATACCCCGTGGTTCATTAGGATTCAAACAAAGAGGGAAGTGGTAGAGGAAAATTCTTGACATTCTCAACATTCTCAGCTGGCAAAAGCTGAATGGAAAAACCATTACTGAATGCTCTTTCTGTGCCATTCAGAAGAATGTTTCTGATGTTTACACAGACCCTCTCTCTCCACAGAAAAGAAGAAGGCCTATTTAATATGCCCACTCAGATGTCCTACAATCCAATAGTAGGTAAAGTTGAATAGAAAACGGGCTGGGAAACTATATGGCAGACTATTAACAGTAGTTATTTCTGAATAATGCCATTATAGGCAGACCACCACTTGTTATAATTTGCCGGATTATTTCTTTAAAATTTTTAAAAGGATACACTACTTTAACAATGAGAAGGGATTTTTTTCCCCCTTCTTTCTTCTTTCTTTCAATTTGCCAATTAAAGTCAAAGAGCTTCCTCGACATTCAGGGATCAGGGCACTGAAGCAAAAGTACCAGGAGGAAGCTGGGTTTTAGAGGTAACTTGACCTCCTTTTGACTCCTTTTTGACAAGGTATGGTCCAAACCTTCTTTAGGAGACAATGATAAAACACAAATCCAAACATCCTTCCACAAAAGAAGGTGTTGGTGGGGAGGGCATGGATTCGTGTTTTGTAAAAGACAAGGTAATGAACTGGCATATTCTGATCCCTAGAATAATGTATAAGAAGTCAAGGTTTTGAAATGATGTAGAAATACATTTCTTCCCACCCACGTTAATACCCAACTACAGAGAACCTCAGCTCTAATTCCTGTCTGTTAGCAAGCCAATGGAATTTCCTCGAAGTCCAGAATTCTGCCCCACCCTGTCCCGAAATTATCTGTGTTTCTCATCACACACAGTCCCCGTTCATTGGAAGGAAATGCCATGAGGGTTGGTCATGGCTCTCCCTCTTTCCGTACGCTGCACTCTGCTCAGGTTGCTTTGGTCTCTCCCGTCTATATACAGCCCTCCTGTTCACAGTAAACATCCCATCTTCGAGACACGTCTCCCTGCAGAACAGGACAGCAAAGCAAACATCACTTGGGATTACGCCCAGAGCAGGACAGACCTTGGCCCATGGGCCCCAGAGTGGGGCCTGACCCAGCGCTCCCTGGCGGTGGTACCCGTCCTGGAGCCCTGCCACCATGGTGCCCGCAGAAAAGCCTGCCTTGCTGGGTGCCCACGACGAGCTTCCCGAATCTGTGACAGCACCTTGCTAGGAAGAGATCAGGGTCACAGAAAACACACTTGCAGGCGTGTGGTTTCATTCACCCCCAAAGCACCAGGCGCCCAGGCCTTGTGCTGTGTTCACCGAGTACAGCCTGCAGACCCCCCTTTCCTTGACTGGTTATCTGGAAGTTTCCACTGGAGAATTTAGATACTGTAGTGGCCACACAGCAGCCAGAGGGATCCTGTTTTTAACTTCTGAGTTATGTTATTTACACATACCATTGAATCTATTTTTAACTTTTTAATTGTGGAAATTTTCAACCATACGCACAAGAAGAGAGCATGGTACAATGTGCTTCCATGCTCTCATCTCCTAGTCTAAAGATCAGCCTGAACACATGGCCCCTGGCATGTTTCCACCTCCCCTCCCACCCCACTCCCGCCACTGGAATCTTCGGAAGCAAACACTCGATGTCATGTTATGTTAACTGTAAAGCAGAACGGTTTTTTCTTCAAACAAAGTCAAATTGTGTAATTTTTCAAAATCCTTCTAACTTACTAAGCATAAAATCCAAACTGTCCTATGGTGTCACTGGGGCACTCGGCCCGTCCTCCCCCTCTCTCTCCCCAGCCCCTGGCCTCCTCCCTGCTCCCTGAACACGCAGCCACATGGAGCCCTCAGGGTCGTCCCACATGCCTTCCCCAGACTGGACCCACCTCCACTAGACATCCTCACTCCCACCTTTCATTTACACCTTTTTCAACTGCCACCTCCTCTGAGAACCCCTCCTGACCCCCTATCTGGGCCATAGCAGGGACTCACAAATACATAATGACAGAACACACATGATAAAACAATAACCCTGTGAAGGCAGGTGGACTAGATAAAACTCTTCCCATTTTATAGATGAGAAAATAAGCTCAGAATGGTTCAGTAAATTGCCCACAGACACACAGCTCTTAAATGGTGTAACCAGCCCTCGAACACAGGTCTTCTGACTCCAAATTCCATACTCTTTCCATTCTTCAGTTGATTCCCTGCAATGAAATGCTGCATAAGTTGATGTAATGCAGATACGGGCTTATACTAAACATATTCATTCATTCAACAAGTATCTATTGAACACTTGGTATGTGACGGGGACTGTTCTAAGGAGGTGGCAGGTAGAATAACAGTCCCCAAAGATGTCCACATCTTAATCGCTGGGACCTGTAAATATGTTATGCTACATGGTGAGGGGGCATTGAGGTTGCTAATGGAATTAAGGTTGCTGACCAGCTGACCTTGAGATGGGAAGATTACCCTGCATCACACAGTGTCCAGCATCATCATCAGGTTCCTTACGAGTGGCAGAGGGAGGCAAGAGAGTCAGAGAGCTTGGAAGATGCTCTGCTGCCGGCCTTGAAGATGGAGGAATGCGGGCACAAACCAGGGAAGCCAGGCAGCCTCTGAAAAAGGCCAGGAACGGATTCTTCCCCAAAGCCTCCAGAAAGGAACACAGCCCTGCCTATGCCTTGGTATTGGCTGGTAAGCCCTTCTCGGACTCCTGACTTTCAGAACTGTGAGGAGCTGTTTGGAGCTGCTCGATGTGTGGTGATCTGTTCCAGCAGCCCTAGGAAACAAACAGAAGGTGAAGAAGGAGGCGGAGTCAGGCTGCCTTCAAAGGGGCTGCTCTGGATATAAATGTCTCCAAACAGCGAGCTCTGTGTTCTGAGGACACTCCAGCTGTTCCTGTTTAGACACGTCCTTTGGCGCCTCAGGAGCACGCTCTTCTGTTATTAGATGAAGTCCATGTGCCTAATTTCCTTGTCACGAACGACATTCACAGGCTTCATAGGCCCTTTGGTTTGTATTTGATCCAGACTCAGGAAATTAGGTGCACAAAAGTACAAAGCGAAGGGGAGGGAGAGTCAGGAATGGAGGGGAGGGCAGGGGAGGAGAGAGGAGGAAAAACACAAGCAGATGAAGTGTGTCTTAGAGTCTTCTTCCACGCGCAGCGGCCTGTCTTTGCCCACGGAGAGTCGGAGAACGGAAGTTGGCCTCAACCCAGGAGCACAGACAATGCTTCATAATTAGAAGCTACTTAGGGCGTCCCCGACCAAAATACACACCCGTAAAATGTTGTTGCCTGACTTGTGAAGAGTCCTCCCCTAGCGGCGCGGCCGTCCCTCCCGGAACAGGCCAGGCCTCCCGGAGGGGCCAGCGCAGGCAGGCCTGGAGCTGGGCAGACACCCACAGGGGAATGAAGGACAATGGTGGGGTCTACTGTGACAGAGAGGGTGCTGCAGGCACAAGGGGCAGGGGCTACTTTCAGGCAGGAGAAGCTCCCCCTTGCTTCGGGAGACTTGAAGCTTGAGGCTTCCCTGTCTGCTGTTCCTGTCTGTCCCCTCCCCGTTTCCTTTCCCTGGCTTCCAGCCTTCTCATCCCCGGGCTGAGGGCACAAGTGCTTGGAGTTTCCCTTAGCACTCACTACCTTTATTTTAATATACGTACATGTCCTTCCTCGTTCTCTCCCGCCAGTGCCATTCTGCACCTAACCTCCTAATTTCCTAAATGACACCAACACCCCCAAAGGGAACACCTCTGGGAACCGGGTCTGCCCGCAATGGCGGCTCTAGCCCTGCCCACACGGCTGCCGTCGGACTCCCCAACTCGAATGCCACAGTCACCCTTTCCTCCCGCAGCTTCGGTCTCCGATTTCTAAACATCCCTGGACCTCTTCTGCTGTACCACTTTTAAATCAGGGGATTCCTGAGGCTTCTTCTAACAGATGATGGGGCAGAGCCCTACCACAGAGCTGTTTACCTCATTTGTAACAGCATACACCGGATTTGCAGGCTTCTGCTGGGTCTCCTTACCACATAGTCCTCACTGGGTTTTCCTTCCGAGGGGGTGCGATGGGAGCGGAGGGTGGAGAGGAGGAATAGCTCCCTTACCAGGATGTCAATGTGTACTAATTAAAAGCACCGTTCTCTTGTGATAGGTGGAGGAGGAAAGCAAAACCAGGTATTGACCCTCTTCCACTGGACGGAAATACTTATGGAAATCGTTCTCCAGTGGGTGTGGGAAAAGTGCAAGAGGGTGAAGCAATTTCCCGCCAGCCGTGGACGAGGAGCAGAGTCTGCGCATGTGCTGTTGGCTGCGGCCGCTCGGAGCCGCGCCTGTATTTCCAGTGGCCGCAGCGCAAGCAAGGAGGAAACCAGAGCAGCTCGTTCGGAGCTTCTAAGAGGCCCCATTCTTCAAGGGCTTCCAAAGGTCAAAATTTCCTCTGACTTTAGCCACTGTCTATGAAAAGAGAACCACTTTCTTGACCACAGAGTCCGAGGCCCCGAAGAAAGAAGGAAAGAAAGCACAAAAAAGGTTTCTTTCGATGTTTGTCAAGCCCGACCTTGACCTCAGCTATTTGCTGCCTTCGTTCTCTTTTCTTTCTCGGGGGCGCACGGAGACCCGGCGTTTTGGCCACGGCCCTGCGGGGATGCCTCTGTCTCTGCGCATGTCATCCTGTCACTGCAGGAGCCTGGGAGGCGCTTGCAAATGTAGGCCCAAGGAGGCGAACAGCAGGCTCCACAGCACGGCTCCCCAGCACGCTAACCCGTCGGCTCCTGGAGGGCACCAGCCGGACTTGGCCTTCTTCAGGTACCCAGCTTCCTGGAACACTTCTTTTTTAAAGATTTTATTTATTGAGAGAGAGAGCATGAGCAGGGGGCAGAGGGAGAAGCAGACTCCCCGCTGAGCAGGGAGCCCGACGCGGGGCTCCATCCCAGGACCCTGGGATCATGACCTGAGCTGAAGGCACACGCTTAACCATCTGAGCCACCCAGGCGTCCCGGCTGGGAAAATTTCTGACAGAAGGAACAAGCAAGGAGTAAACAAATCGGGGTGGTGTAAATATACTTATTATATTATTTTCTGGAGTGCTTGAAATATCTCACAATTGGGGGTGAAAAGTTTGTACACTCACTAGGAGAGTCACTGTAAGCCTTTGAATCAATGGGTTTCAGCCCATGTATTAAGTAATAAAGTCTGGTCCCGGGTTAGATAACACTGCTGAAAAAAACTAAATCAGAGGCAAATAATACTATTTTGAAGATAGGTTCCTTCTTTTAAAAAACGTAATTTAGTCAAGTATCATGCATTTCAAATCTAGTAATAGTTTGGTAAATTATAAGTGATCACTTCACAAATATAACCTTACTTACAGTTCTATATGAATTTGTTACAGGGAACACATTTTAACATTTCAAAGATTTAATATTTTATTCAGAATTTTTTCTTTAAGTACTGCTCTGAGGTCAAGACTGCACTTCTGGTCCACAGTTAGAGATGAAAAACAGCTTGCAACTTGTTTATTACTTATAACTTACAAAGGTTTTAGGAGTAGGTAACCTCACATTCATCTATAGATTTAACCCAATCCCTATCAAAATACAGCTGGAGTTTTTGCAAAAATGTAAAAGGGGATCCTAAAATTCCTGTCAAAGTGAAAGGGACACAGAATAGCCAAAATAATCTTGAAAAAGGACAAAGTTAGAGGACTCATACTTCCTAATTTCCAAACTTGCTAAAAAAAACCTACAGCAATCAGGGCAATGTGGTATTGGCAGACGGGTAAAAATTAGATCAAAGAAAGAGAATTGAGTCCAGAATTAAACCCGCACATTTGTGGCCAACTGATTATCATATCAACAAAGGTGCCAAGAAAACCAATTTGGGCAAATATCTCACAATTGTTGAAAGATCTTTTCAACAAATTGTGTTGGGGCAACTGATTCTGTATGATAGTAACATACAGAGAGTGAAGTTGAATCCCTTCCTTACAAGATATGCAAAAATGGATCATAGAACTAAAGGTAAAAGCTAAAACTATAAAACTCTTAGAAGAACATATATGAGTAAATCTTTGTAACCCTGAGTTTGGCAAAGACAAGTGTTGGTGGGAATGTGGAGCCTCATACATTGCTGGTAGGAATATAAAATGGTGCAGCCACTTTGGAGAAGTTTGGCTGGTCCTCAAAATGCTAAACAAAGAGTTACCATAGGACCCATCAATTTCAGTCCTAGATATATTCCTAAGAGATTAAACAAACAAACAAACAAACAGAACTATCTACATAAAAACTTGTATGTGAATGCTTAAAGCAGCATTATTTATAAAAACCAAAATGTAGAAACAACCTAAATGTCCATAACCTGATGAATAGATAAACAAAATGTAGGGCATCCATACAATGGAGTATTAGCCATGAAAAAGAAGGAAGCACTGATTCAAGTTACAATGTGGATCAACACTGATGACATTATGCTAAGTGAAAGAAGCCAGTCACAAAAACACACAGATTGCATGATTCCATCTATATGAAATGTCCAGATGAGACGAATCTAGAGGCAGAAAGCAGCCAAGGGCTGGGGGACTTAGGAAGAAATGGGGAATGACTGTTAATGGGTTTAAAATTAATTGTAGCAATAGCTACACAATCTTAATATACTAGAGTCCACTGAACTGTACACTTTAAATGAGTCAGTTGTATGGTCTGTGGATTCTATCTCAATAAAGCTGGGTTTTTTTTTTTAAAGATTTTATATTTAGTTGAGAGAGAGCATGAGCAGCAGGAAAAGGGACAAGCAGGCTCCTCACTGAGCAGAGAGCCAGACGCGGGGCTCGATCCCAGGACCCTGGGATCATGACCTGAGCCAAAGGCAGATGCTTCACTGACGGAGCCACCCAGGCGCCCCTCGATAAAACTGTTTTTCAAAAAGAGAGGTAATACTCTACATGCTGATAATCCCTGCAGAAACAAATGCAGACAAAAACGTTTATCAGTTAATTTTATTTCCAACCACTAAAACTCCAGGATGGATTACCCAAAAAAGATGAAAGCATGGCTCAGCTGCTTCAGAGGTGAACCAGAGAATGAAAACAAAAAGCTTATGAGACTGAAGCTTTGAGCAAATCTAGAATGGGTGCAGGAGTGGACAGGAAAAGAGTTCCCCTGTCAAGGAACAGGTAAATAGTACATACTACAGCTACCTTCCTACTGGGCTCTCTTCAGAAACACAGGGAGGGACCATCTCAGGCACCAGGAAGTAATGAATATACAGTTGACCCTTGAACAACATGGTTTGAACTGCACAAGTCCACTTAAATGCAGATTTTTTATTATACAGTACTGTGAACACATTTTGTTATGATTTTCTAATAACCTTTTCTTTTCTCGAGCTGACTTTATTGTAAGAGTACAGTATATTACATGTAACACATACAATATGTGTTCTCATGAAGGCTTCCCATCAACAGTAGGTATTAATAGTTACATTTTGGGGAGTCCAAAGTTATACATGGATTTTCAACTGTGTGGGGGGTCAGCACCCCTAACCCCCATGTTGTTCAAGGGTTCACTGTATTTTAAAAGCCACAGTAGGGCAAACATTATCTCTACAGTTTCAGATTTCTTAGCAGGAAATTCATTTTGTATAAAACATTGTAGAGTGTGTAAATGGAAAGTTCAGTAGGAAAGACTGAGGTAGATGTCTGAAAAAAAGTCCCAAGCTGGATGAAGTAGAGCCTCCAAAGTACACAGAGCAAGAGAACCCAGTAGAAGCCTGTGGCAGACAAAATTACGACCACCAATTAATTGTTCACCTCTGTGTGAATCCATGCCCTGTTTATGCCAATGGAGTTTTCTCCATTCCTTTAAAGGCTATGTCTCCCTATTATTTGACCTTGGGCTAAGCCATGTGACTTGCCTTGGCCAAAGGAATATAGGCCATGTGTCATGTGCTCGTTCTAACGCTAGCATTAAGAGCTGTGCCTTGCTCCTTGTGCTTCTGTATTGCCCAAGGAGAGCTTCCTCAGGTAGCGGCTGCCTCTCTAACCCCAGAATGAACAAGCAAGTAGAGTTCCCCCAGGCACCACCACACTGACAGACCCACAGCTTGAAGCAGAGCCACCTCAGCTAGAGAGCTCTATAATATTTTTGTAACTTTTCTGTAAGTATGAGTTTTTTGTTTTGGGGGGTTTTTTTTGTAGGCTCCACACCTACTATGGAGCCCAACGTGGGGCTTGAACTCACGATCCTGAAATCAAGACCTGAATGGAGATCAAGAGTCAGACATTTAACCAACTGAGCCGCCCAAGCACCCCAGTACAAGAGTACTTTTAAATAAAAAGATAAAAAAAGAATTAAAACACACAGCCATGTGTCAATTTTCAGGACTAATAATGGTATTCTAAATTCTAAATAAAGTCTTGTTTATTTAAGATCATATTTAGACTTCTACAATAGCTCAATCTTCTATTAAATAATACGGGCTTAGTCCTATTCAGTATTTAATATTGTTCTTACTTATCATTTCTTTCATTTTCCGTGTTCCATCGATTTTTTTAAAATACCCAAAAAATGGCGGTAGTTAAAAATTATATAATTTCCTACACAAATCCTTGTATCATGTCATTTTTACCATTAAATTCAAAGCTCCATAATTCTTGCTAAGTATTGGGAAAGGGGGCCTATTTTTTAGTCTGTGTATGTGTTCTCCAATTTCATCTTTAAAAAGTATATAATGGGGGCACCTGGGTGGCTCAGTCGGTTAAGCGGCTGCCTTCGGCTCGGGTCATGATCCCAGGGTCCTGGGATCGAGCCCCACATCAGGCTCCCTGCTCAGCGGGGAGCCTGCTTCTCCCTCTCCCTCTGCCTCCCTCTCTGCGTACTTGTTCTCTCTCTCTATCCCTCTGTCAAATAAATAAAAAAATCTTTAAAAAAAAAAAAGTATATAATGACGAGCTTGACTTCAGAAGTCAATCTATTCAACTTCAGATGTGTTAGTAGAGTCAGGGGAGAGCTTTTATTCTAACCAAAGAACCATCAATTCACCTTTGCGGAATTTGTGACTGTGGCGCATTTGAAATGCAAATTTTATAAATACAACTATTCTGACTGAGGCAGTAGGGCAGATAGACAGCCATAACACTGACTTCAACCCAAGTGAAACAAGATAATGATGTTAATATTTGTTCATGTTAGATTGTTAGAATAATATTGCTCTGATGGATCAGATCAAGAAAATGAAGCATGGAATTCTTCCAAGATATGAACATTTTAATGGAGTTATCCTATGGATTGCAATTGTGTTTTAAAGCAAAAACAGAATGACTTGGAAGCACACTTCTAGAACATGGAGGCTGCAATTCCTATAGATGAGACTTTTTTTTGGAGGGGGGCGCGGTGCAGAGGAAGAGAGAGAGAGAATCCCAAGCAGTCTCTACACTCAGCGAGGAGCCCAATGCTGAGCTCGATATCATGACCCTGAAACCGAGACCTGAGCTGCTTAACCTACTGAGCCACCCGGGTGCCCCCAAACATTTTAATAACAATGAGGATATTCTAGTCCCCAGTTTATGTGGAAAAACAAAGAAAGGAGTCCAAAAGAAACCCAAAGGGAAAGACAGATGTGTTGACACATTAGGACAGAAGCCTCATCTTCCCATCACAAACCCTGACCAGTGGGAGATAGGAGGACGAAGCTGGGCAGATAAATTCCTTTCTCTCCCCTGGGACCTCTTCAAGCTCCTGTGTATATCCTTCCAGGGCGTCTGCTGCCCCACTGCTGAGTTCTCCTCATAGCTCCACACAAAGCAGAAACCAGCACAACAACTCATTCCAAGAGGACAGGATGAAAACCCCCAAAAGCCCACACCAACACTACAACACGGGCACTCCAATGGCACTCTTGCACCCTCTATACCCCTCTTGGCAGCAACAAACTGAATGCACAAACCTTGAAAATGTTAAGCTTCTAACAAATTGGATTCAACAATCACTTGGTTAATTGAAAATGGTTAATTGAAAACACTTCTTTACAGAGGCAGTCTATGGATTACCGTTTGCCATTGAAAGGATCATAGGATGTTCATCATATGTGGTTGAATGAAAAGCATAATTAAGACAGCATATCAAGAATGAACACTCTCTTCTACAAAGAGAGGGAGGAAGAGAGGGCTCCTTTTACCTTTCCAGTGCTCAGATGGGAGAGTGAGTTCTCAAGAGTATGAATTTGTGCCACAAATGTAGTCCAGAATGAATACCGTGTATCCTAGGCAGAAGTGGTTCGATAGTTCCACAACTAAACAAATACTGAGTAATTAACACATGCTAAGCACTGCACTGAGCATTATACCCCTTTAAGGACACAGAAATCTATGTCTTTATATTATCAAATCAGAAATCCAAAGAGATTTTGTTTGTTTAAAATTGTGAAGACTAAGAAGAACAGTAGCCGATTCCTACAAAGATAAGGAGGGATAATATAGTGCGCTGGACTCCAACAATGAATGAGACAGAACAAACAGCAGTAGGCACATGCAGCAGCAGGGAAGGTATTTTTAGCTCCAACATTAGGCAACATCATTATAAGCACGATTAAATCCAACAACAAGCTGCCAAAATGACTGAGAAATTGCCATCACTGGAGAGATGCGAGACTGCATGGAGGGACAGCAGACAAGGACAGCCTGAGGATAACTAAATCAGGCCTTCAAGGGTTAGAGGCATCAGTGACCACAAAGGCTGTGCAGACATTTCTCACATGGTATCCACAAATCTAGATTCTAAAAAGCATCCACCTGAAGTTCTCATCCAAAAGTCAGTCCCTCCTCCCTGAAGCACTAGTGTGGACTTGGCCTTGCACACCTAATACTAATAATTATCATAGTAGATACTACTACTAATACATATAACACTGATACAATAATATATAATATATATATAATGAATATAATATGTATAATATAATAACATATATAATACTATGCTTTTAAAATGACAGCAATACAGGCACAGATGTCTATCACCTCTAAAAATCCAATTTTAGGAAAAGCAATTAGAATTATTAGAAATATGGTCATACGAAAAATTTTCTATTGCTATTTTGCTTTGAGATGGTCAGGCAGCAAGCTACAAACTACAGTAGTCACTTTAGAGGACCAAATTTCATCAAAAGCAGTCACCTACTTGAATATTTTATCAGAATAGGTAAGTAGATGTCAAATACTCTGTTTAGATCATACAGAAATCTCTCTTCAGAAACACTGTTATTACCACATGAAAACAGCAGGTTATAAAGAACCCTGAGCCCTTTGATATGAAGTTACCAACACACACAGAGTGAGATATCTGAAGAATGGTCATCTAATGTAAATAGCGGAAATTAGACTTATTGTGAGGATCATTTCATAATGTATAAAAATATCAAATCACTATGATGTACACCTGAAGCTAATATTGGATGTCAATTAACCTTCAATTTAAAAACTAAATTTGAAAAACAGTGGAGATATCTGGGTGGTGGGATTTTGGATAATTTTACTCTTGGCTGCATGGCTTTTGTGTGATTTTTCTAGCAGAACAAAACTACAAAGCAAAGCTCAGGACCCAAACTGCTGGATTCAGATTTCAGCTTTCAGCCTAATGGGCTGTGTGATCTTGAGCAAGTTACTTAACCACTCTGTCCCTCTGTGACCTCACTTATAAAGAGGGATAAAAATAGTCCCCAGTTCAGAGTGCTGCGAGAGGACTAAGCGTGTTAGTTAGTACACGGAAGGCATGAGAACACTGCGTGGAACATAGCTAGCCCTCGGGAAATATCCGCTAATAGGAGAAGCAGTAGTACTGCTAATACTAAGCCAGCTATTGGTAAAATTGACTGATGCTCTTTAACAGTGAGTGGCTGCAAAAGCAACTATTTCATGACCAAAAGTAAAAATGGGAGCAAGAAAACCTCTCTGCTTAAGTTTAAATAACAACCAAAAAACCAAACCCCAAACCCCCAAAACCTAGCAGATCTACATACTACAAATATACGTACATAGTAGGTAAAGAGGAAGCTATGTAAAGATGAGATCCCTGAGTATACATTTTCTCCTAGGATCCGCCTTCTCATTTCGGAGGTCAGCAGGCACAGCAGACTAATAGAGTTACAGAGGTGCTCTAAGTAATGGCTTCGTGTGTGCAAGTCTGTGCTCTCAACTTAGCAGCAAAATAGAAGACATTCTAATGAGGTTGGCATTTGTAGGCCAGAAGATTCGTCCGGATTAAGAAGAAAGACATCTTTAAAACCCTAGTAGCCTTAATCTACAACTGCTGGAGTGGGGACTTGTATAAAATGAAAGTTACAGAAACACACACTTGACTTGTTAGGAGCTAATAAGGAAAGGGATGCATTATCCCAAACCCTGGATTCTCTTCCTTTGAGAGAGAGATAATCAATAATGGAATTCAATAGTGTATTAGAAGGTGGTAAGAGCTGTGGAGAAAAAGGAAGTGAGTGGAGCAGGGACGGAAAAAGGGGAAGTGTTGACATTTGAATAGGGTAGGTAAAGAAGGTGACACATGAGCTTGGATCAGACGAGGGGAAGCTCAACCTATTTTACTCCGTAATCATTAGCTCTGATGAAAGTTTTGAGTAGGCTGGAAGCCCCCAGTGAAGACAAGCTAGTAGTTATCCCCGTGTGTCACTTATTCTGACCACCCCTTTCAACTTTGATAATATACACTCTAGTGATTACACGAATATCCTGTTACAATCAGTCTGTGCTGGTATTATTTCACTTTTTAAAATCTAAAAACACGAGCTTCTTAAATAATCTTCCCCATCAATATTTTTGGCAAATAAAAGGAATGAAGAATGAGACAAGTCATTGGCTCTTTCTGCTAACCCAACATCCATTGCCCCGTTTTCCAGTAAGAGAACCCATATTTTCCTTGGGTAACTAAGCCTACCGGACTTCCAACCAGTGTGGCTGATGGCAGCCCCTACCTTTAGGGGTAAAGTGTATTACCAGGCCCTACAAACAAGAGTGCCAAATCCCCCATGAACGCTACTACACAGTGTCAAGTTCAGGAGTGGGACACATGACCATGCTGAGACACGGGGCGCAACTCGCGGAAAAAAGGTACTGTCATCTGTGGGGCTGCTCAGGTGGCAGAATGCAGGCCTGGAGTCACTGATGCAGCCATCCTTGCCACCCTTGGGGAAGGGGAGGAAGTGAGTCTGCCTAAAAATGAAGCCAGTCTAGAGGGAAGCAAGCAGAGAAACAGGAATAGAGCCGGGTGCCTCTGACAATACATTTGGGGGACTTGATGAACTTGGCCCTATCTCAAGAGGGCTACCCCATACATTTTCACACGGTGGAAGAACACATTTCCTTTTTTGATTAAATCACTGAATCTGGGTTTCTGTCACTTGCAACCAAGAGTCTTGCCAAATACAAAGAAACCTTCGGGAACCGGGCTCAGTATTTTCCCTAGAAAGCCAACAACTTACCCGTTCCTGCCCAGCAGTGTCCCAGATGAGGAACTTATGAAGCTCATTTCCACAAGGCACGGTTTTGGTCATAAAAGATGCCCTGAAAAAGAGAATCAACATCTCCACGTTACCAGGCGCCCCTCAATCTTCACAAAGACTCCTGTTTCACACAAGTTCATTTTGCCTCAGCAAGACTCCAAAAGCTCCCTCCTGGGGGACCACTAAGAGGAAAGAAGGGCTGCTAGAGTCCTGTCAGCCAGAAGAAAATATTCTGCATTTTTTGTTAGTCTAACTGGATGTTTAGGGAAGGAAAAATTTTTTAAAAAGAGAAGAATGCATTCAAAGCACTGTGCTTCCAAAAACACTGTCCTAAGATAGTACGCTCAATTGTTCTAAGATAATATGCCCCAAATCTCAGGAAAGAAAATAAAACCTAAGATTTTAAAAACATATTATTACAACAATGAGGAATGGACCGGGCAACCCACATCACAGTGTGGGTCTTGTGATGGCACACACAGAAAACTGCCTTCCATATGCACCCATGCTATGCATCCAACACTAGTAGCAACTAATAGAATACCGTATCTCATTCCCACCCTGCTTTTATACATGCAGGGGTAAAGGTTGGTGGTTTACCAAATATTTACATTTTCTCCATTAAAAAAAAAAAGGATTCAAAACTCTCAGTAGATAATGAAACACTTGACACTTTCTTTTTTTTGTATATTTCCTGTTAATAAATGTTTTCTTTGCATTCATGAAAGACATAAATAGACAATACGTGGAAAGTTTATACCCTTGACTTTTTTTTTCTGTGAGATAAAGCTTCCCATTCATTAAAAACTAGTGGGTCTCCCCAACAGTGGGACAACCAGACATGATAAGCCTCCTCGTGTGATGGAATAAGAAGCACATACATCATCTGTGCAGCATTCTGGCCAAAACCAGTTTACCTGAATGTAATCATAAGAAACAGATTAGGCAAATCCAGAATGTAGAGCATTCTACAAGACAACTGGCCTGAATGCTTCACGTAAGTCAAAGTCATGAAAAGCAAACAAAACAAAAGGCAGGAAGATTGTTCTAGAAGCTAAATTAAGAGAGAAGAAAGAGATAAAACAACCAAATGCCCCTTGGATCCATCTAGAATTAGGAGGGGAAAATCTTTAAAAGACATTTTGAGGACAACTGGGGAAATTTAAATTTAGACTATATGTCAGATACTATCATTGAATCAAAATTAATTTTCTAGGGGCACCTGGGTGGCTCAGTCGGTTAAGAGTCTGACTCTTGGTTTCAGCACAGGTCACGATCTCAGGGTTGGGGATCAAGCCCCTCGTTGGGCTCCACGCTCAGCGTGGAGTCTGCTTGTCCCTTTCCCTCTGCTCCTCTCCCACCCTCTCTCTCCTCTCTCTCTCTCAAATAAATAAAATCTTTTTTAAAAATTAATTTTCTAGGTGTGATAATGGTATACTCACTATGTTCTTTTTCTCAGGAGAGGCACAGTAGAGTTTTTAGGGGTAAGGTATCAGGCTGTCTACCCTACTTCCTATGGCCCAGCCGACCCACCATCCAGCACACAGTACAGCCCTACGTCACTCAGCACCCATCCCAGTAATGTTTCCTCAACTTCTCCTACTTTTCCCCAAGACTAAGAGGCAAACTACACAAGTCCCAAGTAGAAAAGCCTATGTCCCTGCAATTCCCACACAACCCTCACAACATACTCACACAATGCCAAAAGTTAACAGTTCTATTTATCAACCTACGATTGCACTAAATGGAAATTCTAAGCAGTTTTCTAAGTGATATGACCCAATATCATCAAAACCACAACTGTCCCATGACACTATTTCTTTTATTTATTTATTTATTTATTTTTTAAGATTTTATTTATTTATTTGACAGAGAGAGACACAGTGAGAGCAGGATCACAAGCAGGGGGAGAGGGAGAAGGAGAAACAGGCTTCTTGCGGAGCAGGGAGCCCGATGCGGGGCTCGATCCCAGGACCCTGGGATCATGACCTGAGCCGAAGGCAGACGCTTAACAACTGAGCCACCCAGGCGCCCCGACACTATTTCTTTTAAAGTGCTTAAAATATACACAGACTACTGATAAGAGCAAATATATTCCAAAAATGGAAATGTCTTTATTACTTTTCCCATTACAAAAGCAATATATGGACATCCCAAAAAAGAAATTCAAAAAATGAAAACAAAGGAGGAAATAGAAATCAATTGTCATGTCACCACCTAGCCACAATCACTGCTAATAAGTTGGTATATATCCTTCCAAATTATGTTTATACAGTGTTTACATCCGTAATTGATCATACTCTACATTCATTTTGTTTTCCCTCCACTCGATGTATCATGGATATCTTTCCATTTCTGTGAATACAGATCAACATCATCTAAAATGACTAAATAGGGCGCCTGGGTGGCTCAGTTGGTTAAGTGACTGCCTTCGGCTCAGATCATGATCCTGGAGTCCCTGGATCGAGTCCCGCATCGGGCTCCCTGCTTGGCAGGGAGCCTGCTTCTCCCTCTGACCCTCCCCCTCTCATGTGCTCTCTGTCTCTCTCATTCTGTCTCAAATAAATAAATAAAATCTTTAAAAATAAATAAATAAATAAATAAATAAATAAATAAATAAATAAATAAATAAATAAATAAAATGACTAAATATTCTACACCATGTTATGGCTTTATTCACTACCCCAATGATGGACATTTTGGTCACCTATTTTCCACTATTATGATGATGATTAAATGAGTATCTTTGTACTTATATCTTTGTGTCCTTGTACAACTATTTCCTTAGAAACAGACATGCCACACTGGGTGGGAGCAGCCTACACACTCATGACGACAATGTAGGAGATGACCTTCTCCCCCCCAATCCTGATCTTTCAAATCTTTTCCAGTATGATAAGGAGAAATGATATGTCATTCCCATTTTTATTATGCTTCTTATAACTTTGAACATCATTTTAGTGTTTATTTGTTCACTTGCATTTTTCTTAGTAAATATTTAGTTTGTGACCTTTGCCCACTTTTTGGTTGGGGTGCTCATCCTTTTCTTATTCACTTCTTGAGTATTTTACACTAACCTTTTGTAATTGTATTTTACACTAACCTTTTGTAACCTATTTAAATAATATTTTTTCTGGTTTAACCTTTGGCCTTTAACTTTGTTTAGATAATTCTTCCGTAAACACCTTTGGTTTTGTTTTTACTTTGATGTAGGCCAGATTTTCATTCGTTCTTCAATAAATTCTAGGCACTAGGATAAATATCAACCCTGCGCTTAAAAAGCTCTCAGGCTTAGAAAACTAAGTTCATGCCTTTAAAACTTAGAACCAGAGACTTTTAGAGATGGAAAAAAACATGAAATATCCAGGCCAACCTCTTCACTCTACAGACAAGGGGGATAAAATCTGAGTCCCGAAAGACTGCCTTGTCCATGGTCAAAGAATCTCTCAGCACAGTCAGGAACAAAATGCAGAGGCCTGCCCTCGCTTCCAGCAAGGTAGAATGAGTGTTTAGATAGCCCCTCAGTTTCCTCATCTGAGAAACAGAACCAGTATCTACTTTGCATATCTGGGGGGCTATTGTAGGGTCAAATGAGGGAATGATACCTGTGAAATTCCTGCTTGATACACAGCAAAGCTGTTAGAAAAAAAAACAACAACCCAAACAACCAAAAGAACAAGGATTGTCAGTCGTCATTTCAAATATTAGTCGTCTTTTTTCTAGTGGCAGGAAATGAGGAACACAGAGGGGTATGTACATGAGTGTGTGTGTGTGTGTGTGTGTGTGTGTGTGTGTATGATCCGCATGGCGACTATACTAAAGCTGTTCCTCGCAGACTTACTAACATTCAATCTTAAGAACCTCAAGCTTCTTTTCTTCTCTACAGATTATCTTCCAGAGTGGTGGAGGGGGGAGCCTTGGCAATGCTGAACTGACTTCGTTATCTGTGGGAACCAAAATCTGGCATAGAAGTAACACAATTACCTTGTAAAAGTCGAAACAGAAAGGGAGACACACAACACACACACACACACACACACACACATATATGTTCAAGATGTCAACACAATCTGCTTGAATAGCAAAGCCAAGATTTTTCATTGTGAGTCACAGAAGACGATAAGAATGAACTCTTTTGATGCTGAAACAATGACATTTTACAGCCCGTGGACTTTCCCCAGTGGCAGTTTGATCACAGTGGGAAGAACAAGGGTGGACTTTGAAAGTGGACTCACTTGGTCGGAGTCGTCGTTCGCTGCTCGCGGCTGTGGTATGCCTCAACAAGTCACCTCACTGCTCTGATTCTTGGAGTCAGCAGCATTACAGTGAAAAAGGCCCTGGGCCTGGGGCCTGAACTCAAATGTCTACAGGACTAGGCAGCAACCATATAAATGAGCCAAGCGGACTAGGTGTAAAACTCATACTGATAAAAATAATAATAACAGTAAACAGCGGGAGCGCCGTGGAAAGGAGAGAGCCCGCCCACCCACACCGAGCACCAAGGCTCAGGTCCAGCTGGCTCCTGCCACGTGGGCATGTGCACCGGCTACGCCAAGTCTACTGATTTTTTAAAAGAAGCCAGAAATGCAGGTTTATTATGTAAAAATCTCCTGATTCTCCATTACTGGCTTAAAAATTTTAAAGCACTGTGCAGGCTAAACAAAACTCATCTAAAGCCAGAGTCCCAGCACACTGAACCCAGCAGCTGGAGGATGAGAACTGCAGTCCGTATATAACACCTTCCAAGAAATGCTTTTGTTCCTGCTAGCTTTAGTTTTCTGAAGCTGGAGTCTGGAAACACTTTTTTCAAAATCATAAGAGAGGATAAATTTTGAGTGGGTTTTTTAATTGGGCAATTGAACTATATCAGGAAAGGACAACAGATAAGAATGGAAGAGCCCATCCCAACCTTGACTCCAGAAGAAAAGTAAGGAATGTAGACAGCAGAACAGCACAGAATTTACAGTCACTTAACATTATGTTTATGAAGAAATTTTAAGGTATGAGAAAATGCTTAAGTTTGAAGTTTAGTGGAAAATAACAATTCAAAATCATATATACAAAAATGTTTTAAGACCTAAAGCTGGTAAGTGTACAGAAAAATAAGGACAACCTTTCTGAAAAACAATTTGGCAATATCCATCAAGAGCCTTAAATATGTTCATATTCTTTGACTGAATTATTCCATTGCTATGAATTTAACCCAATGAAATAATCAGAGGTACATGCAAATATTTATGCCCCAGGATATACATTATACATTATTTAAAAAGTAAACAAAAAAAATTATAAATAACCTCAACAACTTAAATGGAAAATACAGCCATTAAAAATCATTGCTTTTAAAAAAAGTTTTTATTTATTTGAGAGAGAGAGACAGATTGAGGAGAGAGAGGGCAGGGGAGGAGCAGAGGGAGAGGGACAAGCAGACTCCATGCTGAATGCAGAGCCCAACACGGGGCTTGATCCCACGACCCTGAGATCATGACCTGAGCTGAAACCAAGAGTCAGACACTTAACTGACTGAGCCACCCAGGTGCCCCAAAAATCATTGCTTTTTTTATATAATGATGTATGTCAATTATATCTCCATAAAAGTGGGGGGAAAATCCTTTTTTTAAAGACCATTTAGTAACATGGAATTCATAATATAATGGTGAATTACTAAAGATTTTATATACACATAGCAAAAACCCTGGGAGAAGATATACTAGATATTTATGGTAGCTACTCCAGAAGGTAGATTATGGGCAGTTTGTTTTTTCTTTTTAAGATTTTATTTATTTATTTGAAAGAGATAGCAAGAGATAGAGCATAAGCAGGGGGGAGAGGGAGAAGCAGGCTCCCCAAAGCGGGGCTCCATCCCAGGACCCCAGGATCATGATCTGAGCTCAAGGCAGACATTTAACCAACTGAGCCACCCAGGAGCCCCAGATTATAGGTGGTTTTTATATTTTCTTCACAGTTTTCTTCATTTTCAATTTTTTATTAGTATATAATACTTTATAAAAAGAGAAAATAGTATTTCCATGTTTCTAAAGATTATGTGATATTATAAGAAAATGTTCAAAATATATTAAGAAAATAGGATAAAAAACTGTATGTATACTATGATTCCAATTTTTATAAATTCTGTGGTTTTTTAGAATGAATATGAACTTTTATAATCAGAAAAATTAGACTTTACTCTTGACTCTGTCAAGGAAATATACAGTAAAGTGTTCCTTTTATTTTGTCTTCTAAGAAATTTGTATTCATGAAAGAAAAATAAGGCAGAGGATAGAGAATGCATGCTGTGGCATGGCAGGTAGAATATGATGCCATTTTTGGTTTTAGAAATTATGTATTTGTACACCTGCATAGACACAGAAAATACTTACAAGAAGCATGTTAAGTATGCACTTTGGACGCTAAATATTGTTGATGTAAATTGAAGAAAATGGGATCAGAAAGCTAGTAAAATCCTCTGACTTCAATTTTTATTTTACATTTTTATGTATGGTCTGAATTTTTCATGAGCATTATAATTTGAGGAATGAATACATAATTTTTTAATTAATGGACTATTTAGAGAAGTATTAGGTTTACAGAAAAAATGAAGATAAAGTACAGAGAATTTCCATATAATACATAATTTTTTAAAAGCCCAAAACCACCACAATGCATTCTTAGACAAAGCAGGGTCAACAGGGTTTGACTGATTGTCTCCAAAATGGGTACCAATGATCCATACGGCTCCCCCTCTGAATGATTGCCTCCCACCATGAGGTGGGATTTATTTCCCCTCCCTTGAATCTGGATTGGCATTATGACTTGCTTCAACTAAGATACTGTGACCCAAATGATCCACCTCTTAGAGGCAAATAGTCTTGGAAGAGAGAAACAAGGTCTCCCTCTGGAGCAAAGCACAGACATGTTTACTGCCCATAATAAAAGATTTGGGTTCCCTAAACTTGGGGGTCCTCTCTTATAACTCAATCCACTGCATATAGCATATCATCTGATCCTCTTCACATCACCCTACAGGAAATTAGTGCTCCAGGAACCAATACAAAATGAGAATACTCCAACTGCTGCTACTTCCTCTGTGTCTGATCCAGAGTTGTGTGTCCTCTGCCAGCATCCATGAAATGGACACAGCTAACTTGTTCTTGATGCATATTTTTTGTGAACATGTTTCTTTAAGGCACTTTTAACTGCAAACTGTAGTGGATTTTCTCACCTACCCCACTCCAGCCACTGGCCTATCAACCAACTGCTGGAGCATCTACTTATGCCCTGCTATGAATCTTCTCCACTTACGAGTGATAGAGACAATCACCCCTGTGCTCATCAATCCTACAGTGTTGCCAAAATACAGACACACATTCTTTCCCTTCTGAAGAAAACAAAACCTTTGCTCTCTGCAAAGAGCATGATATTTTCAGGGAGAAACTTTAGTGAGGCCAAGTTCTAAGAGAGTGAAAAAGCAAGCACCTGCAAAATGGCACAGCAAAGCACATCTGGCAAAAGCATCTGTAGGAAAGGGGAAAACGGAATAGGAAAATGTCCCTATATTCTAAGGTTGGGGTCTCCGAGTGAACAGTCCACCTCCCGTCCCCAAGCATAAGAATGGAAATGCTAACACTCAATTAATCCAGAAAGGAAAATCCATCTGCCCCCACAGACTCTGGACAACTGTGCTGTGTGAGTGGACAGTATTTCCAGGTTTACTGGCAGGAACTTAAAGCTCGACCTTCAGGGATTTGTCCTGTGTCTCATCTTCCATCTGGAAATAAAGCCGATGTGACTTACAGAGTAATGCTCTTGGAGATCAAGGAGATGGTCTTAGGCTGAAGCCCAAGAAGCCAGTCAGCTAGGAAAAAAGAATTATTGACAGGGACAGTAAGCCCAGACATCCTGCCTAAAAGTCACTGCATTTCTGTCACAAAGTCTTTACAGTTGGGATAGATTCTCATTGGCTGGGGTGAAAACTGCTTGAAGGCTCAGGCACAAAGTGACCTCTCGATGTTTTGGAAGGAAGAAATGTGAAAGAGAAGAACATACAGGAACTTACCCAATGGTCGGGCTGATGTTGTGGTCAAAGTGATCCTGGACAAATCGACACACGATGCTTGATTTCCCAACCCCGGTATCCTGGAAAAGATTGAGGACACACAGCCATGAAGACCAAGGGTATCAGTTCTAACCTAGTATAAACATAGAACCAGATGACAGGAGAAGTTACTTCTCATCGGTGAGAGTAGGAGAGGAGGATATTTTCTTCTATTTCTTACCAGTATTTTCTACAAGGAAATTGTATTGCTTTTGTAGAAAGGAAAGAACTATGGTAAAAATAAGCTTTAGAAACATGGCCCACATACATACAATAATTAACCCAGAACTCACATGTTCACAATATATGTATCTCCAGAAATTCGAAAAATTTTGAAGGGGTCTAGAGGAGAAGTATGGTAACACACTGCATTGTTTTGGTAGAGATAAAACTGCTTTTGTTCAAAACCTTTAGCACTCAAAAACTATGTAATCTATTTTTCTAAGTATCACCCAGTAAGACTTATGAATTCTAATGTCTGCATTTCTAACATTTGTTCTTCAGAATCTAATGGCTGAATAATAACCTCCAGTTCTGCTTAATTATAAAAAGGTCTCATCTCAATGCTCTTTCTGTTAAATAATTCTTTAAAGCTGATCAGGATAGAGGTCCATGACACGTTGGAAATCAAATACATGCATTTCTTTTTTTTTTAATGATTTATTTATTTATTTTTTACATATATATATTTTTTTAGTGTTCCATGATTTATTGTTTGCGTATAACACCCAATGCCCCATGCAGAATGTGCCCTCTTTAATACCCATCACCAGGCTAACCCATCCTCCCACCCCTCTCCCCTCTAGAACCCTCAGTTTGTTTTTCAGAGTCCATCATCTCTCATGGTTCGCCTCCCCCTCCGATTTCCCCCCCTTCATTCTTCCCCTCCTGCTATCTTCTTTTTTTTGTTGTTAACATATAATGTATTATTTGTTTCAGAGGTACAGATCTGTGATTCAACAGTCTTGCACAATTCACAGCACTCACCATAGCACATACCCTCCCCAATGTCTATCACCTAGCCACCCCATCCCTCCTACCCCCCACCACTCCAGCAACCCTCAGTTTGTTTCCTGAGATTAAGAATTCCTCATATCAGTGAGGTCATATGATACATGTCTTTCTCTGATTGACTTATTTTGCTCAGCATAACACCCTCCAGTTCCATCCACGTCGTTGCAAATGGCAAGATTTCATTCCTTTTGATGGCTGCATAATATTCCATTGTATATACATACCACATCTTCTTTATCCATTCATCTGTTGATGGACATCTTGGCTCTTTCCACAGTTTGGCTATTGTGGACATTGCTGCTATAAACATCGGGTGCACATACCCATTCGGATCCCTACATTTGTATCTTTGGGGTAAATACCCAGTAGTGCAATTGCTGGATCATATGGTAGCTCTATTTTCAACTTTTTGAGGAACCTCCATACTGTTTTCCAGAGTGGCTGCACCAGCTTGCATTCCCACCAACAGTGTAGGGGGGTTCCCCTTTCTCCGCATCCCCGCCAACATCTGTCATTTCCTGACTTGTTAATTTTAGCCATTCTGACTGGTGTGAGGTGATATCTCATTGAGGTTTTGATTTGGATTTCCCTGATGCCGAGTGATGTTGAGTACTTTTTCATATATCTGTTGGCCATTTGGCAAATACATGCATTTCTATCCACTCCCTCCAAACACCTTTGTCAAATGGCTTAAGGAATAAAAGACACAAATTCATAAGGTCAAACAGATAGGAGATGAGACACCAGACAAGTGATGTCAATGAAAAGCACGTGGCCTAGTGGTCACTGGGAAAGAAGAAGTTGGAACCTTGAGGGCCATCAGGGAGGAGAGCCACGGAGAAGCAAGACAATTCATGCCACAGAATCCCTGAACACATCAAGAATTGGAGAACAAGGCTGAAAGCAGGAGTAACTGTTGAAAGGCTGCACAAAAAAATACCCTTGGTGCCCCTGGCCACAAAACCATAGGATTGACTCTCCTGCATTCCAAGAAGAGGTGAAAGTTGAGTCTCCAGGAAACCTGTATCAGACAGGGCTAGGCTTGGGGTCTTGAGATGCAGCTCACACGTTGCCCCATGTGAAGCCGGACAGAAGAAGTGTGGAGTGCCCTCTGGGTAAGAGGGAAAAATCCTGCAGATCCTGACACATGGAATCCCCCAACTAAAAGCGATGTTGCAACAGTCTACAAGCTGCTGTGCTAATAGACCTTTCGGGACACATTTTAATCTATCAAAAATAAACGCTCAGCTAAGAAATACCAAATGTTTATACCCATACAAAAAAAGAGCAGGATACTATTTTAGAAGATTATTCAGCGAATAAGACTGACCTTAGAAATTAAAAAATATGATGGTAGAAATGGAAATTTCAAAGGAAGAAGTATAAGGTAAAATCAGGAAACTGCCCAGGAAGTAGAATGTACTAGAACAAAGCAACTGGCCTCAGTTGGCAGTCACTGCTCTTCTAAGAGGGATGGCAAGGCAAGGAGACACAGAGATGGCCTCCTTGACACATGCTCATCGGAAAGGACCATGCAATCTATATGTGAATGGGAAACGACATAGCCCAAAAAGAAAAAAATACTGATATGGTTCTCTTCTGTTAAAGGTGTCTAAAAGCCTGAAGATCAAGGAGGAAATGTTGAAAAAAAGAAATGTGCTCTTCTTTACACTGAAATACAAAATGAGATTTGAAATATCAACTGGCAATCTGAATTATTTTTACTCCTTCTCACGCCGCGCTGCCCCCCCACCCCCACCGCCTACCCCCATGCTTAGAGGACAGTTCCTGCAAATGTGGAGCAATAGGGGCCCCGGCTGGTGACACTCATCAGAACATCATTCTCCAGAAGGTCTCCTATCCCAGGGAGAGTGGCCTTCACTGGTTGTGAGCCATAATGAAACAAAAGCACCAAAGGCCTTTTATCTGCAGTGTGCACATCGATGTGCAGAGTTCAAAGAGGTGGTGACAGAATTAAAACACTAGCTCTCGGATTCCAGATCAATATGCCGCTGCTATTTCTGAGCCGAACCTTCAGGATGGATTCCGGCTAATGTGTCTCACAGTTCCCCAAACCCCACAACTCAGTTCTTTTTATCTCAGTTGCTTTGAACTCCCTCTGTCCCCCGGCCCCATGGATGAGCAGCCCTTGTCACCCTTTAGCCCACACAACCCCCAGAGAACGTAAAAACCAAAGGATGATGCTGCCCTACCCTTGAAGAGGAGGAAAATGCGCTCTTGCAAGGTGAACTGCTCTCTGCAAATGGCCAGGTGGGCAGGGTGGGGACCGATGTGTACTTTTACATATTTTTATGTCACAGAGCTCATAGCGTGCAACTCCTCCCATAGGAAGCTCTCAAGTTCATTATCCCACAAGAAATGCTAAACGATTCATCTTTGCTGCCTGTGCACCCCCAGAAGCCATCCCCAAGATGGGAAGGCAGGGCTGACGTGAGCGTCTATCTCGTCCCCAGTGTAGAAATGCTCTCTCTCAGGCTCACCACTGGGCCAGCAGGCAGTCAGCAAGCCCTGCCCTTCCTGCGCCCGCAGCGGGCAAACCAAGACCCACAGGACATAGAGCACCCCCCCCCACTTCCACAGCTGGGAGAGGCGCCTGGAGGAGGGAGTACCCACACCCACAGGCAGGCAGGGCTGCTCTGCCCAGGGCTCAGTGGACAAATATGCACCTCTCGAGTTTTGTCCCTTTTGGGCCCTCTTTGGTGTCCTTTCGGCTTACACCCAGGCTCCCCCTGCTTCCAAGCTGAGAAATCAGCCCTCCTGAATGCCTGCCGTTCCCAGCAGCACCCAGAGCCCCTTCCCCTGCTAGCACCATGGCTCTTACTCTCTGCGAGTGAGGGGCCCCTGGTGTGCAGGCTTTGGCGAGACCGTCACCCCATGATGAGGACTTGGCTCTAGGAAGCCCATTTTGGGTCTCTCCTTTTGCCCTACCCAAGGGCTCCGCTCAGATCCCCAAAACAGCCCAACAGATCCACCAAGGCCCATTCTCAAAATGCCCTTGAGGATGAAACATTCAAAAGCCATCTGGAAATAATTCCTCTCTACTCATCATCTTCCACAGATAACTCGGGCTTGAAATACCGGCTTTTCTGAATAGTTAAAGCAGCAAGCCTGCTCAAATTTAGACTGACAATTCATTCTTCATTCAAACCCCGCTCTGTGTCTCTTTTCTTTTTACCATTTCACTCTTGAAGTTTCACTTTCCCTCTCTCACATATTTGACAGGAAAAAAAAAATTAAAAAACAAAAGGAGAGGCAAAGTTTAAGTCTGTGTCAGAAAAGACAATATTCTTCACAAAGAACTGCTTCAACGAATCTTCTGTGGCCCGTGGCTTTGCGCGGTTCCAGAAACGACCTGCGGGGGCGGGGGGGGGGGCTGCTGTCCCCCCACCGGCCGCCAGGGGAAGGCCCTGCTCAAGGATTGGGAGGGAGCCCGCCGCCCGCCAGGAGACGGGGCGCTTTTTCCGAATCGCCTGCCTCGGTGAGTTCCTCTTCCTGCAGGAACCTCATTCGCTCGGTGACACACAGACACAAGAGGGAAGCACCGCTGAGTCAGGCCTCGCGCCCGAGAAAACCTACGGGGTTGAAGCAGGAAAAGCCGAAAGCCGACTGGGTAAAGAAAGGCGTCTGTGAGCAAAGAGAGGACGGGGGCGGGGGGGTGCCCGCAGCTGCCCACCATTCTCTAAAAGGCCATTTTATTTTTAGTGGGCTCACAGGGATGGAAGGAAACTCATCTCTGCAGATAGTTTTCCGTTCCACAAGATTATGAGACTAGCATAGTCCATCTTGTCCAGGCTCCTCGTTTTTCAAAAGAGGAAGCTGTAGGACTTCCTCAGGGTCACACAGCTGGCTGGTCGAGTCAGAACCTAATTTTCTGAGTGCCAGTGAAATCCTCTTAAGGCTCTCACCAGGTTAAATCAACCTCCCTGCCAAATGTAAATTTCTTCCCCCAAAAGTCCATTTTCTAGAACTCCCAAGGAGTTCTTGTATTCCTGTAGCACCGTGTGTCCTCAAAAGAGATCTGCTGGGGTTTTGCTTGTAATGAAAGGCGGACATACTACCAGCTACTGGGGAGGCACTAGAATAAAACCAATTCTGATTCCACAAACCAGGAATAAAGTTCAGCAGAATCATCCCTGGGGGGTAATCAATGTGTTATTGTATTTTCATTTGTGTGGTTTGGCATCAGACCCACAAGGCCCAGCGATCGGTTCCATCTACTTACGGGGAAATGGATGCCTTCAATGATATTCCTCCCATATAAGTCACTATCTGGGGCTAATAATGCAATCTTCCGAGAACCACCACTTATTCTGACATGACAATCTCTGCTGTTCGAATGGTCACATTTATTAATCACGTGTAAATCTGTGATTATGAAATCACAAACCACAAACTGCAGCGGCTGTCCTGTAAAACGCAGGGCATCCCTTGATGATCCCTTCCCTCCTGGACGACTGTAACAGGCTTCAAGGAGGCGTTCCTACCTCTCACCATAAAAAACGGTAGGTCCTAGGCAAATATACCATCCCTACCTAATCCTGCTCTCGTGGAAGACATCACTAATCAGTTGAGGATATGTTATTTTATTAAACCTGAAAAGGGCCTCAAAATCTTTGCAACCCAGCTCTGCAGACAATGAGTATGACTCAAACAATGAATGTTCCCAGGACAAATGGCTGTCTTCTGCCGTTGCCCTACTCTTCCCAACAGTCAACTCGCTCCTACCGTCTCCTCCTCTCCAAACTCACAAAGTGCATTATAAGCCAACGTGCTTCCTATGGAAAGGAAATGACAGGCTAGACCAAGAATCACAGACTCAGGAATTCCATTCCTAGGAATGTAAAAAAAAATAAGCACAAAAAAGTTCATGGAAGTATTATTTATAAAAATTAGAAATGGCCCCCAAAAAACACTATAAATTAAATAACTTGTGGCACAGAGAGGAATCTGTTAAGCTTTCATTTCATGCCAACCAAATGTCAAAGAGGCAGAATATGATTTGCCCATCATGTGAACTATGGAAATGATCATTTCAGCATCTGTCTCTAGTCTAGGACTCAGAGAGAAGCCACATGGCAAGGGGTTTTTTTTTTTTTTTGCATTTATTTGTTTGTTTTAGTCATCCACTTATTTAAGTGTTTAGACTTTGAGCCTTATGCACTTCTAAAAAATCTAAAGTGCTTACACGTTGATAGGGAGTTAAGTTAGGAATTTAGGAGGACTGTGAAGGTCAGTCACAGTCTGGATGGAGAGAAACAGCAAAGAGAGGAACGGGCAGAACCGTGGGATGGCAAACGGCTTGATCTTTGGACCCCAAAATACAGGAAGCCGAGAGCACCATCAAGGACACTGGACATGCCCCTCTGTGTGCACGAGATGGCCTTGTGGAGACAAACTGCAGGCAAGTGCAGAGAACAGTGACTAGTGATTTGGGGCTGTGTTGCATGTGCCTGTTATTAGTTCCACTTCGGGGCAGATGGGGAAGAAATGTCTAGAGGAAGTGTGTGCTGCTGCTGAAGAGATGAGGTCACGGAGGAGACAATTTCCATTTCCTGCGGCTGTAGGGCGCCTGGCCCAGGGCCTCACCACCACGCTTGTGTCAGCTGGCCGGGTCCCCACATCCCAGCCAGGACTCCTCGATGGCACCACCTGGCCTTCCCCAAACCCTGGATCCACCCAGAAGAGAAAGCAGAACAGGAGTTGACACAAAGGAATATGCTCTGTCAAGCATATCCCAATCCTCGAAGCTCTGCAGTCTATACCTAATTCCAAAGAAACCCCACAGAAAGGCAGCACAAATTCCATATTAACCCACCAAGTATTTTTTTAAGGCTTTGGCTAAGGGGAAGAGGATACACACTCCCATTCCCCTCCTCTGCATGGGATTTTTGACAAAGCAATGGGCAGAATACCCCAATCACTCAGCCGGGCCACTGCTTCTGAGGAACCTGAACTGGCCAGACTAAGGACTCAAGGTCAAAACACTGCACATCACCCCCAGAGCTTCCAGTAAGCTCCGTGGAGAGCTCCCATGCATCACTTAGTTCTGTCTCTGCAACACCCTTTCCACAGAACTGAAGTACTTTGTTCCTGGATGACATTTAAAGGCTTATTGGAATTACAGACTTAATGGGCCTATTTGCCCCTGAGCCCTAAATATCTTTGGCACCGAAAAGGGTTCAATATTTATAAATCACAGTTACCACTACCAAAAAAAAGGTGCCATGAAAACAAAAAACATCATTAAATTCAAGTCTATAATGTGCTTATTTTATTATCACACATTCTACAAGATTTCCTTTGGTGGTGTGAGACCTCTGTCTAAACAGAGTAAGTATCAGCCTTCACGCTACGTTCTGGGAAAAATTTGAACTAGCAATGCAAGAAAATCCAACTATAGGCATCCCACTGTGTTTAGGAAACCACACCCCAAAGTTATTTGAGGAAAATACAATATAAATTAAAAGCCCCTGAACATTCCCACAAACAACTTTGCTGTACCTTTGTCATGGTTATTTTGAAACATGTCAATGATGTGCATTATAACAAATGTCTCAAAATCCATTTACAAAGGGAACCTAACTACATATATGACATAAGGAAACTGAATTGTTTCATATTGAAAAAGGTGGGTTCTGTGTCGAGTCTGAGAGTCACCGAACTATTTTCTTTATCTACCTCATGGCGACAAAAATGCTTACAGACATTACTTTAAGCATGTAAATAACATAAGTGAAAATTTTTTAAAGATTTTATTTATTTACTTGAGAAAGAGAGAGAGAGGAAGAGCAGGGGGAGGGGCAGAGGGAGAAGCAGGCTCCCCACTGAGCAGGGAGCCTGATGCAATGTGGGGCTCAATCTGGGGACTCCAGGATCATGACCTGAACCGAAGGCAGACACTTAACCGACTGCGCCACTCAAGTGCCCCCACAAGTGAATTTATGCATTTAGATCAATGCCCCTTGGGCTCTAATGAACAAAGCTTGGAAATGTCCACAGTTCTCTAGACGTATATGAGAATAATGTAAAGTCAACATACAGAGGATAAGAGGTCATTGTTTGGGGTGCAAAAGCTGACCAGGAGACATGTAAAAATATCCTCCTAGGTAATAGAAAGGAATCAGCAAAAACGAGGAGCATGAATACCACAAGAAGGAGATAATTAAACGGTTCCAAAGGGAACAGAGACACATGTATTCACTTTCTCTCACTGGGTCCTCACAACAGCCCTTTGTAAAGCGGAGGACAGAAGGCACTGTCCACATTTCCCATGTAAGGAAACCATGGTCTACGGTCCTACAACTAGTAAAAGCATCATCAAGGTTCAGACATCCCTTTCCCCACACCCAGGGCTCTATTCACTGGCCAAACCATCTCTCTCCAAAAGGCGTGCATCCATCACACATCCACTCGTCTATTCAGTGCCTGTGCGTCAGCAATATGCAAGGACGGGAGATGAGAAAATTAAGCCCAATTCCTGCAGTCAGGACACTTACACCAAGACTTAAACTTCACAAAGGAATCAAAGACAAGAAATTAGAGTGATCGCACCGAGGTCATTGTCCAGGCAATCACCGATACATCAAATGAATGACTGATGGCCATCTTCCAACACTGCCTTTGCTGGCTAATCATTTGAAATTCAGAGAGCATTTTTCTGTTGAAATAATGCTGTAAATAAATAATGATTATTTCCCAAACTTGCGGCTGTACTATAGCACTCTACAATGGAGGAACCTGATCTCTGTTTATATCTATAGGGTAACTTACTTGTTTCCATGGGAAAACTTACTCTAATTTCAAACTGGGGATTTTAGCCAGTGAGAACCAGATGCTCAGGCTTTCAGCACAAGCAGAACACCCTGGGAGACTAAAGAGATCTTTGTTGAACAAATGGTCTAGCAGATTTGGACTCCAGCAATATTGCCAATAGCACAAATCTTTCATAGGAACAGGAGCGAGCAAAACAGTAATGTGGGCAATAAGAAAAGCTGACATTTACTAAGCACATAAAAAGTTCCAGGCACCAAGCTAGGCATTTCATATGGAAAGTATCCGTTATTATCTCTGAGTATTGCTTCTGCTCTATTATATCTCTTCTCTCCTTCTGGGATTCCAGATAGGCTCGTATTAAACTTTTTCACCTTATCTTATATATCTCTTATACTCTTTTCTCTGTTTTCTGTATTTTTGTCTGAGTTTCAGTTTGGAGATCTGATCTAATTTCTAGTTCTTTCTACCAATGTATCTAACATGATGATAGTCCCATTTTTTGATTTCCCCGACATCAATTATTGTATTTTTTCTGTCGTAAAATTTTCTTTTTTATAGTTTTCAATTGCTTGTGAGCTTTTGAAATCATGACTTTTATTTCCTTGAATATATTAACATGTTTATATTTTACATATTTTAAAGTCTACATCTGGTAATTCCATTATCCACATCCTCTGTGGGTCTGTTTCTATTGTCTGTGGAAAGGTTAAACTGCCTTGTCTCCTCATATCTCTCATCATGTTTGATTAAGTCTTAGCATCCTCATTTTATAGGAGGGAATCGCAGCAACCTGGCCAAGGACATGGGTGTCAAGTCTAAGACTCCTCCCCGGATCTTCTCTGACTCTTAGGTAAGTGTTCAAAAAGAAGAAATGGTCATGTTTCGGGGACATCACCCAGCCCCAAAGAAACCAATGCTAGGAAGAAAATATTTATGATATTTAAAACTACCATCCCCTTTCTACCTTTGTTAAGTTTATTTGCCTCGCATTATTCCAGAGTTGGCAGATCTAGTAAATTCTGAAGTTTAGAAATCCTTCAGGCATGGATGTTCTGGCCCCAGTAGTGAAGTGTCTTTCGGCCCAGCTGGTGGCAATGTCATTGGAGTCGCAGGGAAGCCAAAGACACGGACGTAGCGGGAATGAGGAAAGAGGAATACCCGGGGCTCTGTCCCTCTCCTCCCCCAGCTCTTAAAGCAGTCCTCTCAGTCACCATATCTCCTCCTGCCTTACTTCGCAGTTAAGTTGAAGAAGGAAGACACTCTTTAAAAGAGGAAGGGCAGCTCCCTAGCTCCTTTACTTCCGTTGTTCTCATAACAGACCCACTGCTTCTTGGCATTTCTCAGAGAGCAGTTTGTCCTCATGTACAAACCCTGGGCAGCTAAGCAGAAATTTGTTTATCTAATGATCTTAGAAGGTGTGACCTTAACCACTTAAAAACAAAAAAAGTTAACACAATTTCTTACTTAAATCATACTTCCTGCTCAAGGAACCAGCCATCCTTTGGCCACCTTTCTTTCCTCACAAGCAACTTCTGTGTGGGCTCTTGGCTGGGCAATACAGGTCACTGGACAAATGACAAAGACATAGGCTCCCCTCTTCATAGAGGGAAAATCCACTGATTCATGAAATACCTGGCCCACAACAGGCACCAAACATGAAACCTCAGATTTTATTATATTCTGGAATTTTCCTTACAAAACACTCAATATTCATTGTTCCCAATTTGCAGAGCTTGCAAATAAAGATAAATAATGATCATAATTGTAGTAGCCAGCTTCTAAAATGGTTCCCAATGATCCCGACCCCCCGTATTTGGTTCCCTGCATGTGGCCTGGACCTAAGGACTTGCTTTTAAAAAACAGAATATGAAAAAAAAAAAATGAGTGTCACTCCTGAGGTTAGGTTACAAAAACTGATTGCCCTCTTTCTGACACTCCTGCTGGCCCTCTCACCTGCCGGCTCTGAGGAAGTGAGCCACCATGCATGGAGGGACCACGACGCAGGGAACTGAAAGAGGCTCTAGCCAACAGCCATCAAGGCCTCAGAGCACGTTTACAAGGGGTCTCAGCAACTGTGTCCTGCCAGAAACCACCGAGGGCGCTTGGAAGCAGACCCTGCCCCCCCATCCTGTTCCAAGGTGACTACAGCCCCAGGAGACACCTGACTGCAGCCTTGTAAGTGACCCTGAGCCAGAGGACCCATGAAGCTGCGCCCAGATTCCTGACCCACAAAACAGTGAGAGAGTAAGTGCATGCTGTCTTAAGCTGTTAAATTTTGGTGTAACTTGTTACACAGCAGTGGATAACTAAAATGTAGCAGACATGTATTAAGCACTGACTCTGAACCAATTTTATTTCATCCATGCAGCAACCTTAATGAAGTAGAGTTATGCCTCCTTTGCAGAGCGGTAAGTGAAAATTGAGGGCAGGTCAGAAGTATGAGAGGGTGGCCCGGACGCATGATGACGGCAAAGCTGCATGGGACTCACGAGGCTCTGCCCAAGAGCAGCGATTCCAAGTCCTCCTCTAGGAGCTACTCTCAGGCCCGTGAGAGAGGAAAGATATTACATGACTTTAACTGACAAAACCTATTTTAGAGTGATTTAAGCACTGAAGATAAACCCAAAGTCAGCAAATACAGTTATGGTAGATAAAGAGCTACAATGTAAAGGAATAACTCAATCTTAAAGCCTCTAGGGAAAAAAATCACAGCATGCAAGATCAGAAAGCAGAGAACGGGGGATTTCAGAATTTGCTTTTAAGATCTCATTATAGACATTTCAGAGTTGCTTTGAGTAACCATTCACACAGCGCCCTGTGTAGGGTTGCGTTGTTTTATGAAGTGCCTTTTCATCTCATTAGAAACATTCTCCTTCATTTAATATCATTTCCAGGGCGCCTGGGTGGCTCAGTTGATTAAGCGACTGCCTTCGGCTCAGGTCATGATCCTGGAGTCCCGGGATCGAGTCCCGCATCGGGCTCCCTGCTCGGCGGGGGGGTCTGCTTCTCCCTCTGCCCTCTTCCCTCTCATGCTCTCTGTCTCTCATTCTCTCTCAAATAAATAAATAAATAAAATCTTAAAAAAAAAAAAATATCATTTCCACACAGTGAGTCAGCAGGGACTCCAACACCAGCGGGTGGGGTGGGAGCTGTTTCGGTTCTTCTCCTCCTCCTCCATCCACACACCCTTACTGTGGTCCTTAGGAGCCATGACAAGACACTTCAGGGGAAGCGTAGGAATGTTCTCCAACCCAGCAGTCAGGCCATGGCCTGGATGGTTGGTGCTCGAGAGTGGGAAACATGGAGGACACATCCGGGGAGCTCATTTCCTCATCTCTGGGCTTGAGAGAATCCTATTATCCTACTTCATGACTGTTGTGAAGAACAGCTCATTAAATCAATCCTAAATCTCTGTGGAGAAAATGTGTAATGGCAAAGTCTCAGATAAAAGATAAGACAAACAATGACCCAACAATGTACCTGCCTGAATACCCCCGAGAATGAAGGTGCTTATCAGGGAGCACCCTAGGCTGATGCTCCCCTTTTTCACCATAGCCTCCCCTCCCTAGCCAGGGAGCTTCTAACACACACACACACACACGATCCTAATAATGGACACATCAACACATCAGAGCACATCAGAGGCAGAGCACCCGAAGACCAGCCAGGGTGCTGTGCCTTGTCAGAATCTGATGGCCTCACGTTATTTCCCCCACCACCAGGCAAAAGTCAAGCTGCAGCTCGGTGGGGACGCAGCTATGAACTGAAAGAGCGAGCCTCTCCTCTGTCCCCCCTGCCGCTGGACCCCAGGCAAGCACATTGCCTCTTCACTCTCGTCACCCTTCGGTAGGATGAGTCATGGGTGTCAGGCATTTGACACCCCCCAAATCACACATTACCTCTGCGGGTGAGAATGTGAGAAGGTCCCTCATCAGATTCTCACTGTTACTTATAACCTAAATATTCGAAAGATCTGCTGAATCCATAGACGCCCTCTGACTCCCTCCCATTCTGAATGCTGAGCATCTCCGTTTCAGGCTACGCCCCAACCCATCTCCAAATGTCTGTGTTCAAGGCAACACTGGGTACAAAACCTAGAAAAAACAAAGCTACCACTGCTTTTCAATCTCAAATCCACACACTGCTTGATCTAAAGATCAGTGTTGCTTAATCTTCTACCGCCTTGCTTCCAGTTCCCACCCAGCAAGGCAATCTGGTGAACTCTGAAGATGTTCTAGGGTACACTGGCCTGAGGTCCCACCCTCCGTGCTGCACTTCCAGAGCAGAGGTCCTAGCAGCCGTGGTCAACTGGTCATCACCACGGGGGGGTGGATGAACCATTCACAGACACACACATACGCATGCATGCACGTGCACATACACACACACACATGCTCACACACACAGCTTAGAACTTGGAATCAGAAAGGCCAGCACTTATCACTTGTATGACATCAGGAAGGGAAGAAATGGTGCTTGCTGATAAGTCCCAGCAAGATCATATGTCCCTACCCCCACAGAACTCCTGGTCCAGGGAAGAAGAGACAAGTAAACTGGAGAGCATCACATATCATGCGTGGTAAGTGCTATGACTGGGAAACAAAGGGGCATCTAACCCACGTTTGAGAGACCAGGGAAGGCTTCGTGGAGGCAGGGGCATTAAATCTGAAACCAAAAGGATGCATTTGCCAGGAAAGGCACGGAGTAGGACTGGAGAACAGAGGAAGAGAGGTGGGAGAACTGAATTCTAGCAACAGGAACAGAGGAAGGGGATAAAGAAAGTCTGTCCAAGAATTGAATTTAGTGGAGGTTTGAGGTTTTTTCCTCTGGGAGGCAAAGATGCCAGCAGCTCCCCATGACCATGTGGATGAAGAGCCCAGAGACTAGCAGATGCCCCTTCTGCCCCTTCTTCTGGCCTCTCCTGCAGATCCCGCTCTGTCTAGAACCCAGTCGGAAGCTTAAAGAAGCTCTCTAAGCCAGAGGCTCTATCTCCCCTCTTCTGATATTCTCACACATTTCTCTGCAGGGGATCTGAAGCACATGTGTGCATGTGAAACACACACACTGTACACCCACCCACATGCATGCATGCACATGCATACAAATGCATGCACACACATGCACATCTGTATGCATGCACACATGCGTACACACCCCACACACGCTCTGCTACACCGGTCTGCTCTGCACCATCCTAGATTATCCTACTGTCAACTTGGCTAAAGCAGGGATGACATTTCTCAGGATCCCTTTCTCCACAGGGTTCTGGGGTAGAATTGGCCAAAAGGGGAATTTGCAGGAAGTCAAGAATTGCTGTTACACTACTGAAGGTCTTCAGCACACAGGTAGAAAGAGGTTCCCAGCACAGCCCACTTCTGCATCCACCTCTTCTCCCAACTGTGGCCCCAGACCTCCCTCCAGATGTAGGCGAGAGGCAGAGCTGCCCTGCCCACAGACAGCTAGCTACCCCGCCCCTCTGCAGGCCACTTGCTGTTGGCTGTGTCAGCTTCTCAGAGCTTGCGTGACAGCCCCACCTGACCACCGCACTGGTATTTGTCTGGTTCCAGGGGTTTCCTCTGATTTTCAAGCTCCTTCTTCCAGGTCTCCCCTTGCCCCTCCGCCCACACTGGTATCAAGTGTGACAACCGCGGTGAATCCTTTCCCATAATACAGTAGCTCTGCTTCCCTGAAGGAACCCTAATTAACACTGATACACCCACCAGGAAGAAGCACCTGGAAACAGGAGCAGGAGAACGCAAACAAATGTTCTGCAGGCTAGAGAGAGATCAGGCCGGCAAGAGCAATGTCAGGATGATTTAACCACCAGCACAAAGAGCGTCACTCAATCAGAACAGACCCCGGAACACCCACAGGCCAAGGGCATTGTCCTAACCTGGGTAAGGAGTACGGAACTTGTCTGAGGACAGTGGGAACCAATGAAATCCACCCAGTTGTGGAGCTTTAAGAGGATTGGAGGGAAAGCAAAGGAGGAAACTAAGACCATTTAGAAGGCTGCTCTTTCATTGGCTGCATTTTTACTGAGCACCTACTATGTGCCATCATAGGTGATGGCAGCCAAAATCTATCATGTCAGTGCTAAGACTCTAGAAGAGCTGGACCTGTACTCTATGCTCAATTCTGCAGGGCAGACTGAAAAAACAGTTCATACATCCCGACTACAGTCACTTTGAAAAATTAGCATCCTCAGCCACCTCACTCATATGAACGAACACTCAACGCTTCTCAGATCACCAAGCTGAGATTCAGTGGAATATAACTATCTGTAGTGATACCTTAGTGAAGATACTAGCTGACAGCAAATGTGATTTAATCAAATGAGACGCAAGCACACTTGCAGACTGCATAAGGAGCAAGACGGAGAGATGACCATCTTCTCACCGCTGATCCACCATCCTGACCATATCACGGTTCCAACAAAATAACAGCCATGACCCATGATGTATTAGGAATCGTCCTATACTTATGAAGGTCAACTACATCAAGGCCTAGACTCGATTAGCACACTAGCATCAGGAAAGGCACTTGCAAGAAAGGAAGGGAGTGTGCCAGAGGAAGGGGAGTTGGCCTCTGGAGTGTGAGCAGAAACACCCCCCATCACTACCATGCTAGCTTGACTTTTTCATGGTTTAGAATTCTGATTTCATGTCATCTGGCACTTCCACACGTGCTTAAGAGACTGACAGAGGTTAATATCAAGTATTCCTACATCACAGCTACCTGAAGAATCCACCGCACATTGCAGCCTCCAAGCAGAGGTCAGCAGAAACCCCCAACTCCCCACCATTGCCCAAGCCCCCAAGATCAAAGATGAGGCATTTCTGTTCTTTTATCATCCAAATGAGATAGAGCGAGTGTGTCTGCAGATAAAGACAGACACTCAGATGTGGACAAATTTCCCAGGAACAACCTGAATGGGTGTTATGTTGATAATAAGCAGTAAAGCCATGGAAATATACTTTGAATGCAATATGCTCTCCTATACCGTGTCCTCAAGTACTCCCCAGCCAAAGACCAGCTGAAGGTCAGGAAGAAAGTAAGTGACTGCAGATCTATTCTTCGCTTAATATTAAATTGTGGAGTCAACCTCATGTCCTTAATGCTATGGTACAACCTTGGTCTAAAAAAACACCTGCGACCCCTCCAACATGGAAAACTAATCTAAAACCTTGCCGGAGGGTAAGAAGTTCCCACCGGGGGCGCCTGGGTGGCTCAGGCAGTTAAACATCTGCCTTCGTCTCAGGTCATGATCCCAGTGTCCTGGGATTGAGCCCCGGGCGTCATTAAAAAAAGAAGTTCCCACTGACAGAGGTTAATATCGAGGGCACTGAAGTGAGCCTGCCCTAAAAAGTCAGTGCACTCATCCAGGTAAGTTGAAATTGGTGTCTCCAACAAAAATGGTGACTAAGGGAAAATTAAGTGGAAGACAGTTAAAGACATCAAGGCAAAAATGGAGCTTCTGGGCTTCCAAGTTCCAAATCACAATATCAGTGAGTTTTTAATAATGCCAATCATGTTATTCATAATGACAGTGATGATAGTTGACATTTTGTTAAGCTAGATTCTGTGCTGTTAACTTGCATCATCTTATTTAATCTTCAACCCAATTTGATGAAAGATGTACTATTATCACCCCTCACAGTTGGGAAAATAGGCTTAGGGAGGTTCAGCAATTGAACTGGCCCACGCCTCAGAAGCCCGAGCTCTTGACCTCCATCCCAACCCTACTGTCTCTTGATGAACACCGTCTGGGCTCCTAATTATGTGACAAGGCCCAGAGATGCAAACAGGTATGATGGTCATTTCTCTTCTACCCTAAGCATGTCCTGCGTGCCTAAGCCATACCTGGCATTGTGTCAGGCACTGGAGAGTCATTAGGATATCTCCTTCTTTTAAAAGATTTTATTTATTTATTTATTTATTTATTTATTTATTTATTTATTTATTTGAGAGAGAGAAAGCACGAGTGGGGTGAGAGGCAGAGGGAAAAAACAGACTCCCCGCTGAGCAGGGAGCCCGATTTGGGGCTTGATCCCAGGACTCCTGGATCACGACCTGAGCTGAAGGCAGATGCCCAACTGACTGAGCCACCCAGGCACCCCTCAATAGGATATCTCTTATCCCATAAGTGCACAGGCTACATACATGGGAACAAGAAATGGAGGCAGACTTCAACGCCTTAACAGCCCAGAAGAGGTAGACTTTTGTCTTGAATTCATCTTCATGACACAGAGAGGCAGCTAGTGGTGCACCATACACAGGAACAATCTCTTCCCACCCTGGGGTATGACTGCTCACGTCCAGTGGTGAGTTCCTTGGCACCCCACAATTCCCCTCAGGCATGATGTGTGAGAATATGCCCTTTGTCAAAAGTTCATGAGACGCTAAAATAATGGCCTCTCTCTGCCTTAACCTACATTCTAAAGGCTCTGTGGTTCATAGAGCAGACTCAGATTTATTACTGCATTTGACCTTCACGGTGACTCTGAGGTCATTATTCCCATTGTATGGATAGAGAACTTGAGGCCCAGCGCAATTCACAGTCACGCTGGAATGGGCTAAGGCCAATACCAGGCCTCTGTCTCCTGGTACTTTCTTTCCCTGTCACTAAACCATCTTCAGGCCACATCTGAGTCCTAAGATGTCAAAAAAACCTTATAGAATCTGAGCATGTGAGACCTTCAAACGCTGGGGAGGAAAAAGTCCAGAGCTGAGAAATCTCCAAGTGAAGTAACAGGCAGTTTGTAACTTATAAACAAACAATTTTGGTTAACTTTGATATTAAAAAATAATTTAATACAAATAAGTACAGACAACAAGATACTCCCACAGTGCAGGCCACCTTCCTGCTCACAATGATATAAGGCATCTGTGCATGTTTGAACTTCATATACCAACACTGAAATCACTGTGTGCATCCTCTAATACGTGTATATTTACTTACAACCTGTATACATGTGCTACTGTACTAAGATATTACACAACATATAAAACGTACACAGAAACACAATTTTAAAAGAATGACATGTCAGTTAGGATCTTCTCAATACTGTGCCATTAAAGCCCAGAAATCTACTGGATGCCAAAGCTGGCGAACTGATTTCACATTTCTGTTAATCAAAAAAGCCTCAGTGGAGCCACAGAGAGACTTCTAATAACTACAAGCAAGCACTGGGGAAGGGACTCTCAGTGTGTCCTTCCACACAGGCCAGGAAACACAGAGAGACAAAGCTCCCCAGAGCAACAACTGTGTCACATGAGGCGGAAGCTGGGGCTGGCCATCTTTTCACTCCCTCAGAAGGAAGAAGGAAGGAAGCAGCCCGGAGACAGCATGCCCAGGGCTGCTGGTGACCCCAGGATGTTCGCTATCTTCCTGAGGCCTTGGTACATGTGGGAACCGCCCAAGGCAGCCCAGCAGCGGGCTGCCCCATCTGAAGTTTCTCACACACACACACACACACACACACACACACACACACACACACCTGGGGAAACATCTCTAAGGACTTTCTAGATAAGCCCTGGTCACATCACATCATCACCGATCCCCTCTCCACTCGACCTCCTCACTTCCTTGTCACATCGTCACACACACTTTTTTTACAGGCACTAGCTGAAGTCAGTTTCTGCCACAAATATTATTTATTACATCCAAACCATAGCTTAATAATGTGCCACTCTACCGTGGTGGCTGGAGAATGATACACCAGAATAACGATTTCTCCTACCTGGAAAAAGTCAACATGTGGAGCCTGGAAAAGATCTCCACAGCCTGATGTCCAGGCCCTGCCAACAGTGAAGTCCATCTGCTTCTGGCCAGAGCATCAGGAGGGCTCACCTGGACACATTTTACACTTGAGCATATTTCGTCCACATTGTGGGCCACAGGCATGATTGCTACACATGCACTCAGAATCTAAGTCACAGAAAGCGATGTGCATCCTCTAATTTGCCAGCGAATGTTCATTTCTATACTCTAGCTTTACGAAAATACAATTGATTGACTCTATTTAAAAAAAGAGAGAGAGAGAAAGGAGGGTTGCCTGGCTGGCTCAGGCAGAAAAGCATGCAATTCTTGATCTCAGGGTCGTGAGTTCGAGCCCCACGTTGGGGGTAGAGATTACATAAGTAAATAAGTAATTTTTTTAAAAAAAGAAACTTGAAAGAAAAATAAATGTGCTAGGAAAGATGATGTGGTAGGAAAGATAGGAGTGAAATCATCATTCTGGTTTCAATTTGGACCTTATACCCATTCATGTTTTGGCTCTGGGGACTGACGATACTCTGTCCCTACTTCCCCCACTGGATTCTCTCTCAATCAGGCAGGAAGATTGCAGCTCAACTGAGGCAACCAGGCCAAAATTTTACAGGTAGTAATTTGGTCAGACGAGCCAAAGGAAGTATGTTTCTTCACTTAGTGGTTTGGACAACTTTGGAGATCAAGAAAGATATTGCAGACCTTCTCTGAACTCAGAGCACACACTTCTGCTCCTCCATGACCTAACCACATGACCTTAGCAGCTAATTTCAAACTCTGGTTTCCTAACTGTAAATCTGGTGCCTTGTCCACAGTGGCACAAAACAGACTCTCCCGAGTGTATGATGCACATGGAAACATGCTGGCAAATCTGCCCAGAATCCCTATTTTGTGTGCCTGCCCTCTCCCCTCCAAAAAAATCAGTATATTTCAGAATGAGTCCCCAGAGTCCCGGCGTATGCCAAACCTGCATTTTTACCACAAGATCGGATCCTTTTCTGTTAAATGGATCTAAATGGCCAATTGTATCTGCAGGGGCCAGGAACGCAGGGTCAGCCAGGACACACAGACGGCAGGAGCATCCTGTCATTTTGCTGACCAAAGGAAAAAATTGGGGAGCTTGAGTTTTCCATTACCTTTTTCTTGATTCTTGATCCAAACTAGCTAGCTGCTTATGCTCCTGCAAGACAGTAGCAAAAAGGCTGATGGGCATCATTATGCTGTTTCCTTCTTTCTCCACAGAAGCCAAAACATAAATCCCCAGTATACATACAACTGTTCTTGCCAACACACATCTCCAAAATATGCCCCCATCTGTTAATGTGCCACAAATTCATAAAGCATCCCATACCCTCACCCCTCTGACCTGTTAGTTGAGCTACAGGCTACATTTCAATCTGAAGCTCAGTTTAGGGAGACACAATGGCCTCATAGGAAGAAAATAAAGAAGAAACAGCCAACGGCCCTCTAGCCCAAGGGTCGAGGGCTTTCTTGGCCCACTCTTTTATTCTGGGACGGAGCCACTGTGTGGCAGGGCAGGCCGAGGAGACCAGTACAGTTTCAATGTGTTTCCGTGTGGTGTCCCAAAAGAACTAGGACCTGCCTCCCCTACAGGTGAGAATAGCAGTTGCTATTTCTTTTAGTATGGACCCACGCTATAAAAATTATAGACACCCTCTTTTCTGGGCTAAGAAATCAAGCCCTAGTAACCATTCTTGGGAAAAAATTTTGAAAATCTTCATCATAATTGTTTAACTCTTCTTGGTTATTCCCTAGCTCTTTTAATAGGAGACAACATTAGGGCAACAGAAAGCAGTCAAGGAGTAGAATACAGGAAAGCTGTAAATAATGATAAACCCCAACTCTTCCACAAACTGTGAAGGGGAGCAGAATTTTGTAGGGGTCAGACATGGGTTTGGGATCAGACACAAGGCATTTAAATTTCTTGCTGAGTCTCTCTGGGCAACGTTGCCTCATCTGTAAAAGAGTAGCAGTGGCAGGCCCTATCTCAGAGGATTTGTGAAGATTAAATGAGGTAATGTATCCGTAGCACTTAGAACAGCACTGGCACATTGCAAATGTTCAATAAATGCTCATTATTACCATGATGATTACACAGCCACTTATGTTTTTTTAAGCTTTTATTTATTTATTTGAGAGAGTGAGCGAGAGAGAGAGCACAAGTGGGGGAGGAGTAGAGGGAGAGGGAGAAGCAGGCTTCCCGCTGTGCAGGGACCCCCCCAAAGCGGGGCTCCATCCCACGACTCCGGGATCATGACCCAAGCCGAAGACAGATGCCCAACCAACTGAGCCACCCAGGCACCCCTACATAGCCATTTAAAAGAATAAAGTACGGGCGCCTGGGTGGCTCAGTTGGTTAAGCGACTGCCTTCGGCTCAGGTCATGATCCTGGAGTCCCCGGATCGAGTCCCACATCGGGCTCCCTGCTCGGCGGGGGGTCTGCTTCTCCCTCTAACCCTCCCCCTCTCATGTGCTCTCTCTCTTTCATTCTCTCTGTCTCAAATAAATAAAATCTTAAAAAAAATAAAATAAAATAAAAAATAAAAGAATAAAGTACATCAGTAGTGCTTGTATGTACGGGAAGAGCTCTAAGATTCGCTGTTCAATAAAAAGCCAAAACAGATTGTTGGTTGCCAGAGGTTGGGGCAAAGGTGGGTAAAATGAGGTAAGGTGGTCAAAAGGTACAAAATTCCTGTCATAAAATAAATAAGTCCTGGGGATCTAAACAGCATGGTGACTAAAGTTAACAATGGTGTATTGTATATTTGTAAGTTACTAATAGGGCAGATCTTAAAAGTTCATAAGAAAAAAACTTTGTAACTGTGTGGTGAGAGAAGTTAACTATACTTACTGTGGTGATCATTTTGCAATATATACAAATAGGGAATCATTATGTTGTACTCCTAAAACATTATTATGTCAATTATATGTCAATAAAAAGGGAAAAAAGCCATATGCAAGTCTGTAATGACTTCTTTATTTTTTTTAAGAAAAATCTATGTGTAAGCACACACAAGCTTGAAACAGTTCTTTAAAAAAAAAAAAAAAATCACAAAACATATTAACAGTGATTGGCCAAGGTAGAAAAGCCTTCCCTTTTCATTCTGTACCTTCCTGTATCACTTGAATTTCGTAATTCTGTACAAAGTATTCCTTGTATTCTTCCTTAAACTTTTTTTTAACGATTATTTATTTTTGCGAGGGGGAGAGAGAGAGAGAGAGAGAGAGAGCGAGCATGCGCACAAGCAGGGGGAGGGGCAGAGGGAGAAGCAGACTCCCTGCTGAACAGGGAGCCCTATGCGGGACACAATCCCAGGATCCCGGGATCATGACCTGAGCCACCCAGTTACCCTCCTTAAACTTTTCTTAATAAATGTAACATTTTACACTGACATTTCTCCCCACGCTCCTGTCCCGCCCCCCACCTTCACATGATCAAAATTTAAAATGACCATCACCTAAATCACAGATTCTTGACTCTGTGAGATATGCCATGAGTAATCTGTAACAAAGCTGGTGAGGTGGAATTACAGGAAACTCACTGGAAATTGCACATAATCCTGAGAACCCCTTCCTATCTCAATGCCATTGGCCAGAGGTGTCCTTTGTGGTTTTGGTGGGAAAATACTAATACTGCCAATCTAAACCCTCTTCCTCCTGGGAACTAATTCCTCACATTTAAACTATATCAAACGTGTAAATTGTCTACCCTCATCTTTTGTAGTAGTAGTTGTTGTTGTTGAGGTGTAATCTGGGTAACACATAATTAGCTATTTTAAAGTGAACAACTCAGTGGCACTTAGTAATTCACAGTATTATGCAACCACGACCTCTATTCAGTTCCAAAGTATTTTCTTCATCCCCAAATAACTCTATGCTCATTAAGAAATTATTCCCCCATTCTCCCCTCCGCACAGCCCCTGGCAATCACAGATCTACTTTGTCTCTGGATTTACCTGTTCTGGATATTTCATATAAATGGAATCACATATGTGACCTTTTGTGACTGGCTTCTTTCGATTAGCATAGTGTTTTCCAGGTTCATCCACAGTGTATCAGGATTTCACTTTTTTAAAGCTAATGTTTCATCATATGTATAAACCACAATTGTTTATCCATTCATCCATCCAAACTACGTGGGTCGTTTCCACCTTTTGGCTATTGTGAATAATGCTGTTATGGACATTCATGTACAAGTATTTATTTGAGAACCTGTTTTCAATTGTTTGTGTATATACCTCAGAGTGAAATTGCTGGGTCATATGGTAATTCTGTTTAACTTTTTGAGGAATGGCCAAACTTCTGTTTTCCACAGCAGCTGTACCATTTTATATTTCCACCAGCTACATATGAAGGTTCCAAAATTTCCCCACATCCTCAACAACATTTATTATTTTCTTTTTTTTTTTTATTACAGCCATCCTAGTGGGTGTGAGGTGGTATTTCACTGCAGTTTTAATTTGCATTTCCCTAATGACTAATGATGTCAAGCATCTTTTCATGCACTCTTGGCCATTTGTGTATTGTCTTTGGAGAAATGTCTATTCAAATCCTTTGTCCATTTTTAAACTGGGTTATCCCTCTTCTTGTTTTTGAGCTGTAAGTCTATTTTACATATCTGGATGTTAGATCCTTACCAGACATTTGATTTGCAAATATTTCCTCCCATTCTGTAAGTTGTCTTTTTACTTTCTTAATATTGTCCTTTGATGCACATAATTTTTTAATTTAAATGGAATCCAACCAATGCATTTTTTTCTTTTGTTGCTTATGCTTTTGTTGTTATATCTAAGAATCTATTGGTAAATCCAAGGTCATGAAGATTTAACCCTGTTTTCCATTAAGAACTTAAGAGATTTAGATCTTCTATTTAGGTCATTGATCCATTTTGAGTTAATTTTTGTATATGGTATGAAGTAGGGTTCAATTGAAACATGTGGCTATCTAGTTGTCCCGGCACCATATGTTGAAGAGACTACTGTTCTCTCATTAAGTGATCTCAGCACTCTTGTCAAAAGTCAATTGCCCATAGATGTATGGTTTATTTCTGGAATCTCAATTCTATTCCTTTCGTCTACATGTCTATTCTTATGCCAGTACCACACTGTTTAGCTTACTGCTGATTTTTAGTGAGTTTTGAAATCAGGAAGTGTGAGTCCTCCAACTTTGTTCTTCTTTTTCAAGATTATTTTAGCTACTTGGAGCCCCTTGCAATTCCACATGAATTTAAAGACTGGCTTTTCCATTTCTGCAAAAAAACAAAGCCATTGGAATTTTGACAGGAATTGCACTGAATCTGTTCATCACTTTGGGTATTACTGCCATCTTAACAATAAGTCTTCCACAGCCTCCTCAACAAATGGTGTTGGGAAAACTAGACAGCAACATGCAAAAGAATGAAACTGGATCACTTTCTCCCACCATACACAAAAATAAATTCAAAGTGGATTGAAGACTTAAATGTGAGACATGAAATCATAAAAATCCTAGAAAAGAACACAGGCAATAACTTCTTTGACATCGGCCATAGCAACTTCTTTCTAGATATGTCTCCTGAGGCAAGAGAAACAAAAGCAAAAATTCAAAGGGAAACACTTCTACTGATGAGTACAGGGTGCTGTAATGAAAGTGTTGAAATCACTATATTATACACCTGAAACTAATATAACACAACACTGTATGTTGACTAACTGGAATTAAAATAAAAAAGCTCAGTCGGTTAAGCAGCTGCTTTCAGCTCAGGTCATAATCTCCAGGTCCTGGGATCAAGCCCCATGTCGGGCTCCCTGCTTCTCCCTCTCCCTCTGCCACTCCCCCTACTTGTGCGCTCTAGCTTGTTCTCACTTTCTCTCAAATAAATGAATAAAATATTTAAAAAAAACAAATAAAATAAAATACTTAAAGAAAAAATATAAAATTCTGAGTAAAGGTCAAAATTATGAGAATCTGATTTTTTAAATTTTATACCTTATTGGATGGATTTTTAGAGATTTAGTTAAAAGTGCCACTGAGTATGGACTTTATTAAACTTTTCTCTTTATGAAAAAAATTAAAAATAAAAATAAAAACACTTATACTTTAAAAAATAATAAGTCTTCCAGTCCATAAACATGATACATATTTCCATTTACTTAGGTCTTCTTTGATTTCTTTCAGCAATGTTTTTAGTTCTCAGTGCATAAGTCTTTCACCACTTTGGTTAAATTTATTTCTACGTATTCTTTTGGATCCTACTGTAAATGGAACCATTTTGTTAATTTCCTTTTAAGATTGTTCACTGCTGGTATACAGAAACATGACTGATTTTTGTGTGCATCGTTGCCTTATTCTTCGTCTTCGAAGGAAAGATTTCAGTCTTTCACCATTGAACATGATGGGTTTTTCATAATGCCTTTTATCATGTGGAAGTAGTTTCCTTCTATTTCTCATTTTTTTTTCATGATTTTATTGTGAAAGGGTGCTGGAATTTGTAAATGCTTTTTCTGGTTGAGATGATCATGTAGGTTTTATTCCTTCATTCTATTAATACGGCATATTACACTGATGGAACTTATGTTGAACTGCTCTTACACTCCTGGGATAAATCCCACTTGGTTATGGTGGATAATCTTTCTAATATGCTGCTGAATTCCATTTGCTAGTAATTTGTTGAGGATTTTTGCATCAGTATCATAGGAATCTTGGTCTGTAGTTTTCTTATCTTGACCTTGGTATCAGGGCAATGAGATAAAATGAGACAGATAGTATTCCCTTCTCTTCTATTTTTTTAGAAGAGTTTGAGAGAGATTGATGCTATTCTTTAAATGTTTAGTAGAATTCACCAATAAAGCCATCTCGTCCTGAACTTTTTAATAATTGATTCAATCCCTTGTTATAGGTCTGTTCAGATTTTCTATTTTGGGAGGGGGGACAGTTTTGGCAGTGTGTAGATAGATTCTAGGAATCGATCCATTTAATCTAGATTATCTAATTTTTTGGCATACAACTTCTCATGGTATTCTCCCATAATTCTTTTCATTTCTACAAGATCAGCAGTAACATCCTCACTTTCATTTTTTATTTAGTTATTTGCTTTTCACTTTTTTCTTAGCAGTCTAGCTAAAGGTTCATCAATTTTGCTGATCTTCAAAGAACCAACTTATGGGGGGTGCCTGGATGGCTCACCTGGTTAAGTGAAATCAGACTCTTGATTTCAGCTCAGGTCACGATCTCAGGATCCCGAGATCGAGCTCCATGTCAGGCTCCACGCTGGGTGAGGAGTCTGCTTGAGATTCTCTCATCTCCCTCTCCCTTTGCCCCTCCCCCCACTCAGGCTCACTCTCTCTCTCAAATAAATAAATAGAATCTTTTTTTTAAAAAAGAACCAACTTTTGGTTTCATTAATTTTCCCTCTGATTTTTCTAATCTCTGTTTCATGTAAGTTAGGTTATTGATTTAAAATCTTTTAAATGCAGGCATTTGTAGCTATAAATTTCCCTCTGAGCACTGCTTTTACAACATCCCATAAATTTGAGGGTGTTGTGTTTTCATTTTAATTCATCTCAAATTATTTTCTAAACTCCATCGTAATTTCTTTTAACCCATTGGTTGTTTATGAGTCTATACTCATTTTTACAATATTAAGAGAAAACCTTCCAATGTTTTGAACCCCTAGTTCTTCCACTTTTTGGATCCAAGTTCCTCTTATACTAGGGTCCATTTCTGTCACTGGTTAAAGGAAGCACAGCACCTTTGTTATTTTTAATAGAGACCATAAAATTTTATGTTAAAGAATAATTACCAAAGGTAAAACCATGACCCTCATAATATATAAAATAAACATATGTTAAAGATTTTATTGACCTCATTATTAATGAGGGTATTAGTAAGATGTTACAATCAGCTCAAAGGAGAAGTCAGAGAAGCACAAATTTATATGGATTAAAGGAATGATTGAATTAATGGTTGAAATGAATTTACAGATATACAAGAAACTGGCTTTTCTTCATAATGGGGAGGGATAGTCATTTTAACCACACAAAGAGCTTTTTTCCATGTCTATAGACAGTAACTATTTTGCATTGCTACCAGTTACCTACAACTTAGAAAACTGTAAAACATATCAAAGGCAAGGAAAAGGCTAGAATCAGATACCTTGGAAGGGTGCTCTCTACACAAGGCACAGTTTTCCACCTCACTAGTGCTGACCAGGTAATGCCTAGAGGTCACTTTTCAGATAGGCATTGTATAAACATTCAGGTTTTATGATATGACTGAAGGCAATACTTCATGTTCAAGTAAGCGAGACAGATAATTCAGATGTTACGTATATCCTGCCGATTTTCAGTAACAATTGTTTTTATAGCTTTCAAGCATATTTTCAAGCATATATGTTATTTGTACACCTGTTAGGCATTCTCCTCAGATGCCAGTAATGCCTGTATAGGGAAACTTACCACAAAGAACTGAAAAAAAAAGACAAAATCAAGGAAAATAAATGATTTCAAACAAAATTGTATCAAAAATAGGTCTGTGGGCTGAATTATTAAAGCACTGTCATAGGTCTTCATTGTGCTGGTAAGCCTGTCAGGGCCTGTTTGCAAGTGCTTTATAGTCATTTATCCCATCTACGTTTATGAATAAAAACATATCTTTTATTAGAAGACAAAAGGCCGTGAAGAAAACACTGAGAATGAATGTCCTCCCCACTACACTTGCCCCCTCCGGGCTACTTTAACAGGATTTGGCTGTCCCTCCGTCACATTAGCATTTCTTTACCCTTCCTGCCCAGACAAATGGGATGATTGTTCCGACAGGAACTTCCCAGAAGGCCCAGGGACTCTTCAATGGGACGCAGCAACAGAGAGTTCACACCCCAGGATCCTTTGAACCCCTCAAAAACTTCCTCTTGCCGTTTCCACCAATCCTGCACCATGATATCATGACTCTTACCCTGTCCCATCCAAGTTCCTCTTTTGGAAAGACCACCTTAACTCGAACTTATAATTCCCTATGGTGGGCCTGTGTCTCCCGACTCTGAGAGGCTGACGCTTTGGCTTTGCCAGGTGCTCAGCAAGGGGGTCCACTCTGGGACCAAGAGTCTGTTGGTGAGATCTGAGGTCAGCTCTGGACAGGAGAGAGGGCGGCGAGCTGAAGCCCCCAGGACACCATAGGCCCGGAAGCCACTTTGAGAGGCCACAGACTCCCTTTCCTTGCCTGGCTCACGGCCCCCATAGCATCAGGAGGCCTGTGGGCATTGAGCGAGGGATAGGTTCCGTTCATAAAAGACGAAGGAGCCATGGGGAAAAACAAGGCAAGGGTCTCCAAATGAATTCTGCGCCCCCCTCCCCAATGGCAATCTCAGGGTTCCTAAGAAAAGTTACCACACCAGAGGGAGCTAAGAGGCTCCTGCCACTTCCCAAGGCTGGAACAGCAGCAGGGGCTCCCAGTGCACAGCGGGGCCGATGACGAGTGCGCCCTGCGGCTGCGAGCCCCCCAGGCTGGGAGGCAAGGACCTCTGCTGCCCCTCACAGCCCGCTGGACGCCAGCAAAACCCTCCGGAGAACTGCCTGTGTGCACGCAGGTGCGCACCCTGGCCAGGGAGGCGTGGCAGCACACACACAGGGCAGTAGTGATATGGGGGGAATGCAGCTTCCCCGTGGTCCGCCCGAGAGGGCATGAATCTCTGCCGGGCTGCTTCGCAGGGTAGGGAAAGGAGGACCCTCTGGACAAATTATGTGCCATTCTCACTGCTAAAGAAAAAAAAAAAACCTCAACTGAGTAAATTTCAAAGATCTTATGGGCTTTACTCAACAACTCATGAATCAGACAGCATCCCATCTAGCAGATAGAGAGGAGTTCCAAAGAGCTGTACAAAACGAGAGGCTTTTGTAGGCAGAGGAAGGAAGGAAAACAAAGTTTCTAGCATAGAGTGGGTTGTTTCAGACAAGGTCACCTTCCTATTGGGGACAAAAGGCGTCTCTCAGGTGGATGACCTCACTAGTGCTGACCAGGTAATGCCTAGAGGTCAAAAGTCCTGGCAGAGGCTGACACTGCCATGAGATCAGGTATGACATCTTGGTTTCTGACCTAGGCTTAACACAAGGGACTCCACTGTGGGCCTGCTGTCTCCTTTTTAACACCAGGAAAGCCTCATAAATTCTGACTCCACCACTTCAGTTCTCATGATGGTCTCTGTCACTTAGCGCCGGCGCCGGCACCCGGTTCTGGAGCTGCCTCCCTAAGGACCTCATTTGCCACATCCCTGGTGTGCCATTAACCACCTCTCAACTTCACAGCACACGGTGCTCCAGCAGAGTCTCACCTCCTCAAAGCAGCACCTGCCTGGGGCTTGCCCGGGACCACAGGAATGGAGGCCACGAAGAGCACATCTGCCTTGTGAGTGCCGCACCTCGTCATGGCCTCAAAGCCTCCTCTGAGGCCACGTGCTGCCCCTCAGATCCCCATGAGGCAGTGTCACACATCATTTCCCCAAGGAAACCTGCTTTTCTGTTTACCCCTCTTATGCTATATATTGATACACTTGTAGCATTGGTGTGATAGGGCCCGAGGAAGATGTGTCCTGATGGCATGAGTTGCCTGTGGGTGAACATCAGCCCATCAACAGAATTCTAAAATTTGCCTTTGGAAGAGTAAAAATATCTTTACTGTAAAGTGATGTAATCCTTGTGCAATAATGCAAATTAAATTTAGCTTCTGAGCAAACCAACTTGTTCATCTAAAAGCGTTCGGCAAGTTGGTGACATCTACAATTCTTCCTAGAGAGGAAGAACTAACTCTTAGTGGGAACTTAGCACATGGCAGGCATGCTCCTTCCTGGATGTTCTCTTTTTACTTCTGCTGTGTAACTATCACAACAACTCTGTGAGGTAGACATCATTGGCAACGTTCTACGGTGAGGGATCTGAGTCTCAGAGAGGCTCAACAGCACAACGTAAGGTCACACAAATAGCAAGTGACTCAGTCAGGATTCGGTCAGGTGGGTCTCACTGGAACCATCTGCTCTTCCATGACCCCATCTTGCTTCCCTCTCTTTCCAAGTCCAGAGTCTGAGAGAAGAACCAATTCAAAGTTCCAGTCAAGGCCTGAACTCGTATTCTTCAAACTCACATCGTGGCAATGACCTGGTGGGAATGTAAAAGGTGCGGAGAGGGGAACCTGTCGGGGGTCCCCACTCTCCCCTCATCTGTTAGAAACAGAACCCTGAGTTTTAGCTGGGCACTCGGTCACCCTTGCTGGTAGAAGCAACCATGGGTCTAGGTTCCGGCAAACAGGATGGAAGCAGAGACAATGTGTTGGCCTCATAAGCCACCAAACACACGCTGAACCAGCCACCAGGACTAACAGAGAAGAAAGAAATGATTTCCATCCTGCTTCAGTCACTACACTTTTAAGTCTCTTGTTGCAGCAACTTCGCCCCAGTCCTAAACAATGCAGCTCACCTAAGAAACTTAAAAACTTATATATTCCTCTAAATAGGCTAAGAATTATCCTTACAGCTTGTTGAACCCATTCATTTCCTTTGTACCCCACTTCTTCAGAAGGGGAACAAGATAAATTCATCCTGTGCCTTGTGTCTGAATTCCCACAAATTCTAAATCCTAATTTATGAGATTGATTTGTATAGTATGACACTATACGAGTATCACCATCCATTTCTTTAAACCCATATTCTTCCCAGTCTCCTTATTTGGAAAATGCCACCCACCCATATTTAGCTACTGGGCAGGTGGCCACCATCGTCTCCCAGTGGCCCAGGCTGGCATGACATCATTCAAACCAAGGCCATGCTCACTGGCCTGCTGGGCTGCACCTCTTCTTCAACAACTGCATCTACTTGCACCCACGGAAGGCCCAGTGGGGTTGCCACGGCAGCGAGCATCACTGAAATGCTGCAGGCTGGCTGCCTGCCAGGACCAAGTTGCTGGTAATCCTGTCTTGTTGGGAAGCATTAGGATAGACAAAACTCTTTTTATGACCATTCAGTAATAAGAGCTTTTAAAAGAAGCAGAAGGGGGTGGGGTATCTGGTGGAACCCTCTGACCTATTTATAGACCTTGGCTTGGATGCCTTCTGCAATGTAGTATTTCAGTCCCTCAGAGCATAACAGACCATCATTACTTGAGATTATATAATAGGTATGGGTCAATGTGTTCTAGCCTGTCATTTTCTGCCTTCGTGACCACCTATTACCAATCCAAGATTGATTACGTTGTGACACCTGCTACTATCCCATAACTAGAATAATAAACACAAGCAAATTACTTTGGCCATTACATTTCTGGTGAAGAGCTACAGTAGAGGATGACATATGTCTGCTCATTAGAAGTAACACGTAGCTAACAGCATTATTTAGCCACCCAATACCAAGCTGTATACGGAAAACAAATCATTTCACAAAAGGAAAGCAGCAGCATCCTCTAGATCCTGAATTACAGATACTCTATCACCCACTCAGCCTCTACTACAACCTAAATAAATATACTTTTATATTTACATTACATATAATATCATTTATATTACATGTGCTATATATTCATATTATATTATATAAGGAATTAGATTACATTACGTATATTACCTGCTACAAAAGCATGACTGAGGCTAATCTTAAATTGAGACCAATGGAATCACTAGCTATGCTGACAAAAAGACTACTACAGAATTAAACTGACATATAGAACTGTGCTTTCTATGGCATTTGATTGGGAATTTTATGTGCTTGACCTTGTTACGGTAGCAGAATCCATCATCTATGGAAAGTCATAAAACTGAGAATGTCACCTTGGCACACTATTCAAAACTAATTAACTGAACCTGTTAGACGTATAAATCCATTGATCCATTCTCACAACTGGTACATAAGACATTTATAAGGCAAATATGGTACTAAATTTCAATAGATTTTTGAGAGAGTAGGCTAGAGATATCACAGATTTAAAACAAAAATAATGAGCCCTTGCCCTCTCTCATGCAACAATAATTCAAAACACTGCCACCGAAACTTTGCTGGCATTAGGAGAAAACTTGGAAATTCAAGTATGATAAGAAAGTACTGTGCTTTCAAAATAAATTAGTGTATTCTAACACAAATTATACACAATTTGAAAGCAAATTAATTACCACCATGGTCTGAAGGCTTTTTAGAAACTGAAAGCATAACCCACTTAGGACTTCCCCAGCCTTTGGCAAATCTAATTATTAACAAACATTTCCCGAATTGGCTTCGGATGCGTGATATCATATTAACACAAACAACAAATATTTACAAAAAACTCCCAGGATGAATGCCAGGATGAATGATGATGTTCTGAGCCATCAAGGAATTTATAAGTGAACAAATACAGACTCACAAACAGGGGGAAATGTTAGCTCTACCAGTCAACAAATGAGCAAGAGGGAAGTGGGAGGGTAGGATGCCCCCTCAGTGACAAGAGAAGGTCCCTCCACACAGCCTCCAGGGTCACTGAATGTCACCTATGAGGAGGTCCTGGGCCAGCTCTGGTCTTGCACTGTCCCCCAGGGAGAAAGGACCCATGTTAAAAGATCTGTAACAACAGTGGGTAGCATGCTTCTAGAGTGTTAAGTTCTAGGTTTACGATCTAGAATAAAAATTAAATGCTTTAATAATGACAAGGTACTACTTTCTACATCAAGATGGTCAAGGGTGAGAAAAAAACACTCTTTTTTAAAAGAAGAAATAGATGTTGACAGAATAAAATCACATACAACATGTCTGGCACACAATCCTGGGGCAAAAGAGACAGGCTTTTGATCACTTGGTGAGTCTTTCCCTTCATGAGGCTCACGGACACAGTAATTTGGTCCTAGAGCCAAAGGAAGCTGTTTGGTGGCCAGAGCCAAAGACTGCTTCCCAGTGCCCCTTCTGACTTAAGACTCTGTCATCCCCTGGTCGTGTCCACTGTCTCTTCTGCACCAGTCACTGAAGCCAGCTCTGCAAGGACTACGTGGCCTCCAGGCCCTGTACGTCTTCACCTTGCCGATCCCTTATCCCTATAAGGGCTGGCTGGGCCCACAGAGCCAGCTGGGAGCCAAGACCAGGTTGAGGTGCCATGTGGCTAAGACTTGCACAGATGCTTCTTCCACGGGGATCATTCTCTGGACCTCCTTGGTCTCTCTTATCTGGGATCCTTTCCCCACCCCCGCCCTGCCTCTCCTTTCCTTCTGCTCTCAGGACCTTCACTTAATATGACTCATTCCTCCACACTTGCCCACTGCCGACCTGGGTTGCTGGTTGCACCTCTTCAAGCCCATGGTTACATTTCGCACCTGGCTCAACAATCTCAACAATATCCTAAAGTTAAGGTTGGGGGTTGAAGTGGTGTCTTTAAGCAGAATGGAATTTTACAGAAAAAAATGCTGGCATAGAAATAAAAGGACACACAATGAACACAACAAAATGGTCAGAGCTGCATGGAGGGCCTGGAGTGGAGTAAAGAAAGAAGAACAAATTAGGGCGCCTGGGTGGCTCAGATGGTTAAGCGTCTGCCTTCGGCTCAGGTCATGATCCCAGGGTCCTGGGATCGAGTCCCACATCGGGCTCCCTGCTCCTTGGGAGCCTGTTTCTCCCTCTGCTTCTCTCTCTCTCTCTCTCATGAATAAATAAATAAAAACTTTTAAAAAAAAAAGAACAAATTAATTAGAGCTAAAATATCAGAAAGGCTGTACATGGGCCTGGGATAACAATGCGGCATGAACTGAGGACTATGGTTCATTGAACCCTCCACACCTGAAGGACACAAATATGGGGTGGGGTGAGGGCCATAATTCTGGTTAGCTCAACAGGGTTTTCAGGTAATTGGAGAACCCAGCCGGGGAAAGAGATTTTGGTGCCAGCCCCACGATATCAGGCTGGCAAGGCAAGTCTGCTGGACACGGTTCACCATGGCCTGCCTCCGGGGTCACTGCCGTTCCCAGATGCCTCATCCTCCTCCATCCCAGCTCCTGGGGCCCCGGCTCCCGGGCAGAGGCCAGGACGCATGGCTCTCATCGGTCGGACTGGGTTACGTGCCCATGACCGCACGGCCGCAGAGGTTATCTGGCCTTCTCAGCCTCTGCTAAGACAGGAACTGCTTCCCTCGGAAATCAAGGCCAAAAGGAGTTTCCTAAAGTAAAAGACCAAGGTCTACCACATTCCTTTCATCGATCGTGGTTTGTACAGCTCAGACCTGCTGCGGCGCCCCCTCCAGAAAAAACTGTGAAGTGCAAAGGAGAAGAGCTCGTGGCTCGGATGCCTTTCAGGTTCTCTAACAAGTGTTCTCTGCATGTGATCTGGAAACTAAGCCAACGAAGTCTCCCATCCCATGATATCTGAGGATTACAGGCAACAAAAGCACGAACATTCCAGCTAAGGTGAGGCCTGTCGATTCAGAGAGCAATGACATGTGTCATATGTGTGAAATGTCACCGTTCACTAGCGGGAGTTCCCATGCAAACCGGAAACTGAGTGGGGCTGTGTCAGGTTCCACCTCAGAGCGAAGTACCACACGTCCCAGCTCACTGTGACTCCATTTCCCTACCACTTTCCAGAAGACAGTGCCATAGCAAAAAAATAAAGGTACTATCCCAATAGATCCTCAGCAACCAGAGCTGAAAGGAAAGACCTCAACCCCAATCCTTCACTACAGCAGGCTGGAGCCTGTGGAACTGTTGTACACAAGCATCTAGGTCAGACCCTTACTGATCTGTCTTTCCAATTTCACACACTTACACTTACATTGGCTCTCATAAAAGATCCAGCTATTTTGAACTGCTCTTTTCAACAAACTTGAACAAGTGTATGCAGTTTTAAAAAGAATGCTGCAAAATACTTTCAACGTCTCATTTCAGTACCCAGTGGCCTAATTCCGCTAAGAGGGCAGCATGGGAAATGCACAGCAATGACTTCCAGTTAATGCCAAAAGGCTGAGTGAGGGCCAAGGCCTCTCTCATTTTAGCAGCTACTAGAAGGTTCCTGGCAGACATCTCCCAGCCCAGAACCATGGTCTTCCCTCTCCTTCCACAAGTGACCGGAAATGTACCTGTGCAAAATGCTATCCTGAGCTTCCAAAAATACCTAGTGAGCATATCTGTGCCCCCACTGCTTGGTCCCCCAGCTCTGTTTCAACACCTCCTGGGACAAAGAAAATCCCTTCAGCCATTCTTCAAATGTCACCACTGAAGTCACCTTCAACTGGATAGGCTCCATCCTGCACAAAACTGCAGCCTTGGGAGAAGACACAACCCTCCAGCTAAAATGAATGTTCCAGGGACATGGGTTTCCCCCTTCCTCACTGAGGACAAGCACACCAATAACCAAACCTGGTCGTGGATCAACCTTGGCCACTATCATTTTTGAGGCCAATGCTGAGCTTAATCACAACTTACATACCAAACTTTGACCACACTCCTTTTAAGGGAGGCAGTAGGCATGGTGGTTTAACAGCAGTTTCTAGAATGGCCTGGAGGTGAACATCAGTCCTGCTGCTAACTGACCAAGGGGCCCAAAGCAAGTTGTTAACTTCTTTGGGCTTCTATTTCAACTGCACAATGATGATAATAAGAGTTGCTCCTTAGGGGCGCCTGGGTGGCTCAGCTGTTAAGTGTCTGCCTTCGGCTCAGGTCATGATCCCAGGGTCCTGGGATCGAGCCCCACATAGGGCTTCCTTTATATGTTTTTTTAAAATAGTGACTTCATTTACCAACCACCCTTCCCCATCCAAAAAAAAAAGCTTCTCTAGTTGCTTATTTCTGATAGCTACTACTTCCAACTTCAGGGACCTAATTTACCTGGATGAACACCAGAAGACTGTTCTGAGGCTCTCTCAGTCTGGGAGGGAGGATGGGCCAGAGTCTAAAGACTAATGGAGGGGTGCCTGGGTGGTTCGGTCGGTTAAGTGGCTGCTTTCGGCTCAGGTCATGATCTCAGGGTCCTGGGATCAAGCCCCACATCTGACAGCTCCCTGCTCAGTGGAGAGCCTGCTTCTCCCTCTCCATCTGCCTGCCACTCTGCCTACTTGTGCTCTCTCTCTATCTCTGTCAAATAAACAAATAAAATCTTTAAAAAAAAATAAAAATAAAAAAATAAAGACCAGTGAAGAGACCAGCTGCCGAAGGGCTGGGAGTTGTGCCAAAGGGCACATGGATCTGACTGACAGAGCAGCAAAGATAGGCAGGGAGCTGGGAGGCCCATTGTGGTTCACTGTCCCAGGAGTTCTGGCCACACCCACTTTGGGCTGACTCCTGGAGGTAATGACAGCCCAGGAAGATGGGACGGGGCTTGGGGTTTGGTTGGGACTGCAGGCAGACTGTAGGAATCAGAATTCTAAGTTAATCTAGTAATCAGAATAAAGGAGAAGCTATGCCTCTAGAATGGCTATGATACTGAAGACTGGGGCAGCTTTGGGCACAGAAAGTGCCATCTTCCTGGAAGCAGCCTATCCCCGGTGTGACTGGTGACAAGCAGCGCAGGACCCCACTATAGCGTAGGGGTCATCATTTCATCCACCAGAGCATGTGCCCTACAGTCTACACATGACGTGCATCGGAAACCTGGTGCCACGATGACTCCAGCACCGTTCACTATTTGGGGGAGATGAAGAATGATCAAGGACAATTTTAAGTGGACTGCATTACATGTTAAGCTCAATTTATCCCCAACCCTTAGACTCATAATTCCCACTGACATAGCAATTTCTGGACTAACTCCAATGGAAGGGATCCTGCTCACACTGAAGTGGAAAAAAATAAAGATTTACAGCATGGAAATACCCAAGTGCTGTAGATGGTGGAAAGTGCAGCTCATCACTCCACTTGCTTATTTTTCTACCACCGATCCAAACACATGAGCCACCACACTTCAGAGCCAAGCCCACCCCAGCTAAGACTCAGCTCCCAACAGCACTCTTTCCATTTAACTACCCTAAATTTGTCACTCATTTAAGTATCTTCCAGTAACCACCAAATTAATTCAATATATGCAGTGTTCCAAATTTCTATTCTCAGTGAGATGCACATTGTCATAGACAATCAAAACTCACCATACACTCAGCACCTGCCAAAACTCTTACATGTTAATAGTGGCAAATAGTGTTAATAAGGGCGTCATAAATATCTGTTGAATGAGCAAATCTATTAACTAGTTCCAACTTGCAGCCCTGGAGGTTCAAGGCACCTTGTGCCATTCAGCTACCATAAACCGATTCCTTTATACTATTTCTAAGTTCTCCTGAATATGATTAATTCATAAATCAATGGATTTTTTTAATAGAACAATATGGAATATAGAAATAGACCCACATACACATAGGGGTTTCGTTTATGATACAAATAGCATATCAGATCAGTAAATAAAGATGAATTAATCAGTAAAGTGAGACATTTGAAATAAGAAAAAAATAAAAAATAAAAAAACCTAAATCCCAACCTAGCTTTTTGTACAAAATAAATTCTATTTGATCAAAAAAGTTTAATTTAAAAAAAAAACACTATAAAAGTAGTAGAGCAAAATAAAAATATAGGTAACAATTTTTATAATATTACAGTGTGGAAGAACTTTCTAAGCAAGACATAAAACACCAAAACCACAAAAGAAAAGACTGCCACATTTGGCTAAATAAAGGTTTTTAAATATTTGGGATGATTTTTAAAATACAGTAAACAAAGTAAAACAGAAACCAACAAACTGAGGGAAAATATGTGCAATATAAATGACAAAGGGTTTGGTTTCTTAATATGCAAAGAGTTCTCGCAAATCAATAAGAAAAACCCAATTAAAAATGGATAAATGATATGACTTGGTAAGTAACAGAAAAAAATAGTCAATAAACATATGAAAAGATATTCATTATTTAAGAAGTGCAAATAAGAACAGGTTACCATTTTTAACCCATAATATTAGCAGAGATACAAAATCTTGATGATATTCATTGTTAGTAAAGGTGTGGAAAATCATACTCTAAACACTTAAAAGGAAGGTAAATTAGTACAATATTTTGGAGATTACTTTTACAATATCTTTTTAAAGATATAAACTTCATATATCTCTGACCCAAAACTCTATTTCTGGGAATTATCCTACAGATATATTTTACACACATACATTAAAATTTGGATACAAAGATTTTACTGCAAACTATTTGTAAAAACCAAAATTGGAACTATCCAAACATCTGTCATTAGGGCACCAATTAAGTAAATCATGGTATATTGTTGTGAGAGAATTCTATGTGACTCTTAAAATAAATGACATAGATCAATACATACTGACAAGAAAAGATAGTCAAGGTTTACCTCTAGGTGAAAGAAGCAGGAAAAGAACACTTGCATATGCACAACCATATCTAGAAAACTAAATAAGAAACATAAGACATTACCAGAGGAAGGTGGTCTTTGCACTTTTCATTTTGGAAGCTTTCTGTACCATTTGTATTCTTTTTGTTTTTTTAAGATTTTATTTATTTATTAGAAAGAAAGCACAAGCAGGGGAGCGGCAGGCAGAGGGAGAAGCAGGCTTCTCACTGGGCAAGGAGGAGCCCGATACAGAACTTGATCCCAGGACCCTGGGATTGTGACCTGAGCCAAAGGCAGACACTGAGCTGAGCCACCCAGGGGTCCCTGTACCATTTGTATTCTTTACAAGTATGTATTAAGTCTAGTCATTAAAAAAGAACTTCAAGGAAGGGGCGCCTGGGTGGCTCAGCTGGTTAAGCATGTGACTCTTGATTTTGGCTCAGGTCATGATCTCAGGGTTGTGAGATCGAGACCCGCATTGGGCTCCACACTGAACATACAGCCTGCCTAAGATTCTCTCTCTCCCTCTCCCTTTGTCCCTCCCCCGCCACGCCCGCACATGCCTTCTCTCTCTCTAAAAAAAAAAAAAAGAACAACAACAACTTTAAGGAAGGAGGGTCTTAACAAAGGTTTTCTTCATAGAAAGGTTTTCTTCATTAAAAATAGGCACAGTATTTTTAATACTTGATGGAATTGCTTTCAAACACCCTTGAACACTTTAAAAAGGCTTATTTATCTACAACTAATAATGTTTCCCATTTAACGAATTGATTAAAATAGGCCTCCATTGCTTTCCAACCTCCTTCATATCCCAGCAAACACGGAAAATGATATTATTTGTTAGCACTGGACACATGGACACAAGTGGCTGCAGCCCGCTCAGCCCCCTCTCCCAAGGCCAGCCTTCTAGTCCCTGCACCTATGACACGACGGCAGCCCCCGCCCACCAGCTGGGAGGCTCCTGTTCTAGGAGCTTCTATTAAACAACACCACTTTGGTATAATTGCTTTGAAATAATGAAGATCCTTCCGTAAGTATGTTATAATTTAAAAACAAGCGAAATCGGGCGCCTGGGTGACTCAGTCGGTTAAGTGCCTGCCTTCGGCTCAGGTCATGATCCCAGAGTCCTGGGATGGAGCCCCACATCAAGTCCCTGCTCAGTGGGGAGTCTGCTTCTCCTTCTCCCTCTGCCCCTTCCCCCCACTTGCTCTCTCTCTGAAATAAATAAAATCTTCTAAAAAAAATTAAAAAATAAATAAATAATTAAAATAAAAACAAGCAAAAATATAGGTGACCTTTGAACAACACAGGTTTGAACTGCGTGGGTCCATTCACACAGATTTTCTTCAATGAATACGCTCTAGTACTGTAAATGTATTTTCTTTATAATTTTCTTAATATTTTCTTTTCTCTGATGTTAGAGAAAACTTAATTATTACTGTAATAATACATTATATAATATATATAAAATAGGTGTTAATCGACTTTATATTATCAGTAAGGTTTCTGGTCAACAGTAGGCTCTCTGTATTAAGTTTCAGGAGGGGTCAACATGAATTATTCAACTGTGTTATACATGAATTTTCAACTGTGCAGGGGGTCAGTGCCCCTACTCCCCACATTGTTCAAGGGTCCCCTGTAATAGTATGGTGTTAGAAGTCAGAAGAATAGGTTAGTTTTCTTTCTTTTTTGCTTTTCTTTTCTTTTTTCTTTCCTTTTTGAAGCCTAATGTCAGGAAGGAGGAACAGGATGGGCTTCGGAGGGACTGGTCACTGTTTCAGGATCTGCATGTTTGTGATTATATAGGTCTACTCATTTTGTGAAAATCCATTTTGCACCACATTTAAGATCCGTGCAGTTTTTTATATGAATATTATACTTCAGTATAAAAATTTAAAGAGTATGTTATAAATCTGGTCAAGTTCGTAAAAATAATGAAGTTCTACAATATAGAGTAAATCAAAAGTTATTACTTAGCACTTATGTCTTACACATCCCATAGCAGAGAAGATTAAAGAAAACTTCTAAATTGGAATCCTCTTGTAGAAACAATCTATTCAAACTCCCCTAAGCCTTTTGAGGTTATCAGGATGTAAAATGGTTCATGGTGAAAGAGTAAGAGAATTTTCTGACTATGATTTCCTAGGCAGGATTCCCTGTGAGAAGTTATGTGAGTTAGTTAAGTGGCAAAGACAGAAAAGGTCCTCCAGTCTCCCTGCCCAGAGGCTTGTCCACACTCCGCTGTAGTGCCTGGCAGAAGGCCAGCAGAGTTGTGATGACAGTTGTACCCGCAGACCTAGAAACTTCGAACATCGAACCGGCCCCACCCATCTAGCAGGCTGGCCTTGTGACTGACTGATCACAATTTGCAAACTGACATTCCTGACATACTGCTTAACAGGCATCCAATGAGAGAATAAAGGAATAAAAGGACCAAAGCAAAAACGCTGCTTCCTGGACATGTGAGCCGGGAAATGGGGAACAGAAACCCTGGGCTCCAGGTGCTCGCCTCATACACAGGCTGTGGGCCTGGAGCAAAGCCAACACCCCAAGCCTCAGTGCCTCACACCTGCACATCAGGGACAGGAAGCGTACCCAGTATGTGGGCCGCACACTGCGACCATACAAAGCAGCTGGGGACGTGTTAGGACCTCCCTACTGTCATCAGGATCCAGATACTGCACTGTGTATCACAATGTAATACATTCCCAGAAGTGAGGATCAGTCATCTTACCTCCCAAAACACCTGGCCAGGACCCTGACATTGTGGGGATTTGCCTCCTTTTCTTCCATGGATGTACTTCAAACCTGGTTCGGTGATTATTACTTTTTAAACACAGAGCCTTTTATTTTTTTAATAATCCCATTCTATCGAACCATTATGGCATGCCGGCTGTGAACAAGTGATCTGTGACTAGTAACGATCACAGTTTGCGGCACGGCAACATAGTTAAGTGCATCAGGTCCTGGAGTCACACCAAGCTAGTTCTAATCCACGAAGCCTCACTTCTCAGCATGAGTGTTTGTGCATGTCCCTAACCCCTGAGCTTCAGTCTCCTCATCAGCAAGGTGGGGACAATAACAGAACTCACCCTGACAAGTCCCATAATGCCATAATGTATGCAAAGCACTTACTCAGTTGGGGGAGATTAAAGACCACCACAGATTCTTGGCATTCCTCCCATTAAGAGGTGGAGCATAGATCTCCTCCCTCTGCTTCTGGGCGGGCCTTAGTGACTTGCTCCAACAATTACACATGGCAGAAATGACATTCTGGGCTCTAGGAGCCTAGGTCACAAGAAGCTTCTGCCCGAAGCTCATGGAACATTCACTCTGGAAACAGCCAGCCCCCAGGTGACAAGTCTGCCTCCCCTGAGACTCCAGGCTACAAAGAAGCCCAAGCTAACCGCGGGGAGAGGCCACGTGGAGAGAGACACCTGGTGAGCCCCAGCTGGTCCAGCCACCCCAGGGGAGGCCCCAGACATGTGAGCGATGCAGCTTGCAGATGGCTCCAGCCCCAGCCAGCATCGGCCTGAATCGGCAAGGAAACTCAGGCGGAGCTACCCTCTGAGCCCAGTCAAACCACAGAACTGGCAGAAAAAATAATGCCTTGTTCTTTTAAGCTACTCAGTGTGGGGTGGCTTGTTACACAGCAGTGGATAACTGAAGCCCTCAGATGGTGCCTGGCACATGAGTTAGACTCAGCACATGTCAGCTGAGTCTAGGATTACGGAGATACTCGCGCACTAGCCTGATTTCCAACTCATCTATATAGCGACATCCTTCTTAATCAAAGGCATTCTGCAGTGCTTTCTTGACTGGGGAAGAACAGAGTACATTTTAGTTTCGGTGCCAGGACTGTGCACCAATCTTTCTCAATTATTACTGAACCTGCTGGGATTAGGGGTAAGGGCAATTATAAACCATTATAGTGCTAGTAAGGAAGAAGCCAAGGACATATGAAGACACAGGCAGAGTGTTTGTAACTACGCTGCTCAAAAACAAGAACAAGGATGTGCACATCTGGTTAGCGGTGACACAACTGTGGTAATTCACAAGTCAGAAGCGCAGGGCTGACGGAAGGGAAATGTGCAATGACACAATTCACATTAACAGCAGCAACGTACTCAAATCAGTAAATCATACAACCAAAATTTTAACAACAATATTTTTTAAATATTTCTATTTTTATTGTGCAATAGTACATATTAGGTTATGTTACTAAAATTAACCTACAAGTAGAGGTCTACAAACAATACAACTTGTCTGTTTAAATAAGGATCTTTCTTTTAAAAATCTATAGACCAAAAAAAATCTATAGACCATATTTATTACTAGTTCCTTTTAAACTGAATTATTCTGGAAGATCTTTAAATGACTGACTTCATGATTCTCAAGCTTATATGAATAATGCTTTTATGAGAAGAACATCCTTTAAAAAGCCTAATGCGTTATTTGGCCACATACACAACAGAATCCAGGTATCCCTATGGGAGGGTCTAGGATTTTCAAGACTGTCCATGAGCTGCATCACACCAGAAAAAAGCAACACTGCACGGTTGAGGCCTACGCCTCCAGGAATAGCATCCTGGGCCAGCACATGGCATAGCTAAGAACATACCTCCACATTGCAGCAGACCCTGATTCCTGGAATGCAGCCTCCTTGCCCACAGTCCCGCCAACATCGGACACTTCATGAGGGACAACAGCTCCATTAACCCAGGGCCAACCTTAAAGGTTAGAGCAGTATTTCTCAGGCTTTTAAGACTCCATAGGCTTTTTTAAGGGGAAAAACAATCCCATGGGTCCCAACGAAGACATTAATGATAGTGTAAATAAATGCAAATAATAAAAGTACACACAAACTACTAATGCTATTCTGAAACTAGAAAATAAAGATAAATGTATTAATTAAATGCAAATTAAACTATAAAACCAACAACATTCAGATGAATATCAGTCTACTGTGATGGATAATGTTGCTCTGCTGAACTGAAATAGCTCAGGGCTGGAGAGCACTCTGAGGTCAGCATACTGGCACCATGTGACGGTATGGTTCCCTCCTACTCCATACATGATCTGTCAGCAAAGTATTCACTTCTAGCTTCAAACAGCCAGAGTGGGACTCCACTCACAGCCTAGGCCGCTACCCTCTGGTGGAAATCACCGTGACCTGGCCTTCCACCAGCTCCCCTGCCAGTGGTCTACCCTCTATGCAGCTGCTGGAGCCATCTGCAGAAAAGGGAGGTCAGACCATTGCTACTGCTCTGCACAAAACCTCCAACAGCCCTGATGCCCAGGAAATGCTGCAGTTCCCACACTGCCCTACCCACAAGACCCAAAAGACTCAGGTCCCAAGCCTCCAACTGTTCCCTTCCCAATGGTCACTCTGCTTTGGCCACACTGGCCTGCCCACTGGAGCTCAAACTCACCAGGCATGCCTCTCCCATTCCAGCCTTGGGTCCCCTCTGCCAACTGAGGAATATTGCCTCTGTGTCTCAAAGGCCTTCTCAGTGAGGCCTTCCTCAAGCCCCTACTTAGCCACCCCCCAGGCAGCACTTCCAGGGCCCCCCTCCCGACCCTCAGCCCTCCCCCTGCCCCCACCTGCTTTTTCTCCACCACAGGTGTCACCAGTACTAGGTATTTATGAGCACTGGTCACTCCTGCTGGAATGTCGGCTCCACAAGTTCAGGACTGTGGGTCCGATTTGTTACCCGCCCTATGCCCAAGCCCTGGCACAGTGCCTGGTAAATATCCGTGACGTGTCACAGGATCACTGGGTCTTCACGTGGCCCCATGCATTATTTTTGTCCTAACTCTGCCTGGGCTCTTGTCTCTGAGCCAGTTTTTGTGAGCACTTAAGTTGACACAGTTTTGTCACACGGTGATCACCCTGAAGATCCAGGATGTAATCTTATTTATTTTTTAAAAACAGCATCGAAAAAGAACAGGCACAGAAAGCTATAGACCCCCGGGGCAGAATGACAGACCCACAACTTTCCAAAACCCCATTTGGAGAGAGACTAGCTTTGAGAGTGGTGGGGAAGCCAGAGCTGTTGCTACTGCCGAGGTCACGATGAGACCAAACAATGACGTGCACAGATAAGAAGACAGCATCCTGATAAGCCCCTATAAGAAGACAGCATCCTGATAAGCCCCTTGAGTGTGTGTCCCGCTGAGGATATACCTGGCCCCTCATGGCCCAAAGGCATAACCTTCACGTTTCAAGGACCTCTCACTGTCTGAAACCAATTTACTTTCCAATTTTATTATCAAATTATCCATCATTGCCAGTAACAACCAAAGGGATCTCTACCCGTCAAACATCTCCTTGGCCCTGCAGCAAATTTTTATAGGTTTTAAATTATTGACACAAGCAATGCATGCTCATTAAATAAACCAAGGAAGAGAAAGAGTAAGTTGTTTTAAAGTGCAAATTAGGCCCTGCCCCACAGGGATCACCACTTCCACAAATGAGTCTTTTTAGAACCTTTTCCTGTAGATGAATGCGTGCCGTGACCAGAGCCTCTCCCACTCACTCCCTCCACATTCCCCTCCTCTGCACTGGGCCTACACCGCTCAGCAGCAGGCACCCACATGCCCTCCCTGGTCTCTCCCAAACTCCCCAGCCCTTCATCAGGAACATGGGGCAATGAAGCATCATGTGACATCCCGCAGGGTCGCCTGGGGTTCATTCCTATGTGTGCCCCATCACACCAAGTATACTGCTGGACCATAAACCTCAAGGACCTTGTCCCCCCCTCTCTGGGAAACTGTCCTATGTGCCGATAGCCTAGCAGCCACGTAGCACATCTCCAGTGAGTAACTCTACTCCTCTCTCAAGGCACACGGCCCTCAGTTAAATCCTCATTCACTTTATATAGACCCTCATTTGCCTGTGTTACTCTCCAAAGGGTAAGCCTGGCTGGGTTTTCTGGTCTACACCGGCAGCAGGGGGGAAGGTCACCAGGCTCAGCTCAGCACACACTCCCCCACTCAGCAGTTGGGGAGCAAGTGAAGAGCAGGCTAGAAACATTCCCTCTAAGAGCTAAGCCCCAGATGCCTCTTTCAAGAAGGACAGTCTGATGATTCATAGATGAGAGGTGGGGAGAATAAGAATACAAATTAAAAGGATGGAAGAAAATGACCCTGCGGGGCAGGAAAGAACAGAGACAACAAAAAAAACATAGAGCAGGACGGAGAACTTGATGTTGACCAGAAAATTAAGAACGGTCATCTTAAACGTAACACCGAAAACAGGGAAAGAAGAGAAGCTACAAGAAGGGGAACCAGGGGGTTAAGGGAGGCAGGTAGGCTGATTTCTTCATACCTGCAGGATTTCCAGTTAACAAGAGGAAACAAGACTGTGGCAAGTTTGTACAATTTTATGTCATTCTAAAGAAACAAGGCTAAAGGCATTGTCCCGGATCCCTCGTCTTTGTGGTCTCGAACGAAAATCAGCATTTATCATTTCACTACTCAGTCATTATGAGTCAGTCACTCATAGATTCAAAATTTAATTAAAATGAGCATGTATTACTTTATAATAAAGAAAATAGTCTCAGAAGATTATTATGAAAAAGTTTAGAAAATATTTTAGCTCCTGAAATGAAAGGTAAGTCCATGAAGTCTGGAGTATTGATGCTATGCTTTTTTTTTTCTTAAAAGAAAGAAAAAAAGACTTTCTTAATTAAGCTCACCATAAGTGTAAATGCCATGGCCAATAGTTAGACCAGAAAAAACAAAAAAACAAAAAACACAGGAACACTGCTCTTCCCCTTTGCCAGCAAAGGTCAAGTGGGCAACTTTTTTTTTTTTTTTAAGATTTTATTTATTTATTTGAGAGAATGAGAGACAGAGAGCACAAGAGGGAAGAGGGCAGAGGGAGAAGCAGACCCCCTGCTGAGCAAGGAGCCCGATATGGGACTCGATCCCGGGACTCCAGGATCATGACCTGAGCCGAAGGCAGTCGCTTAACCAACTGAGCCACCCAGGCGCCCAAGTGGGCAACTTTTATATGAAACTCTTCATGCACATGCGCATGTGTTGCATGCTCATTCCTCACTCTTTCTCTCTCCCTCTCTCTCTCCCTTTCTTCCCCCCAGCCCTCCTCCCCTTCTCTTGTCTTCCTTTCTCTCCTCCAACTCCCTCTCCCTCTCTCTCCCCTTTCAAGGACGTCTCTGACAGAGGCACCTTTTAGGACTATGCATTCTACCAGCAGATCCTAGTTAGAATACTGACTCCAAGAGAGCAAAAAGGAAGTGATACTGGATAATGCAGGTATCTTTTTCTTCTAGAAAAACAAATACTGTTGACAAAAAGGGATCCAGCTCTCTGCTACTTTGTTCGAAGTAGAGAAAATAGGAGGGAAATGATTTCCCCTTGGTTCTGCTTGCTCTCCCACAGGTCCCCCAGGTGCCTTTGGGGGAACTGAAAGCAGCCTGGGGCTACCTTTTGGGCTAAATCTTGAGCAAGCAGAAGCCAAGTTCATGACCTCCAGAGAAGTCAGAGCAGGTCTGAAGCTGTAGGAGCAAGGAAATACATCAGAAAAAGATTCACCGAAACAGAAGATTCCACAGTGAGAAGCCCATTCAGTGACCCCGATGTTAAATCCCCCTTTTCTTTTCCTTATTTCTGCTGACAAAGTGAGGAACAAGAAAGACAACTCTGGTTCCTCAGGAGCTACGCGACTCTCAGCAGCTCAGTGGTCAGACCATGCAACCGAAGCTGCAGAACCAAAGTCAACTCCTGGGTAAAGCAGAGGCCCCATCTGGTCTCCGCAGGAGACTGAGCACTCTCACCCACCAACCTACCTACCTGCTTCCCCCCTCCCAGAGCTCCTGTGCCCCTCCCCCAGCTCTGGGCCAGGTTTGTTTTTCCATATAGCACTGACCACCTTCTAACCAGCCATAGAATCTGTTTTCCCACCTTTCTGCTAAAATGTAGTAAGCTCCACAAAGTATTTGAGCACATAAAAAATAAGGCCATTCAACACCTTGAGAAGGTGTCTTCTCACCAAAATGCATAACCCAGAAGAAGCAATGAGGTAGCAATCAGACAAATCGAGATCTTGGGACTTTCTGCAAGACAAGTGGTCTGAATTCATGGCAGACAAAAGGAGGGGAACTGTTTAAATGGCAGACATGACAAGCAAATGTAGTACATGCTCTCTTACTGTGGATTTTAAAACAGCTATAAAGGACATTTGGGGACAATTGGAAAATCTAAATATGAACTATATGCTCGATACCATTATATCTGTGTTCAATTCTGGGGGTATTACAGGTGTGCAGGAGAATGTCCTTTCTCCTAAAAGATACATACTTAAGTATTTAGAAAATGAACATGTTAGAATCTCAGACCTGGAAAGCAATTCTGATGATTGCTTGGCCCAACTGGCATAATGTCTGCAATTGACTTTCCCTTGGTTCAGGAAAAAGAAATAGTATTATTTAACAAATTAAAGAAAGAGAGATAAAGCAAGACTAGCAAAATGTCATCCCCACTGAATCTAGGTGAGAGATCTACAGACATTCATTGCACTACTCTTTCAAATGTTTTGTGAGTTTGAGACTTTTCAACACAAAACAAGGGAAAAAGAAGTTCAAAATAAAAGACCCCATGCTAGGGAGATTGTGGGGTCAACAGGCCAGTGGTCAGCCTGGGAGCAGAAGGGCCGTGCTCCCTGTCTCCCACACCCTGCAGCCACCTCAGCCCTGCAGAAAATACCGTGAGATCCGGGGCCCCACCTGCTCTCCCCCAGTGCCTTCGGTCCATACCCACATTTCTATTCTTGTCAAAGCCCTGGGTGTCCTTTGAGGCACAGTTCAAATCCTTCCCACTTGGAGAGACTTTCCCACATTGTTCGTTCCCAGTCCCTCTGTGTTCAATTGAACTTCAGACCTCCCACTATACCACGTGACACCTCCAGCATTCCCCCTCATCACCCTGGCCGGGAATGCTAGTTCTTGTGCACGCACCTGTCTTTCCTGCCCAACCAGGGATCTCTCCACCACCAGCAGCGACCAGAGCTCCGCCTTCCCTGTTTTCTGTCTCTAGCACAGCTAGCCCAGCAGGTGCTCAAAACAGACCTGGTGCAAAAACTTTCTGTCCCTCACTTGTCCTCACATCTAATAAGATGGATGACAGTCAGTATTTTTCATCATCCTACTCTCTTACTTCTGCTGTGCATGGCTCTGTGGCAGGTGCTGTCACAGGAATCCAAGTGATGTCACTTAGTTCACTGCTGATGGGTCCCCGTCCCAGGAACAGCAGAGGACTTCAAAAGACAAGGATCATCGAAGTTGTCCTGTCTACCTGCAGCCACCCACAGCTCCTGGCATGAAAGGAGCACTGGATAAATGGTGAGTGGTTGAGTGAATGAATGCCTATTCATTTGCAAGCACATATTAGAAATTATAAAAACGAAGTTAAATGAAGGGCACCTGGGTGGCTCAGTCAGTTGAGTGGTTGACTCTTGGTTTCGGCCCAGGTCAAGATCTCAGGGTGGTGGAATGGAGCCCTGCTAGTCGCTCCGCGCTCAGTGAGGCGACTGCTTGAGATTCTCTCTCTCCCTCTGCCCCTCCCCCCTCACGCTCGCATGCACGCGCATGCTCTCTCTTTAAAATAAATAAATAAATCTTTAAAAAAAAGATAGATTAAAGTGTAATATTTGCATAGACATTCAAACACTAAAAGTAGTCTCACTTGTTGGACACAATTAAATTTGAAGACCTTTTCTAATTCATGAGTTCAAGATCTTTTCATGTCCTAGCATCTTAAAATGTGAAGTTTTCTATTTTCCAATGGCAACGGCCTTGGAGCAGTCCTGAAGGATACAACACACTCACGAGAACAGTGACACTGGGCCAGGGCAAGGGGTGGGGGCCACATGCCTGACAAGGGATGGGGAGGGGCCATGAGAAGTTTAAAAATGCTCCACAAGGGACTCTGACGCACACCCAGAGACGCACGGAGCTCTGGAAGCTGAGGGAGACGTGTGGCCATGCTGACCCTGAACAAAAGAGGAACAAAGAGACCCTGGGGAATTCCACCCGCCTGGCCTGGGTGCTCGGTGTTACTATGTGTTGTGTGCTCCTGGGAAGACATCCCACCATGTCATTTATATTTATTTTCAAGCCAGAACCACACTTTCCACAAAGGGTTCAATTTAATAGAGGAATCAAGTTTGGTAAGAAAGAAATTAAGTTGGGGTGCCTGGGTGGCTCAGTCGGTTAAGCATCTGCCCATGGCTCAGGTCATGATCCAAGGGTCCTGGGATCGAGCCCCGCATCGGGCTCCCTGCTCAGCGGGGAGTCTGCTTCTCCCTCTGCCCCCCTGCCCCCCTGCTCGTGCTCTCTCTCTCTCCCAAATAAATAAATAAAATCTTTAAAAGGAAAAAAAAGAAAAAGAAATTAGGTTTCTAGCCTGTCTGCACCCTCCCCCACCAGCCCCACCCATGCAAAACTGGTTTTTCAATTGAACAATTGAAAATGAACATGTTAGAATCTCAGACTTGGAAAGCAATTCTGAGGATTGCCTGGCCCAATCCTCCCCATCCTACCCACTCCTTCCTTCCACAATGACCTTAACAGATTCATATAACCTTATGAACACTTCTGGTGGTGGGATGCTCACCATCACTCAAAGCAGTCCATCTGAGGTTCCACAGCTCTGATTGATCTGCTTACTGTGAGCAGAAATGTGTCCCACCCTTGGGTCCTGGAGCCTCTGGGGATCACACAGCCCCTTCCTGTGAAGGCCTTGCACACGTCTGAAGTCTCCACTGCCCAGATGTCACACCAAATCCCAGGTGTTTGCTCTGTGAAGAACCACCACCCAGATTCTAACAAAGGCCAGAAGGCTAGGCTTCCCTAAGCTCCTTACCAGAAGCAGGACACCCTTGGTTGTCTTTTAACCATGCCACTCAGCTGCTGAGGAAGTGACAGAAATCTCTAAACTGTCGTCAAGACAACCAAAGTCCAAATACAAATCTCTTTGGGATTCCATCCGGAAGCAGTTTTTAAGTGTACACACCCAGAGGAAATAATAAAATAAAAGAAAGCTCCTCTCCTCCCCCTCCTCTGCCCCTCCTTGGACTCCTCCTCTTCTCCCTTCTCTCTTTCCCTCTCTCTCTCTCCCCTTGCTTTTTGCCACGTGGTGATGTGTGTTAAAAATGCATACTGGGAAGCTTCCCACCTTCGGGGGTTGGAACAGCTGCTGCCTCAATATTGTTTTTGTTAGTTTTTTTTTTTTTTTAACATACTCTGCTGTTTTTAAGGGGGTTGTTTTTAAGCTACATGTTTCATAATACTAGTTTAGGTTACAAAGTGGGACTCTTGGCACTTTATTGACAAGAACAAGACTCCTGGGTCCCAGGTGTCTAATAAGGACCCTTTCCCAGTGTGTGCCCCTTCAAACACCTCGTCCTGCATGGCTGGCTTCCACAGGTGGCCTGCCTTATCCCAGGAAAGGGCATTCACAGAGGCCTAGGAAAAACATGAGAGGGTCCACCCATGAAAATAATGAGAGCCAAGAATTTATAACAGGTAGCCTAAATAAATCCAAAGCTCTGAAGTCCTTGGTTTTTCTAAGAGCACAAAGCATTCGGAGAATGTGCCACGGACTGCCGTGGATTCCATTTGGGAGCACTCACCAAAAGAAATAAGACAGACAAGCTGAACCTCAGAGTCCTGAAAGGCACAGGTCTGGGTAGAGAAGACATGCCTTCTGGCTTACTCTGGCTTCAACCTGTTGCAAATGACCCTCCTGTCGGGAACCTCCAACCGCTAGAGGTTGCAGACTACAGCTAAGAGGGATACAAGTCTGCACTGCCCGTGCCTAAAACAACCTTCTGCCTCAAACGGGAAGTGTACCCTCACGTGTAACCAAGGAGCAATCAGGGCAAATAGCCAGGCACAAAAACACCAGCCCCTCATACTCCCCAGTGAGACAGCCAGACTTCAGTTAGGAGGTCGGCATTCTCGATCACCTTCTCAAAGGGGCCAGAAACAAAGTAATAGGAACAGAGGGCCTGGCTTGTAGGGTCTCAGTCATACTGAGACTTCAGGGAGATGTGGTGGTGGCTGAAAAACAGGAAGCTGAATGCTAGCCACACACAAGACTTCATCCAGAAAAGATGGCCCTCCCAACACAGAGAACAAAGAAGCTCAGGACTCCTGATAAGATTTTAAGGGGACTTTCAGACGTGGCCTTGATTCCTTCTTGTAGTCACTGACCTACAAGGTTCTTTGTCAAATCAAGAGTGAACCCCAAGTGGTTAAAGTGGCTTTGACCTCCCCCAAATGCTATCTCACTCAGACAAGGCCCTCATACGGATGAGCCACTGAGAATACAGCCTATCACACACATCTTGCCCAGGACAGGCCCGGCCAAACCACACGACTTAACAAATTTTACTCAGTGTGGGTGACAAAGTCATTGGCCCTCTGATCTAAACAAGAAAAAACCTGGAGCCACTCAAAAAAACAGAAGGCTGCAGATGTGGTATTACATGGATGAAGCGTCAAAGCCTCCAGCTGCCCAGAAATACCTTCTTGTTCCGGCAGAGCTCTTTCCTGGTAAGCCAGTCTCCTACCAACAGAGCCCCTGCAAAGACCCAGCAAACAAGGGTGAGGCACCGTCTCCAGGAAGCCACTAAAAGAGTATGCTTCATTCTTAGAGATAAAAGAAAAGAAGTAAAGGGACTTCCTCCAGCTATCTCATCTCCCAGGCTTGCTAATTGTCACCCAGGAATCACACGTTAGCAGGAAATGGTACCACGCATCTTAGCAGATCATCTGGTATAATCCTCTGCCTTAAAAGGGAAGATGTTATGATGTCCATTTTATAGATGAGGCAACTGAAGTACTTGCCCAGAATTGCACAGCAAGTGATCCATGTCCTTGTAGAAGGATATAGAGACCCATCCCTGAACAGTGAAGATAATTCATGTTATGGGTAGGGCCTGAGGGAGAAAGCATGGTGGGGGGGGCGCGAGAAGGCAAAACATTTCCTACTTCATTTACTCCCAAGGCCAATCCCCGTGCACACAACACACGTCAAAGTTGCTCTTGATTCCTTGGGACACAACATTCCTTCTAAGTCTCTGAAGGCCTTCCATGAGGCTGAAATGACCCCTCGCAAGGAAAACACGAGATGCCTGGAATTTATGTCGGGACTACGTTGGAGAGCCTGGCTGAGAGTGAAAACCACCCCTGCAACAGAGGAAGACCAGGACAGGATCCTTTGCAGATCCCAGCTGTGGCTGAGCAAGCCAGGAGGGCGGGCACACATGGGAGTTTGTGCCCAGGCTAACAGCAAAGGGAGGGCCTTTGCCAGGTCTGGAATTCTAGCCAAACCGGATGATCTAGTGTAAGTGACAGTTCTGGCAAAAGACAGTGACCGGAGACAGTCAAGAACATTGTCCAGCCAGAGGTTCCAAAAGAGCCTAGATGGAGCCTAGACACTTGGCTGGTCTGGTACAATTCAATCCTAACCTGGAATCATTTCCTCATTATAGGAGTCTCTACCTCCCTCCTGATAGCCAGTTAGCACTTCTTTTAAATAACAATGTGTCTCCCCCTTTGCTGCTCTTTTTGTAGGAAATAGTTTTCTTGGGAGACAGGATTTGCCAGGGGCAGTACCCTCGGCATCGATGCCAAAGGCTGCTGGAAACACGGCTTAAAACCAGCTCTTTCAAAAGAAGAAATTCTGGAATTTGATGTGGGCACCCAAAAGGAAATGACCCTTGATATTATCTGAGCTCTCGGCGGCGGGTTTCCAGAGACTGTCCTGCATCACCTGACAGGTCTGCCGAGGCGAGGGGCTGGGGAATTGGTTTCTATCTGTGTTTCTGGCTTCTTTCCCATTTCCTCAGACCGAGAAAGACCCACTTTGGGAGGGGAAGCGGTGATCCGGGAGACTTTCTCATCCTGCCTTCTTTCTCCGGAGCACGGAAGTTTCCGAGGCGCTAAGCTCTCCAATGCTTATCCCTTCGCCTTCCAGCCGGGGCATCCCCTTGCGTTTGCTCGCCTTTGGCTGGGCTTTCTTTCTCCCCACGCCCTCACCGCGCCCCCCCCCCCCCCCCCCCCAAAGTGAATAGACCCATTGCCTCCGGGAGGCAAAAAAGATCTGGAGCCTTGGCTGAGTAACCTGAAGTTTCCGCCGGAAGGAAATTATCAAAGGCGAAGGAGAAAGCCCTCAGAGGCCGGAGGGACAGCGGCGGCGGCGGCCAGGAGCGGCGGCCGCGCTGCCTGTCCTCGCGGAGGGTCCTGGGGCCCGGCCTGGCCCGGCCCGGCACGAGCGCCGCGGGGCCCCAGCGGATCCCGGCAGACGCGGCGGCGGGGTGAACGAGTGAGAAACTCCGGGGCAGGCTCGAACCCGACCACCGCCGGGCTGGGAAGAGGGGGCGCAGGGGACGGTGGGGCGGGGGGGGACACGCACGGACGTGGGTGTCCCCCGGCGGGTGGCGGCGCAGGACTCACCCCGAGAAGACACACTTTGAGCTCCCGTATCGCCATCATGTGCTCGGGGCCGGACCGGGCAGGGGCTCAGCATCCTCCGGGGCCGGGGCCGCGCCGCGCCCGCGCCCAGCCAGCGGCCTCCAGTCTCCGCCTTTCGCTCGCTGCAGCCCGCGGGCGGGACCGCCGCCGAGGCTATTTCTGGGCCGCCGGCCCCGCCGCGGTTGGTCACGTGGCCTCCGGCCGGCTCCTCCCGGGGCTTCGGGTCTAACCTCGAGGGCCCCCGGCTCCCAGGAACGCCCCCAGACGGCGTCAGCCACCCCGGGGCAGCCCCCGGGACCTGCGGCGTCACTGGCAGAGTGCCTCCTCCCTCAGACCTACGCAGCGGCCGGACCCTGCTCTGCTGAGCCCGCCTCTGGTATCTGCCCCTCCAGCCCCGCCCGGCCGCAGTGCCCCGTGGAGTGTAAGGAGGACAGGATCTCCCCGTGGGGGGAGACCCCACGGATGGCTGCGTCCCCGAGGATTCCATTCCTCATCTCCAAGTGGATGCTGCCAGCTGAGGTCCTTTATGCGGGAGCACTTCGAAGTCCGCCTGCAGTCCCATCGTTACATGACACCCTAGGATCCCCGCAGAAATGAAGCCAAGACATAACTGTGAGGATGAGAAGGAACAGTTAACTTTGCAACCCACCTTCTCCTGCAGTTCTAATGCGAGGGTTTCGACTAACTCCCGTGTAGTTCTTGAAAATGGTTCTAGAAGCAGGGGGTCTGTAACTTCCTCCAAAACAGATGTGTCCCTGCCTGAAAAAGGAAACATGCATTGTAGAGAGGAAGCTGCCTTGCTCAGTATAGAAAATGCTATAATTTGCCTGAGCAGACACCCAACCCTCAGAAGTATAGCTAGAAATATGTCGCTCCCGGTGCAGACCATTGTCCCTTAACCAGCAAATAAAAAGAGGCTCTGGCTTGAGACAGTCAAGGAAGTCTTGTGGGACCTGTCCTCTTTTCTCCATCCATAGCCCAGTGAACCTCATCCACTGAAATGACTTCACTTGTTGCTACTATAGACAAGTCAGCTTTTTGGACATATCCACCCGAATAATCTACTGGCATTTTAGATCAGAAATAAAACGTTTTTTCTTAAACTTCATCCCCAATCCCAAACTCTCAGGCCTCTCTCCTGACTTGCCAATTTTGGTTGATGACATTTCCATTCCCCCAGTGGACCACCCACTTTCAGTATCTGGCTTTGTTCCTGTTGAAGCCATATTGAGGCAACCTAGCGCCCACGTAGCCCCATGCAGTGGGAGCTTCCGAATCAAGACCTCCAGAGAGAAAAATCCTAGATCTCTAGAATCAAGACAGGCCCCCAAATTGACAATTGGCAATTAAACTCCCCAGAGCAGCAGGGTCTTCTGCTGGCCAGGTACAGGCTTGTGGAGGGTTACTCGCACAAATCTGGACTACATGGTTCAAAAAGCAGCCACAGACAAGATGCGGGTCTTATTCAATGTGGAGATTATTGTATCAGCATCTGTCCTTGGTTTAGTATCCAAAGCAAGGACAGCCTTTTACGTGAGCAGTGAGAAAAGAGTTCTGCCCAAAATTACCCAGCCCTGGTCACAATACCTCCCTGTCCTCAGATTTGCTGAGCAGAGAGCAAGGGCAACACAGTTGCAGAGACAAAGCATGGTATGTGGCCATGGGCTCCGTGACCAACGCCGGCAGCAGCCCTGCCCAACACCCCTACTGTCCCCGGCAGTATGGCTTGAGTCTCCATGTACTGTCACTTGCCTTTGGCCTTTCTTCTCTCTTTCCAAAAGCCGATCAGACCAGAATGGAAGGCTTTCCGTTTTCTCTGCCCTATGGAATGAGTGGGAATTTGTAAACTTCAACAGGTCACCGAGGGCAGGACCATCCCTAGACAAAAATGAGCTGACAAAATTTCTCTTCCATTCCCTTACCCTTTTTCATGATTCTTCTCCTTCCATGCTCTTCTCCACTAGCCTAGCTGTTTGGGATGCTTGTGCGGTTTCTAGGCTCTCCCAAAAAAATCCCTTATCCAGGTCTCCTTCCCCAGGTTCCCAGACTCGCCCCAGTCTGTTTATCCTTCTCCCCACCCCCAGCCCCATTAAAAATCACCTCATTTGGGGCACCCGAGTGGCTCAGTTGTTTAAGCATCCAACTCTTGATTTCAGCTCAGGTCATGATCTCAGGTTTGAGAGATTGAGCCCTGCGTGGGGCTCCGTGCTGGGCCTGGAGTCTGCTTAAGATTCTCTCTCTCTCTCCCTCTGCCCCTCCCCCCTCCTCTCACTCCACCCCCACTCTAAAAAAAAATCACCTCATTTGTGTCAAATTCCGGTCAGTCAGAGTGCTCTGCTTTACAGAGTAGCAGTCCTAGCTTGTCAACTGGGCCCCCTTCCTCAGCCAGGTCACCCTGGGAAACTTAAAACTGGCCTCATGAAAAACCTGGTCTACATGATCATCCCAAGGTGATGCATAAGGCTCTCGGCCAGGAAGGAGGGATGATGACTACTATGACACATATTTTGGGAATGACAAGATCCTGGGTAGCTCTCAACTTTTAAAGATATAATGTTCTCTATGAATGCTATTATTATACTCTTTGATTACTGTGCTAAGGGCCTGTCCTGACTCCTTTGGAATTTTCTGCATATGAAGAGGTTCTGATATAACTTAAGCAGAGATCAACATTCAATGATATATAACCGAGAACTTATGAAATAAAATAAAATAGAACATTCAAGATTTCTTAATGAGACCTTTGTAAAGTAGAAGGTCACTGTACTAATTCAGACTCCTGCCTTTCTGCTGCTTTAAAGTGTTCAATGACAGGGCTCCTGGGTGGCTCAGTCAGTTGAGTGGCTGCTTTGGGCTCAGGTCATGATCTCAGGGTCCTGGGATCGAGCCCTGCATCAGGCTCTCTGCTCAGTGGGGAGTCTGCTCCTTCCTCACACTCTCCCTCTGTGTTTTCTCTCTCTCTCTCTAATAAATAAATAAAATCTTTAAAAATAAATAAAGTCTTCAATGGCACCAAACAAGACAAAATCCAAGCTCTTCAGGACATCTTGGCAATACCCTGCCCAACCCAGCCTCTCTTCTGCCCACATGGTGAAACCCATCATCCTTCAGAGACCCACTCAGATTTCACCTCCTTAGTCAAGTCTCCCCTCAGCTTCTACATACTTGCTCAGGCTTCTCTTAGCATCTACTCAACATAAATAAAGGAATTAACAACTAAATCCCCTTTACAAGTCAGGGTCCAAACAGATTGGCAGATGGAATTATCCATCTCTATGAAAGGTACCCATAGATTATACCAAGGATCATCTCTGTTTTACTAGAGTTTAAAAATGACGAGTAATGTCTTAAAAAGAAAAGTGACTAGGAATGAATGGTTTTTTTACCTCAGCTAGGACTTTTCTCTAGCAGGATCTTCGGCCTCTTATGCTATTCAAGCAAGACTACTTTTGTGGGTCTCCGGGTCATGCATGATACGGCCCTGGGATCCAGGGGCTATGCACAGAATGGATGCTTGAGCCTGGATACTCATCCTTGGACTGCATCTCAGAAGGTTCTGCATGTGATGTCTTTTCAAAGAAAAGAGGAATTCTCCAACAAGTATTTAGAGTAAGTCTACCAAGTGACTAGAAAGTGACTGGGAAAACCACCTCATTCTTTCTTTAAAAATCTAGCAAAAGCCAACAAGAGCCATAAAACTGGTCATATTTTCTGATCCAGCAAATCCGTTTTTGGACAATCACGGAGAAATAAGCACAAATAGTGGACCAATATAAAGCCTGCCTTTTGGGGCACAAACATGCGTGAAAGAAACAAAGAAATACGGGAGAGAACAGAAAAATCATCTCTGCCAAGATAAAGGGAGTGGAACTGCATCCACGGCAACATTGAAAGGATGAGACAACTGACATCCCTTCACCCTCAGGGATTAAGCAAGCAAACGACACACTTCGCTAGGGTATGTTTAATGGTACACAGTGGTGTGTGTCGCCTAGGTGGTAAATGAAATGTGTATACTAGGTAGACTTACAGAGAAATTTGTAGTAGATCAGTTTCTGTGAGAATCACATGACACAAAGTTGGGTCTGCATGTTAAATAGGATAAGCCACACAAATGTGTTACCGCTCCCCAGACTGCAGGCTGATCTCAGCGGGCCAGGTATGAGTCATCTGGTCTGCTCGAGGGCCAGTTAAGGAAAATTAAAATGTTTTCAAACCTTGTTTTTAATAATTGTATCTTTCTTTTATGGAACTTTAGTGTCTGCAATATTGGTTAAATAGCCTTTCAATGTATCTCATTTTCTGAGTCCTTCCTTCCTTCCCTCCTTCCTTTCTTCCTTCCTTCCTTCTTTCTTTCCTTCCTTTCTTCCTGCCTTCCTTCCTTCCCTCCCTCCTTTCTTTCTTTCTTTCTTTCTTTCTTAAGTTTTGGATATTTTCTAACTAAGAGACATGCTGCTCTCTCTCATTTGTAATTCAGATCCCTTAAACACATTTTGAGAAGCGAAACTCCTGGACATACCAGTTAAGCCAGCGATTTGAGGGATTTTAGGAAAGCAGAAGTGAAAGGGCCCCACGATTCACCCACAGACTCAGAGAAGGAGAAAGCAGCCTAAAAGGGATTCTGAGTTGCTGGAGATGCCTGAGAACAGAAGAAGCTTCCATCATGGAGAGGAGAATGGTCCCCACGCACCTGGAATGGGGCAGCATGGTGAAGGGTGTGGTAGGTAAGTGGATACACATTCCTCTGTGAGTGACTCTTCTCCCTTAGCCACTCTGAATGTCTTCATCTTCACATAGAAAGGATGGTGGCATCTCTTAGAAGCTCAGAAACAGCAGCTGGAGAAGTTAATGAGCTGTCAGCTCTTCAGACAAATGGATGGAAGAGGGCCAAGGCCCATTTTCTTCATTGTCTCCATTACCACCTGAATGGAAGTACTCAGAAATGTTCAAGAGCAAGCAGATCACCCAAATCAAAACAAGGGAGGCCTCCGTTGGGCTCTCACAAAGGATTGGCGGTAAGTGGTAATTTTTAGATTTTCCTGACATACCTCCCTGGGTCTCCACACTGAGCACCTCCTCACCTAACTGGCCCCTTCATGGACACTCCTGCCCATCAGCCTCTAAAGTCTTTCCAATCCCTGGTTGAGCTGAAAGGGTTGAGTTAAAAGAAGATACAAGATATGTATTAACACCTCCCACAAAATATAAATGAATGGATTCAACGGGGAGACCACCTCCCAAAACCCATTGCTTATTTGTAAAATTGAGAAATGAAATTACAATGATGCAGCCCAAAGTCAACCCAATTCAGTTTCATTTCTTAGGCCATCAGTAGGTTGTCTTTTCCCACCGTTCATGTGAGTTTCACTGTCATTGCTTAGAGTAATGCTATGGAGCTTAGGATAAACTTTTTTCTTAAAAGAGATTGTGCGTGACTTTTTTTTTTTTTTTTTTGTACTTTAACATTATTTGTTATTAAACTAGAAAAACGATTTTAGATGTTGGAAACAACTCTCATATCTTCAGGAATTTCTGTTTTTAATTGTTGACATACCCATTCAGCAAATGGTAGATGCTGACTATGTGCTAGACACTGGCGTGGAACCAAGAGAGACAAAGAACATCCGCTGGCATAGAGCCCACAATGGAAACAGGCAAACAAATAAACAGGCAATTCTCGTATGCTGTTAAATGTCTGAAGTTCAGTACTTCTGTTCTATTTTTCTTACTCTTCTGATTAAGAAAATGAGTATAATTTCCAGAGTCAGCAAACCTTGAATGTAATGAAACCCAGTCCCCAGGTAAGTGGAACAATGATCAAAATGGATAGAGTTTGAACCAAGTCAATCCGTAGGGGTGTGTGTGTGTGTGTGTGTGTGTGTGTGTGTGTGTGTGTGTGTATGACCAGCAAACCTGGATGACTGACTGACTGTCCCAGTTTGCATGGGACTATTCAAGTTTTAATACTGAAAGTCCTGCATCCTGGGAAACCCTCAGTCCCAGGTAAACTGTGCTGGTTGACGACCCTACTCCCTTCCCCAAGCCTGTAAAACTCTTTCTGGGTTGCTATTATCCTTAAAAAAGGAAGTGTTAACTTCCAACCAGCCTCACTTCCTTCCTCAGTTTTTCAGCTCTGAATATAGAAAGGATTCTAGATTAGAAAGCAACACCAACACTTTACACAGACCCATAAACATCTAAATTACCTATAAGCTTTCACCATTTTACACTCTGTTCACATGGAAGACTTCAATATGCAAGTTATAACTTCAGCTAGATAACAGCTATTTCACTGAACGACATACTAGGTCTTTAAAAACAGGAACTAGGAAAAGATTGCTTAGTTTTCCAGGCCCCTGGTAAGGCCCCTTTCCCCCTTTTGGTGGTTTATAGTTTATTCTGTCTCTCATTTCTGATGCCCACTCCATACCTTCCCACACACACATCTCAAATGTTGTAAAACTTTCCTTCAGAACCAACCCATCATAGCTCTGGTGGGAGGTATTTTTAAGGCAAAAAGTCCTTTCTTGGGTAAATATTCCGGGAAGTTGATCTTCCTCCAAACAATTATCCCTTAGCCCCCATGTGGGCACCTGAGTTTCAAGCTATGGCACCTCTCTTGGTTCTGCCTTCAGCGGTTGTTCAGAAGCAGTGTGCCAAAGGCATCTGATGGTATGCTGTGGAGAGGCTGAGGTGGGAGGGCTCTGTCTCTATTTCACTTAAATGGAGAAAGGAAACTGCAGGTTTACTTTCAGAAATCACAAGGAGAAAGACTGATAGATTTGAACACATAGAAGTTAACTCCTTCTTTATGCAGGAAATATTATAAACATTTTTTTAAACAGCAATCTAAAAGAATATTTGGCATAAATATGACTCAGTTAATGATCGTAATATGGAAAGCATTAATATGTTAAGAAAGAAAGAAAGAGACTAAGACCCCATTAGAAAAAAACAAGCAGGGCGCCTGGGTGGCTCAGTTGGTTAAGCGACTGCCTTCGGCTCAGGTCATGATCCTGGAGTCCCGGGATCGAGTCCCGCATCGGGCTCCCTGCTCTGCAGGGAGTCTGCTCCTCCCTCTGACCCTCCCCCCTCTCATGTGCTCTCTGTCTCTCTCATTCTCTCTGTCTCAAATAAATAAATAAAATCTTTAAAAAAAAGAAAAAAGAAAAAAGAAAAAAACGAGCAGACACTAAGATTAGGTATGAGGCAAAGCTATTCCCTCTCACCACTCCTTTTCAACATCAAACTAGTTCTTGCTAATGCAATAAAACAAGAAAAGGAAATTTAAAATGTATACATATTTTAAAGGAAGACATAAAACTATCTTTGCTGTCAGATGACATTATTGTCTACATAGAAAATCTGGAAGAATTGATTAAAAAAAAGCAAACCTGAAACTAATAAGCAATTATACCAAGGTTGGAGGATACAAGCTTGATATATAAAAGTCAATCACTTTCTTATATACTAGCAATGAACAAGTGGAATTTGAAATTAAAAACACAATACCATTTACATTATCACCTGAAAAAATGAAATACTTAGATATAAATATAACAAAATAAGTATAAGATCTACCTGAAGAAAACTATAAAACTCTGATGAATGAAATCAAAGAACTAAATAAATGGAGAGATATTCCATGTTCATAGACAGGAACACTCAATATTGTCAGTTCTTCACAAATTGATCTATAGATCAATACAATGGATGTTTGTGGATGTTGACAAGCGTTCTAAAGTTTATATGGAGAGGCAAAAGACCCAGAATAGCCAACTTGATATTAAAGGAGAAGAACAAATTTGGAGGACTGACTTTAAGGCTTACTATAAAGCTAGAGTAATCAAAACAGTATGGTATTGATGAAACACTAGACAAATAAATCAATGGAACAGAATAAAGAGTCCAAAAATAAACCCCCATAAATATAGTCAACTGATCTTTGACAAAGGAGCACAGGCAACACAATGAAGCAAAGATAATCTTTTCAACAGATGGTGCTAGAACAACAAATTACTGGGTTGTATGGTACTACTACTATACCTATTAGAATTACTAAAATCCAGAACACTGACCGCACCAAATGCTGGTGAAGATATGGAGCAAAAGGAACTGCCATTCATTGCTCTTGGGAATTCAAAATGGTATGACCACTTTGGAAGACTGATTGGCAGTTTCTTATAAAGTTAAATGTAATCTCACCATACAATCCAAAATCATCCTCCTTAGTATTTATTCAAAGGAGTCGAAAACTTAATATCCACCCAAAAACCTGCACACAGACGTTTATAGCAGTTTTATCCGTAACTGCCAAAAGTTGGAAGCAACCAAGATGTCCTTCAGTATGTGAATAGATTAACTGTGGTACATCCAGACAATGGAATATAATTCAGTCATAAATAGAAATGAGCTATCAAGCCATAAAAGACATGAAGGAACATTATATGCATATTACTAGGTGAAAGAAGCCAGTCTGAAAAGGCTACACACTGTATGATTCCAACTATATGACATTCTGGAAAAGGCAAAACTATGGAGACTATCTAAGATCAGTGGTTGCCAGGGGTTAGGGGTCAAGGGAAGAGATAATAGAGTGGAGCACAGGGATTTCCAGGGTAGTGAAAATACTTTGTATGATACCATAATGAAGGATACATATTATATTACTTGTCCACACCCATAGACTATACAACCCTAAGAATGAACCCTAAAGTAAACTATGGACTCTGAGTGATTATGATGTCCCAACATAGGTTATCAATTTTAAAAATCATACCCTCTAGTGAGGGATTTTTATAATAGAGGAAGCTATGCATGTGATGTGTGGGGCCGGGAGGATTATGGAAAATCTCTCTACACTGGTTTCCCCCTTATCCACGGTTTTGCTTTCTGAGGTTCAGTTACCCATGGTCAACTGTGGTCCAGAAGCAGATGATCGTCCTTCTGACATATCATCAGAAGGTCAATAGTAGCTTAAAGCTATGTCACAATGCCTAGGTCATTCACCTCACTTCATCTCATCATGTAGGCACTTTATCATCTCACATCATGAACGGTAAGTACAATAAAATTTTGAGAGGGAGATCACATTCACACTTCTATTACAGTGTATTGTTATAATTGTTCTATTTCAGTATTAGTTATCATTGTTCATCTCTTATTGTGCCTAATTTATAAATCAAACTCTATCATAGATAGGTGTATCTAGGAGAAAACATAATATATACAGGGCTCAGTCTTATCTGTGGTTTCGGGCATGCACTGCAGGTCTTGGAATGTATCCCCCATGGATAAAGGAAGACTGTGGTACCCTCCTCACAACTTTGCTGTGAACCTAAAACTGTTCTAGAAAAATCATCTTTAAAAAATGAGCGGACACAACCAGGCAATCCCCAAGTAAGAAATGAATGGACAAAGAAAATGTCCAATTTCATAAGTAAAAATAAAGATTAACCATCCAGAAACTATTCTCTACTTATCAAATTAGCAGTCACAAACGTAAAGCTCCATGCTGCTGTGAGTGGGATAGAAAGTGAAATGGTCATTCAGGGTGTTCTGACTGAAAACTGGCTTGACTGTTTTGGAATCACACATCGTTTCTTTCTTTTTTTATTTTTAATTGAAGTATAGTTGATATATGATATTATATTAGTTTCAGGTATACAACATAGTGATTCGACATTGATACGTTAATATCCTCACAGCCACTCTATCATGTGGTGCCTTCACACACCTTTTCTGTGATGCAACATCTATTTATTTTCTCAGTGAGCAAAATTATACTTTCATCAAGCTTACTTTTAGATTCTGATGAGAAGGGAGAGAAAGGATCTGAAAATTCTCCACTCTTTGCCAAATATATAGTATTTGCATATAGAAGATAAGGAGGGGAGGAAAAGGGACCTAGAGGGTTTAGGTCAGGCTAACTGGGAAAATGCTCCTCTTTTGAATACGAAAACCTGGAAAGGAAGATGACCCTTAACAAGAGTGAACACTAATTGAGTGTTGATGGCTAGCTGGGTACCAGGTACCACTCTGCCAAGTATCTTTTATCAATTATGTCACTGCCCTCCTGCCTAGAAAAAGGTGCAATTGTTCTTGAAACTGAGGCAAAGAGGTCTCTGTAAAGATCTGCCTTTATGGGCCACAGACGGGATTCAAGCCCAGACATTGTTACTATTCAGTGAGCCCTTTACTTGGTTTCTAGTTTGAAGTGTTGGCAAGGATATGCAGGTAAAAATGATGAGCTGTGCATGTGTGGGGCCAGTTTGATGGAGCGTGCTGCAAAGATGAGAGAGTTGGTTCTCTCTCTCTCTCTCTCTCTCTCTCTCTCACACACACACACACACACATACACACACACACACAGACTGCTGTTTGGACAGATCCCATTCCTCCCTGTTGACTGGAAGCTCCTAGGGGTCCAGGATGGTATCCTGAACATTTTGGTAATCTCTGCAGGGCCAAGGAGCCTCCCCAGAGGGTAAAAATAATAAATATTTGTGGAACACATGAGATCATGTCTGTGAAACACAGTATTTTCCACTCACAGTATTATTCTTGATGCCCTAGAGTTCTTACCTAAAGAGCAAACAATAAACCCAATAGTATTTGTGATGGTGAACTCCACGTGTTAACTTGGCTAGCCCATGGTACCCAGATATTTGGTCAAACATTATTCTAGATGTTTCCGTGAAGGTATTTTTAGATGAGATTAACATTTAAATTAGTAGACTTTGAGTAAAGCAGATTACCCTCCATAATGTAGATAGGACTCATCCAATCAGTTGAAGGCCTTTATAGAAAAAGACTGACATCCCCAGAGGAAAAGGGAATTCTGCTAACAGACGGCCTTCAGACTTGAACTGACTGTACCCTGAGTCTCCAGCCAGCTGGCCTACCCTACAGATTTTGGACTCACCAACCCCCAGAATCACCCGAGTCAATTCCTTAAAATAAGTCTCTCTCTTTTTTTTTAAAGATTTTATTTATTTATTTGAGACAGAGAGAATGAGAGAGAGAGAGCACATGAGAGGGGGGAGGGTAAGAGGGAGAAGCAGGCTCCCTGCCGAGCAGGGAGCCCGATGCGGGACTTGATCCAGGGACTTCAGGATCATGACCTGAGCCAAAAGCAGTTGCTTAACCAACTGAGCCACCCAGGCGCCCAAAATAAGTCTCTTTATATATATGTATATATACACACATTACACACATCCTATCAGTTTTGTTTCTCCAGTGAACACTAACTAATACAATATTTACCTGATTCTTTCTTTGTCCTGAATCTGATACATACTACTCCTGATCTGTTTCCCCAAATATTAGCCAGGCACCCACTATGTGGCCAGGAGCTAGAGTTGTAAAAGATCAACAAGGAGGCATCAAGAAACCCACAGTCTGAACTTGCCTCTGACCATGACCCTTTGAAAAAACAGACTGTTCCTCAAACCTCTATAGCCATGGCCACACGGTGAGAATTCACGAATGTAAGTTTGGGCCACATCCATGTTGTGAGGAGAGGGCCATGATGACTTAAGAGTAAAAATAAAAAGTGGAGATAATAGGGGGGTGGGGCAAGAGGGCGGAGGAGTAGGAGACCTGGATTTCCTCTGGTCTCAGGAATTCAGCTGGATAGGGATCAAACCATTCTGAACACATACGAACTCAACAGGAGATCGAAGAAAAGAATAGCAACAACTCTCTGAACAGAAAAGCGACCACTGTCTGGAAGGTAGGATGTGTGGAGAAGTGAATCCGAGGCGATATTGGGGAGGATAGATGGCGGGGGAGGGGACCTCCATCGGCCGCTTCTAGCAAGTGATAGAACCACGGAGCACAAAATCAGAACTTTTAGAAGTCCGCTCCACTGAGGGATGTCGCTCCAGTGGCTAAGCGGGGGTGGAACCCTCGTGGGACAGTGTGGTCTCAGGACCCTCGGGGTCACAGAAAGACCGGGGGTGCCTGAGTGTGGCAGAGCTCCCAGGTAACGGAGCAGGGAAGCCAGCTGCAGAGACGGAGCCCAGGCGCAGGCTCTCAGCTCGGGGTTGCCATAAACCGTGATCCGCGGCACAGTCGGGCCCCTGCTCCTCCAGCAGGGACCCAACAAGCGGCAGATCCGAGGACACTCACCTTCCTCCCCCGGGAGGAGCCGCACGGGAGTGCACCGCAGGGATCTGCTGGGTTTGGAGACTCCACCCGGGGTCGGGTGCCAGAGATAGAAACGCACGGTCACAGGCCGGGGGAGCACGGAGTGCAGCCAGAGACCGGGGAGACGGGAGTGACTGATGGCTTTTTTCTGGGGGCTCACTGAGAAGCGGGGCCCCGAGTTCTCGGCTCCTCCAGAGCAGAGATTGGGAGGCCGCCATTTTCACTCTCCGCCTCCAAAGCTGTATGGAAAGCTCGCAGGGAACAAAAGCCCCGGAGAGCAAACCCGAGCAGATGACTTAGCCGGGAGGGGGCAAGGGCGGGGCAATTCCGCCTCCAGCAGAGACATTTGGAAACCACGGCAACGGGCCCCTCCCCCAGAAGATCAGCGAGAACAGCCAGGCAAGACCAAGTTTACCGATCAATGAGAACGGCAGAACTCCAGCGCTAGGGGAATAATTTTTCTTTTTCCCTTTTTCAACCAACATCTTATCAATCCCTTTTGTAAAAAACATTTTTATTTTTCATTTTTATAGTCATATTCTATCCCTTCATAGTAGTTACCCATATTTTTGGCATATATATATAAGTTGTTGTCTCTTTAAAATTTTGATATAGTTTCTTCTAACAGATCAAAATATACCCTAAATCTCTAGTGCATGCTTTTTTTCTACTCTCCTGCCTGATCACATTCTCTCCCTTTTTTTTTTTTAAATCCTCTTCTTTCTTTTTTCAAACAACTTCTTATCAATTCCTTTTATAAATTATAATTTTCATCTTTACAGTCATATTCCATACCTTCATCATATCAACCCTTATTTTTGTACATATATAAGTTTTTCCTTCTTTAAAATTTTGGGAGGCACTTTCTTCTAACAGACCAAAATACACCCAAAATCTAGTGTGTGGCACTGATCTATGTACCAGCCTGATCATATTTGATCATATTCTGTTTTTTTGTTTTGTTTTGTTCTGCTTTTGTTTGTTTTTATCTTTCTCTTTTTCTTTTTCTTTATTCTCTCTTTCCCTTTCTTTTCCCCCTGCTTCAGGGCTTTTCTGATTTGTTTAGAGTCTATTTTCTGGGGACGTTGTTACCCTGTTAGCATTTTGTTTTCTCATTAATCTATTCTCCTCTGGACAAAATGACAAGATGGAAAAAATCACCTCAACAAAAAGAACAAGAGGTAGTACCGACTGCCAGGGGCCTATTCAATACAGACATTAGTAGGATGTCGGATCTAGAGTTCAGAATCATCACTTTAAAGATACCAGCTGGGCTTGAAAAAAGCATGGAAGTTATTAGAGAAACCCTTTCTGGAGAAATAAAAGAACTAAAATCTAACCAAGTAGAAATCAAAAAGGCTATTAATGAGGTGCAATCAAATATGGGGGCACTACCTGCTAGTATAAATGAGGCAGAAGAGAGAATCAGTAATATAGAAGACCAAATGATGGAAAATAAAGAAGCTGAGAAAAAGAGAGATCAACAACTACTGGATCATAAGGGCAGAATTCGAGAGATAAGCGATACCATAAGATGAAACAACATTAGAATAATTGGGATCCCAGAAGAAGAAGAAAGAGAGAGAGGGGCAGAAGGTATAATGGAGCAAATTATAGCAGAGAACTTCCCTAATTTGGGGAAGGAAACAGGCATCAAAATCCAGGAGGCACAGAGAACCCCTCTCAAAATCAATAAAAATAGGTCAACACCCCGACATCTAATAGTAAAACTTACGAGTCTAATAGACAAAGAGAAAATCCTGAAAGCAGCTCCGGAGAAGAGATATGTAACCTACAATGGTAGAAACATTAGATTGGCAACAGACCTATCCACAAAGACCTGGCAGGCCAGAAAGGACTGGCAGGATATATTCAGAGCACTAAATGAGAAAAATATGCAGCCAAGAATAGTATATCCAGCTAGGCTGTCACTGAAAATAGAAGGAGAGATAAAAAGCTTCCAGGACACACAAAAACTAAAGGAATTTGCAAACATGAAACCAGCCCTACAAGAAATCTTGAAAGGGGTCCTCTAAGCAAAGAGAGAGCCTAAAAGCAACATAGACCAGAAAGGAACACAGACAATATACAGTAACAGTCACCTTACAGGCAATGCAATGGCACTAAATTCCTATCTTTCAATAGTTACCCTGAATGTAAATGGGCTAAATGCCCCAATCAAAAGACACAACTATCAGATTGGATTAAAAAACAAGACCCATCGATATGCTGTCTGCAAGAGACTCATTTTAGACCCAAAGACACCCCCAGACTGAAAGTGAGGGGGTGGAAAACCATTTACCATGCTAATGGACACCAAAAGAAAGCTGGGGTGGCAATCCTTCTATCAGACAAATTAGATTTTAAACCAAAGACTGTAATAAGAGATAAGGAAGGACACTATATCCTACTTAAAGGGTCTATCCAACAAGAAGATCTAACAATTGTAAATATCTATGCCCCTAACATTGGAGCAGCCAATTATATAAGGCAATTAATAACAAAAGCAAAGAAACACATCAACAACAATACAATAATAATGGGGGACTTTAACACCCTCCTCACTGAAATGGACAGATCATCTAAGCAAAAGATCAACAAGGAAATGAAGACTTTAAATGACACGCTGGACCAAATGGACTTCACAGACCTATTCAGAACATTCCATCCCAAAGCAACGGAATACACATTCTTCTCTAGTGCCCATGGAACATTCTCCAGAATAGATCACATCCTATGTCATAAATCAGGTCTCAACCAGTACCAAAAGATTGGGATCATTCCCTGCCTATTTTCAGACCACAATGCTTTGAAACTAGAACTCAATCACAAGAGGAAAGTCGGAAAGAACTCAAATACATGGAGGCTAAAGAGCATCCTACTAAAGAATGAATGGGTCAACCAGGAAATTAAAGAAGAATTTTAAAAATTCATGGAAACCAATGAAAATGAAAACACAACTATTCAAAATCTTTGGGATGCAGCAAAGACAGTCCTGAGAGGAAAGTATATAGCAATACAAGCCTTTCTCAAGAAACAAGAAAGGTCTCAAGTACACAACCTAACCCTACACCTAAAGGAGCTGGAGAAAGAACAGCAAATAAAGCCTAAACCCAGCAGGAGAAGAGAAATCATAAAGATCAGAGCAGAAATCAATGAAATAGAAACTAAAAGAACAGTAGAACAGATCAACGAAACTAGGAGCTGGTTCTTTGAAAGAATTAACAAGATTGATAAACCCCTGGCCAGACTTATCAAAAAGAAAAGAGAAATGACCCAAATCAACAAAATCATGAATGAAAGAGGAGAGATCACAACCAACACCAAAGAAATACAAACAATTGTAAGAACATATTGTGAGCAACTCTAAGCCAGCAAATTAGATAACCTGGAAGAAATGGATGCACTCCTAGAGATGTATCAACGACCAAAACTGAACCAGGAAGATAAAGAAAACCTGAACAGACCTATAACCACTAAGGAAATTGAAGCAGTCATCAAAACTCTCCCAACAAACAAAAGCCCAGGGCCAGATGGCTTCCCAAGGGATTCTACCAAACATTTAAAGAAGGATTAATACCCATTCTTCTGAAACTGTTCCAAAATATAGAAATGGAAGAAAAACTTCCAAACTCGTTTTATAAGGCCACCATTGCCTTGATCCCAAAACCAAAGACCCCATCAAAAAGGAGAATTACAGACCAATATCCCTGATGAACATGGATGCAAAAATTCTCACCAAAATACCAGCCAATAGGATCCAACAGTATATTAAAAGGATTATTCACCACGACCAAGTGGGATTGATCCCTGGGCTGCAAGGTTGGTTCAACATCCACAAATCAATCAACGTTAATGATCAACATTAACAAAAGAAAGAACAGGAATCATATGATCTTCTCAATAGATGCAGAAAAAGCATTTGACAAAGTACAGCATCCTTTCTTGATCAAAACTCTTCAGAGTATAGGCATAGAGGGTACATACCTCAATATTATAAAAGCCATCTATGAAAAACCTACAGCGAATATCTTCTCAATGAGGAAAAACTGAGAGCTTTCCCCCTAAGGTCAGGAATGCGGCAGGGATGTCCACTATCACGACTGCTATTCAACATAGTATTAGAAGTCCTAGCCACAGCAATCAGACAACAAAAAGAAATCAAAGGCATCCAAATCGGCAAAGAAGAAGTCAAACTCTCACTCTTTGCAGATGATATGATACTTTATGTGGAAAACCCCAAAGACTCCACCCCAAAACTGCTAGAACTCATACAGGAATTCAGTAAAGTGGCAGGATATAAAATCAATGCACAGAAATCAGTGGCATTCCTATACACCAACAACAAGACAGAAGAGAAATGAAGGAGTCAATCCCATTTACAATCGCACCCAAAACCGTAAGATACCTAGGAATAAATCTAACCAGAGGCAAAGGATCTGCACTCAGAAAACTATAAAATACTCATGAAAAAAATTGAGGAAGACACAAAGAAATGGAAAAACGTTCCATGCTCATGGATTGGAAGAACAAATATTGTGAAGATGTCAATGCTACCTAGAGCAATCTACACATTCAATGCAATCCCCATCAAAATACCATCCACTTTTTTCAAAGAAATGGAACAAATAATCCTAAAATTTGTATGGAACCAGAAAAGACCCCGAATAGCCAGAGGAATGTTGAAAAAGAAAAGGAAAGCTGGCAGCATCACAATTCCGGACTTCAAGCTCTATTACAAAGCTGTCATCATCAGGACAGTATGGTACTGGCACAAAAACAGACACATAGATCAATGGAACAGAATAGAGAGCCCAGAAATGGACCCTCAACTCTGTGGTCTACTAGTCTTTGACAAAGCAGGAAAGAATGTCCAGTGGAAAAAAGAGTCTCTTCAACAAATGGTGTTGGGAAAATTGGACAGCCACATGCAGAAGAATGAAACTGGACCATTTCCTTACACCACACACAAAAATAGACTCCAAGTGGTTGAAAGACCTAAATGTGAGACAGGAGTCCATCCAAATCCTAAAGGAGAACACAGGCAGCAACCTCTTCGACCTCAGCCGCAGCAACTTCTTCCTAGAAACATCACCAAAGGCAAGGGAAGCAAGGGCAAAAATGTACTATTGGGACTTCATCAAGATAAAAACCTTTTGCAGAGCAAAAGAAATAATCAACAAAACCAAAAGACAACCGACAGAATGGGAGAAGATATTTGCAAATGACATATCAGATAAAGGGCTAGTATCCAAAATCTATAAAGAACTTATCAAACTCAACACCCAAAGAACAAAGAATCCAATCAAGAAATGGGCAGAAGACATGAACAGACATTTTTCCAAAGAAGACATCCAAATGACCAACAGACACATGAAAAAGTGCTCAACATCGCTGGGCATCAGGGAAATCCAAATCAAAACCTCAATGAGATAGCACCTCACACCAGTCAGAATGGCTAAAATTAACAAGTCAGGAAACGACAGATGTTGGTGGGGATGCGGAGAAAGGGGAACCCTCCTACACTGTTGGTGGGAATGCAAGCTGGTGCAGCCACTCTGGAAAACAGTATGGAGGTTCCTCAAAATTTGAAAATAGAGCTACCATATGATCCAGCAATTGCACTACTGGGTATTTACCCCAAAGATACAAATGTAGGGATCCGAAGGGGTACGTGCACCCTGATGTTTATAGCAGCAATGTCCACAATAGCCAAACTGTGGAAAGAGCCAAGATGTCCATCGACAGATGAATGGATAAAGAAGAGGTGGTATATATATACAATGGAATATTATGCAGCCATCAAAAGGAATGAGATCTTGCCATTTGCAACGATGTGGATGGAACTGGAGTGTATTATGCTGAGTGAAATAAATAAAACAGAGAAAGACATGTATCATATGACCTCACTGACATGAGGAATTCCTAATCTCAGGAAACATACTGAGGGTTGCTGGAGTGGGGCATGGGGTGGGAGGGATGGGGTGACTGGGTGATAGACACTGGGGAGGGTATGTGCTATGGTGAGCACTGTGAATTGTGCAAGACTGTTGAATCTCAGATCTGTACCTCTGAAACAAATAATGCAATATATGTTAAGAAAAAAAAAAAAGAAGAAGATAGCAGGAGGGGAAGAATGAAGCGGGGGAAATCGGAGGGCGAGACGAACCATGAGAGATGATGGACTCTGAAAAACAAACTGAGGGTTCTAGAGGGGAGGGGGGTGGGAGGATAGGTTAGCCTGGTGATGGGTATTAAAGAGGGCACTTTCTGCATGGAGCACTGGGTGTTATGCACAAACAATGCATCATGGAACACTACATCTAAAACTAATGATGTAATGTATGGTGATTAACATAACAATAAATTTTTTTTTTTAAAGTGGAGATAATAGATCCGGGTCTAAAGCAGAAAAAGCACGGCTTATAAGGTATAAGCTAGTGACCAAGAAGCGGCAAAAGTAGAGAGAAGAAGCTGGTAGAGAAGCAGAGATGAGTCCGAGCTAACGGGGCTTGCTCAGAATAAAGTAGCAGGGCTTTTGCATGGGAGTGTTGGACCCAAGGAGGACAAGGCACCACTTGGGGAAGATTTTACTGACCCCGCCACCGGGATGTCCAGAACCTCGTCTGGACTGCAATGTCTAGCCTGAACTCAAGGGCACAATCTAGAGAAGTGAAACAGAAAAGGAATGATTACTTCTTCACTATCCAGAGGAATTGAGAGAGGAGGCTGCAGCTTGGACCAGGAATAGAAAAGAGTTCTGTTTAGAAAATGAAAGAGAAAAGCACTATAAAATTCTGCTGTGTTAAACCAGACCCAGTTGGCCAGAATAACAAGACTGCAACTTAGCTACATGGATAAAGTATTGGAGGCGCATAGTAGATGCTCAACAAATATTTGTTGGGAAAAAGGAATGGATGAACAAATGAAATCCCTAAGACATGCTGCCAGCTGAATGAAGGAAGAAAACCGAGGGAAAGTACATAGAAAGGCCAAGTACATAGATGCCAAGGAGAAGACCTGTAGATGGTGGGAAGTTACCATTTCTGGGGGGACAGCTTACTTCCTCATACTGGTGCCCTCCTGGGTCACTCATGTCAGTCTGACTTCTCAGTCCTAGCATCTGGGACACACATCTGTCCCATACCTCAGGCTCAATCCTACCTTTGCAGATAACACTCAGGTATTTTTGGTGAAGTTATCTTCCCACCAAGTATCTATCTTCACCAAGTATCTTCATTTCAATATCCCTATGGTAGTCTCCTTTTTCTTCTTTCCTTTCTTTTTTTTTAATTTTATTTATTTATTTGACAGAGAGAGTGAGAGAGCACAAGCAGGGGGAGCGGCAGGCAGAGGGAGAGGGAGAATGAGGCTTTCTGCTGAGCAGGGAACCCAACATGGGGCTCGATCCCAGGACCCTGGAATCATGACCTGACCTGAAGGCAGACGCTTAACTGACTGAGGCACCCAGGCGCCCCCTTTTTCTCCTCTTCTAAAGCAGTTTTGTAATTATATGAGTAATATCTGGTTATTTATTGAAAATTAAGAAACACTGTGACAAAGGAGAAATCACATTATTTTCACCATCCAAAACACACACACATACACCACAACTAATAGTAAGTTATTTCTGATCTTTCTTCTATATGTAAAGTTACATCCTGAAATGGTTACAACCGTTCTACATACATAGTTTTGTATTTTTTTTTATCTATTAACATTACATCTGAAATAGTTTCATGTGACACAATCTAATTTTATAAGAAATATGATGTGGGGGTTTTTTTATTATAGTAAAATACATGGAACATAAAATTTACCATTAGTGACATTTAGTGCATTCACAAGGTTGTGCAACTATCACCACTATCCAGTTCTAGAACATTTTCATCACCTCAAAAAGAAACCTTTTACCCATTAAGCAGTCATTGTCCACAGCTTCCTCTCCCCAGCCCCTGGCACTTACTGATCTGCTTTCTTTCTCTATGGATTTGCCAACTCTGGGTATTTCACATAAATGGAATCATACACTACATGGTCCTTTGTGACTGGCTTCCTGCACTTAGCATAGTCTTCAAGGTCCATCCACATTGTAGCATGTGCTAGCACTTCATTGCTTTTTATGTGATACTGTTTTAAATTCTACTCTTTGGCTCAAAACTCTTGTATGGCTCCCCATTGCCTATTCAAATAAAGTCTGAGCTCCCTCATATGGCATTCACTATTCTACAAAATCCCCTCTGCCCGTCTTACCTGCACCAACCTACACTACTTGTGGGCCTCTGCACCTCTGCCTAAGCCCCGGTGTCTGCCGCTCTAAATCCATGGTTCTCAAAGTGTGGTCCCCAAAGCAGCAGCATCACCCCCCAGAAAACTGTCATACTAACCAAGAGGCCCAGTTCTGGGTTGATTCTGATGTATATTAAATTTGAGAGCCATGGGTCTAAATCACAGCACTCCTCAAAGTCTGGCTCATATGCTGCATCCCTGAAACCTCAGCTTTCCCTCTTCTCTTACTTCCCATTGGACATTTTCCTACCTCTTTGAGAGGATTTCTCACTTTTTACACTATGTCATAGTCTTATCTCCATCACCAGACCTTGTTGTGTTATTTAGTTTATCTAAACACTGAGAAGGAGGTTGGAGAAGATGATTTTGAAGGTTGTCTCCAGCTGAGATTCCAGACATGAGCTCCCAAGGACAGGTCTGGAACTTTCATATACCTTCCATTGCACATTGCAGCTGAAAGTGTGGCTCCCAAGTTGTATGTGACAGACTTCCATCAACCTACAGCAGAATGAGAAGAGAAAAAAAGATAAAGTAATAAGCTTTCCTTTACACCAAGTGTATCCAGGTGTATTATCCTGAGGTTATGACTTTCCTATTTTGCGGGAATTAAAAGGTCCTTTCTTTTTTTTCAAGTGGAGCCTAATGCGGGGTTTGAACTCACAATCCCAAGATCGAGACCCAAGTCAAGAGATCAAGAGTCGGACGCTTAACTGACTGAGCCACCCAGGTGCCCCAAAATGTCCTTTCTTTTATAAATGATAGTGGTAACAGAGGGGATGTTTGACTTTGGGGGTCTTTTGGGTTTTTGTTGTTTTTGCTTACAAGTCTATTATAAGATGTCAGGTATTCTCATTTTATTGCTCTGTCTGGGAACCCACGGCCTATGAAGATAGTGGGTGTGGGAGGAGCTCAGCCAGGGAGGTGTTTGGAAGCACCACTCTGGAACCATCTGGGAATGCCTGGCTTCTACACAGTTCAGGAGCCATACTTGGGCCATATTCAGCTTCAGAACTGCTCTCCCTGCCCAGTGTCAGAGCCTGCTGTAAATGTGTCTGAGCTGTAGCTCCAAGATCATCGAGCTCAACTAAAAAGAGACAGGAGAAGGGAAACCCACTGCTGGGGTGACAAGGGTCTTCAACAGGCATGATGGAAAGCATTTTGAAGGAAAGCAAACCTCCTACATTCCAGGCTTGTAGATTTATTCATGTGGGGGCGGGGGGGCACAAACACGCACGCGCGCGCGCGCGCACACACACACACACACACACACACTAACTAGAGCTATAAAAACAATTGATGAGTACTCAAAATCTGAACTTTGAGGAATTGCAGATGGAGTGTCTATGAAAGCCCTGAGATTTGTTTTTAAAAAATCCTACTCCATGGCCCATATCAGCAGAGATCAGCACATTAAGCCCCAGCAGATATTAAGCAAACAGGAGAAAAGTTCAGGTTGAACAGGATGAGACATGACAGACATCATTCTCCCAGCTGTAATTGGCAAGAGAGTGATAGATTAATGACAGTATTTATGTTTGAGTTGAGTGGTGATAAACTCAACATAGCTCATTCAGAAATGAGTTCAGTTTTTCTCATTTATTACTATTGCCATATTTACAAAGGCTTAAAAAAATTAAAGAATCTTATACCAAATGCTTTTGAAATTCTTGCTAGTTTAGAAAGACACTTTCCTCTAAGGAATGCTCCTTCTACCAAAAAAAAAAAAGTGGGGGGTTGGGGGTGGGAGAGCCAGGCAGCTATTGTTTTACTACCCACCCAACTCTCTGGCCACTGATTTGACCACAGGTGGGCACAGGTGGATATATATCTGATTGAAAACAGACCAATGAAATTCTCTCACAGGAATTTAGAATTGAGGCCCTGAGATTCTATTCAGTCTCCACGTGCAACTGGAACGAAGGTGATATAAACCCAGGTGTTAAAACATGAGCCACATGCATGAGGTAGAAGAGGGTGTGAAGCCAATCTGTAGAAAGACAAATGGGTTTTGACCATGTTTCAAGAGGAAGAGAGAGTCTAGAAAATGACTGTGTTCCAGTCAGCCCTCCAGTTCCTGGGTCAGGCTTCTCATGAGAGAGTTCCCTGACTTGGATCTCTGAACTACCCGTGAAACCTACCATATTCCCCCTCTTCACTCAAGTGAGTGGGAAGTGAGGTTCAGTGAAGACAGATCCTTCCAGGCAAACCCAACCCCAAATGACAATCCCAGTCAAGATTCTGGTGTCCCAGGAGGGCAAACCAGGCACCCGTGACTAGAAGGGAGGCTCCCAGGACCACAGACACACTGGCACGACACCAATCCTAGCAACCAGTGGAAGCTCAAGAAATAGCAAACCAATCAAGTAACCAACCAACAGCTTAAGAAGGATATTCGAAAGACTGGTGCATTACAACTAGAGATGAGTTAAGACAAAACAGCCACCTTCAAATATCACAAGCATATTCAAAAAGAGGGAGATAAACTGGTACCCACTTTATTTCTTTTGGATTCATACCTTACCCCATTTGAGGGGAAAGATTGAGCTGGCTAAATTCTGATGTCCTCCAGATGGCAAAGTAGCCATCAAAAAGGAGAAGCACAGAGCGGCCCATCTCCGCTCATCTACAGGAGAGACTCACTCTTCAAGGAGTTGTCCGAGATGGAATACGTCCTGGAGCAAGGATTTAACAGCCCTCCTGTCTCTCCTGGAGGCTCAAAGCAAAGCCAAGTGGCAGATGCAACTCCCTGTCGGGAGGAGGTAGCACTCCACGTGGTGGTCCCCAGTGTCTACCCAGCCACTCACACCAGCCTGCCACATCTTCACTTGTCCACCCTGAACAAGAACAATGTGTGCATTCACATGGCTGAAGGGAGCTGGTTTTTAAAACACTTTTCACCCTGACTGCCTTTTTTCTTTGAGGTCAATATTTCATTAAAATGACATTTTTAGTGACCCAAGTGTGATAACAGATGGAATAATGGATGAGTTTTTAATTTTTTATGTCAGTCTTCCCTGGATAAAATACGGAGTTAGCAACTTTACATCAGTTCCCCCCATGTTTTATTTTGTTCTTCTATGTGTGTGTGTTTATTTATTTGTTTTTATGTTTGTTTATATTGCTCCAGAAATCAAGACCTTGGAACTACTCTCCTTTCTTATCTTCTGCCATGACTTATTCGCATATGAACTATATGACCTTAAGCCCCCATTCAACCATGGATTCTAGACTCTAGGTTGAACTTTATTTCCAACAAACCTTGCAATCTGTCCTAACACCTAATGTGGATAAGCAGAGGAAAGCGACATCTCTCCCTGCCTGAATTTTCTAGCCAAGCAGCTGCTGCCCAATGGGGAAATTTATAGTGTTACACTGAAAGAGACATTGCAGTTTTGGAGTTTTGCCTCAAACTTTCTATTTTGAAATTTTTTGAACCTACCAAAATGTTAAAAGAATTGAACAAATCTTTCAGATACCCTTCACCTTCACCACATATATATATACACATATATATATTTATTTATAAATATATATTTTTATTTCTGTATAATAATATAAATATAAAATAAATATAAAAATATAAATAAATATAAAATATATATTTTTATATATAAACCACATATTTTTATATATGTGTGTGTAGTGAATATATATATGAGACACATTTATTTGGCTGTACCATTTGAAAGTAAATTAGAGTAATCATCACATTTCACCCTTAAGTACTTCAGCATATATCTCCCAAAACCAAAAACATCCTCATATAAAACTATAGTAACATTATCATTCTCAAAATATTTAACTTTTTGATAAATAATTAATAATATTGTTACATTAATAATCATTATAATAATTTGTCATTGTATTAATTAATTAATATCAAATATACAACCTCATGCCTTATTCTACCTTTCATGATTTTTGAAAAGCTAGTTGTCTGGTAGAATGTCTTCTCCATTCTGGACTTGTCTGATTGTTTTCCCTTATTTAGATGCAGGTTAAGCATTTTGGCAAGAATACTACAAAGGTGATGAGCAGGGGGCTCAGTTGCAAATGTATCCTATTACTGGTGATCTTAACTCAGTTAAGATGGTGTCCACTGGATTTCTCCATTGTAAAGGTAACTTTTCCCTCTGTATTAAATAAGTAATCTGACCCAGTAAGGGTTTCAGATTCACCTTCCACTTTTCCTGCCCCAGACCTGCAGTCAGCTATTTCTCTAAGGATCCCTGATTTTTTTAAACACCAAGATTTTGGTGCCAAGTGTTTAAGTGATATTGAAAAGAGCATATAGGCCCTTTCAATGGATTAGATTAAAGGAACAAACAAGATGAGTTTATACTAATACAACTACAGCTCTTCTTTCTCATCTCTCCACCATGACTTATTTTCCCCTTCCCTTCCCTGGCTCCCAAAAGCACAAAACATATTTATCTTACAGTGTAAAGAAAATAGTCCCAATATCACTAAACCAATACCACTTCCTACAACAAAACTGCTAAGCAAATTCAAATTTCCTCTGCAGTTTTTTTTTTTTTTTTTGTCCTCAAATCCACTAAGATCATACAACCAGAGCACATGGTTCAAAAGTTAATTTAATTAATTGGTTTTTTCTGTGTGGGTTATGTAATTTGATGTATAGTTAGATTTGTTTGTTTCTACTTATATTCAATTTTAGGTTAATTTTGTTTTGTTTTGTGCCATGGACTCAATTGTGCCCCCCACCAAGTCATATGTTAAAGCCCTAATCCCAATTATTATTATTATTATTATTATTATTATTATTATTATTATTATTTAGAGATAAGGCCCATAGAAAGGGTAATTATAATTAAATAAAGTCATAAGGGTAGGGCCCTGATCTGATAGGATTATTGTCTTTAAAAAAGAGATACCACAGAGCTTGCTCATTCTGTTCTATATCTCTGTGGGCGGGCACTGAAGGAAGGAAGGATATGTGACGATGCCACAAGGAGGGTGTCATCTGCAAGCCAGAAAGAGCCTTCTCCAGAACCTGGATCAGCCAAACCCTGGTATCACTTCTAACCTCCAGAACTGTGAGAAAATACATTTCTGTTCTTTAAGTCACCCAGTCTATGATATTTTGTGATGGCAGCCTTTGCCGTGTTCTTTCACATACTGTTTATTTCTTACAAGAGTCTGGGACATCTGCTTCTCAGGAAGAGTAGGGTCGTGGCCAGAATGAACATACAGATGAAAACCAAAAACAATTGGCAAGCATATATGCATCGGATGTCTCTACGTAGATTATGATTATTAATACCTCATAGGACTCTCAGAACAAATCAGACAGTATATGAGATAATTTTTTAGGGAAACCAAGCCTAAATGAGAGGTTAGCCTGAAATATCAGCTGGTCAGTGATAAAACCAGGATTGAAAGTTACATTTTCCCTAGACGCAAAGCTTGTGTTTTAAATGTCATGATATACTACAAGGAATAATAAGAGTTAATAAAGTTTAATAAGAGTTTCAGGGATTTTAATGAGCCTGTAGAAAAACTATTCACTATGCCTTTATAAATAATAGGTAAATATATACACATGTAAATATTTTTCTCATATGCATAAAGAAAAATGAACAGGTTGACTTGGATTTATCTGTATAAAGGCGGGAGCATGATTGAATGCATTGGGAATGATGGCCAATCTTCAATATCAAGACCTCCTAAATGTACCCCTATCTTAGTCTCTTAGCAATGCATCTTTTGAGAAAGAACTCACCCTTAGGTAACAAAGAATTGCTGTATCCAAGTCAGTCCAAGAAAGCTCAAGTTTGCTTCAATTTCTCCCATTTCAGAGAGGTGGGAGAGAGCTGTGATGAGCATGTCAAAACTCACAGTAGAAGAAAAGAGGTTGCATGAGGTCAAACTTTACTGTTGGGAAACATCATCAGGTGGCATGAAAACTCTCAAAAGAGATAGCATTTATAATTAAGATTTTAGACCTGAAGAGCCTAGTTTGGGTCCCTTTCTTGGTATCTGTTGTAGAAGAATTAGAAGTGCCAACATTGATCCAAGAGACGGAGGGACTTAACGTGTCTAAGTCCAAGGCTGCAGTTATCCCCAAGACCAGATCATCTCTACTTTGCCTGAACTTGGCAACAAGAGCCAATAAATCCCCTCCTGTGGTTTAGGCAAGGTGCAGTTGAGTTTCACGTGCAGACCAAGACCCCTGAGTAGTACATACATCACCATTAACTCTCACAATAGCCCATAGGGAAACTTGTAACAATTTTGCAATAAGAAAACTAAATTTTGGATACTGTAAGTAACTTATTTAAGGTGATATACTTAGCAAATGGCAGGTAGGATTTGAACCAAGGTACTCTGAGGCTGAAGCACTTTTCACTAGATTATATCATGGAATACATTGTATATTCAACAACTCTATCAACACAAAGTTTATTTGCCGAAAAAATACAGATTATAACACATGTTTTTTTCCTCACTTCTCAGTTATCATGGAAGAAACAAGGAGAATGTTATTGAGCACCCACCACATGCTAAATGCTTTCAAATATGTGAGGTCATTATCCTTCCCAGCAAACCAGTGAATCATCCCCATGGATAGATGAGGACGCTGAGCCGCAGAAAGTGTAATTAGTAATTATCCATTTACTAATCCATTTACTAATTATCCTGTTACTCAGTAAGTAACAGGACTAAGGTACAATGTCTTCTGAACAGAATTCTGGTGTTCTCTTAACGTTACCAAATTCCTTCTTCCTGGTATAGGATTTGATTGTTTTACCCCAGTTCCACAATTCGAGGTGCTAACAGTCACTGAGTGGCCTTTATCCAGGGAGTAAGTGAGGGCTTATGAGAAACTAAGCAGCTCTATGGACAACTTTCCGTGTTCAACCCCATTCAGTGGTAGAAACTGGTAGAAACCATCATAGCATTTCTGAGCAATTACCTCAAGCTCAGGTGAGAGCTACTCATGACTTTTAATATTCATCAGCAATAATGAATCTACAAAAACCAGAGTGAGTGTCCAGGCAAATAAATTATTTATTTTATATGTTATTGTCCTGGCTAATAAAGTTTACATGGATAAGAACCAATAGTAAAACCCGGCTTGGAAGACCAAGGGTTTTCGCTCATGACCATTAAATATCTTAGACCATTTCTGTGAAATATTTTTATCATTTAAGTTTTTTCTTCACAACAGTATTAGGTTCCAAGTTAAAACATCAACATTTTAAATGCTTGACAAGTTTTCATGAACAGTTTCCCTTGCTCTTATAATGGCCCAGAGACTCACTCTTTGGGGCACTGAAGAGATGGTGAAAGAGCTTTACTACTTCCTTTTGGCGGATTCCAAACAGATTTATCTTTTTCTTCCTAAATACATTTTTAATTTGTTAGGGTATAAACATGCATACAGAAAAGCTCAGAAACCATAAAGTGAACACTTTGATGAATCACCACACATTGAGCACACTCATATAACCAACACCCAGATCAGGAAATACCAGAACCTTAGAATCATGCCCACCTTGGTCCTCCTCCAAGTAACTACCTCTTCTCAAAGGTAATGACTATACTGGCTTTTAATGCAATAGATTTGTTTTGCCTGTTTTTGAATTTAATGTAAATAGAATCATAAAGTCCAATGTATCAGCCTGTAGGATATATAGTGAAGAGTGGAATTTCTAGATCATAAAATATTAATACATTCAGTTTGGGTTGCTGCCACCAATTTTGCAAGCTGGTTGCATGAATTTACATGCTCCAGTAGAGTATGAGCATTCTGATTGCTACAGTTGTCCAGGTTGGTTGTTTGAATTTACAGTTGCCCTAGCAGAGTATGAGCATTCCAGTTGCTCCAGATCCTTACCAATACTTGATATTTCTATCTTTTTCAAGAATTTTAACCATTCTGGTGGGTATGTAGTGATATTTCATAGTGGTTTTAAACTGCATTTCTCCAATGACTAATGAAATTGAGCCTCTCTCATTATGTTCTATGGCCATTTGATTAGTCTCTTCTATCCAGCCTTTAAATGAGGGAAATCCTCAAAATCTTGGTCCTAAATATTCTCTTCTCATCTCATTCTTATATTGTATATTTCAATAACTAATCTTTATCTGCAGCTTGAATTATTTGCCATTTTGCTTTCATTCTTCATTCATTTAATGTACATTTACTTGGGGCACCTGGGTGGCTCAGTCGGTTAAGCATCTGCCTTTGGTTCAGGTCATGATCTCAGGGTCCTGGGATCAAGCCCCATGTCCTGTTCCCTGCTCAGTGGGGAGTCTGTTTCTCCCTCTGCCTCTCACCCTCCTCCTCACTTGTGCTCTCTCACTCTCAAATAAATAAATAAAATCTTTTTTTTTAAGATTTTATTCATTTATTTGAGAGAGAGAGAATGAGAGAGAGCACATGAGGGGGGGAGGGTCAGAGGGAGAAGCAGACTCCCTGCCGAGCAGGGAGCCCGATGCGGGACTCAATCCAGGGACTCCAGGATCATGACCTGAGCCGAAGGCAGTCGCTTAACCAACTGAGCCACCCAGGCGCCCATAAATAAAATCTTTTAAAAAAAATAATGTACACACCTCACCAAAGAACATGGCAAATAAGCATATTAAAAGATTCTCAACATCATATATTATCAGGGAATTACAAATTAAGACAATTAGATACCACTAAAAATACCAGTCAAAATTCAAAACACTGTCAACACCAAATGTTGGCAAGGATGTGGAGTAAGAGGAACTCTCATTCATTGCTGGTGAAAATTCAAAATGGGACAACCACTTTGGAAAACAGTTTGGTGGTTTCTTAAAAACTAAGCATACTCTTACCATATGATCCAGCAGTTGCACTCCTTAATATTTACCTAAAGGAGTTGAAAACACACACACACAAAATCTGGGTATTTATAGCAGCTTTATTCATAATTGCCAAAATTTGGAAGCAACCAATATATCCTTCAATAAGTGAATAGGTAATATTCCATTGTATATATGGACCACATTACTCAGCCATCAGAAAGGATGAATACCCAACTTTTACATCAACATGGATGGGACTGGAGGAGATTATGCTAAATGAAATAAGTCAAGCAGAGAAAGTCAATTATCATATGGTTTCACTTATTTGTGGAACATAAGGAATAGCATGAAGGACATTAGGAGAAGGAAGGGAAAAATGAAGGGGGGGAATTGGAGGGAGAGATGAACCATGAGAGACTATGGACTCTGAGAAACAAACAGATTTTTAGAAGGGGGGGGGCCTGGGTGGCTCAGTCGTTAAGCATCTACCTTCGGCTCAGGTCATGATCCCGGGGTCCTGGAATCGAGCCCCACATCGGGCTCCCTGCTTGGTGGGAAGCCTGCTTCTCCCTCTCTCACTACCCCCTGCTTGTATTCCCCCTCTCGCTGTGTCTCTCTCTGTCAAATAAATAAAATAAAATCTTAAAAAAAAAAAAAGAAGGGAGGGGGTGGGGGGATGGGTTAGCCCAGTGATGGGTATTAAGGAGGGCATGTACTGCATGGAGCACTGGGTGTTACACGAAAACAATGGATCCTGGATCACCACATCAAAAACTAATGATGTAGGGCGCCTGGGTGGCTCAGTTGGTTAAGCGACTGCCTTCGGCTCAGGTCATGATCCTGGAGTCCCAGGATCAAGTCCCGCATCGGGCTCCCTGCTCAGCGGGGAGTCTGCTTCTCCCTCTGACCCTTCCCCTCCATGCTCTCTCTCTCTCATTCTCTCTCTCAAATAAATAAATAAAATCTTTAAAAAAACTAATGATGTATTGTATGGTGACTAACATAACATAATAAAATTTAAAAATTAAAAAAAAATAAGTGAATAGGTAAATAACCTCTGGCACATCCAGACAATGGAATATTATTCAGCACTAAAAAGAAATGAGCTCTCAAGCCATAAAGAGACATGGAGAAATCTTAGATACCATGTTGCTAAGTGAAGGAAGCCAACTGAAAAGGCTGCACACTTTAATAAGATTCCAACTGTATAACATTCGGCTTAAGACAAAACTATGAAGACATGAAAAACATCAGTGGTTGCCAGGGGTTGGGGAGAGGGAAGAATGAATGGGTGAGGTAGAGCACAAAGGATTTTTAGGGCAATGAAACTATTCTGTATGATATTGTAATGATGGATACATGTCATTATACTTTGTTAAAGCCCGAAATATGTGCAATGCCAAGAGTGAATCCTAATACAAACTATGTACTTTGGATGATAATGATGTGTCTGTTCATTCAGTGATTGTAACAAAGGTACTGCTTAGGTGCAGGATGTTGATAGTGGGAAGTCTGTGTGTGGTGAGGGACCAAAGTATGTGTAGGAGCTCTTTGCACTTTCTGCTCAATTTTTCCATGAATGTAAAACTGCCCCAAGAAATAAAGTCTATCTAATAAAAAAGAAAAGGAAGAAAAGAAAAGAAAGAAAAGAAAGGAAAAGAAAAGACTTGGTCCTGTTCTTACATTCTAGTGACAGAAACAGTTGTTAATCAAATAAGAATGCAAATAAATGTAAAACAGCAATTGGTAATTGCTCCAAATGCCACAAAGGTGAGATAGATATATGGTGCTGTGGGGGTTTATTATAGGCATGGAGGTCAGGAAAGTTAATCCTGAGGAAGTGACAACTGATCTGGAATCAAGGGAAAGTAGGGGGTCACTATGAGGATTTGGGGCAGATGGAGTAACATATGCAAAGTCATGTCACATCAAGCATGATATCTATGAGGAAGTAAAGGCCAGGGAGGCCAGAAAATGGAGTGTGCACAGATGATTTCAAAATCATCTTCATGGCTGAGTAATATTCCATATATATATACCACATCTTCTTTACCCATTCATCAGTCAATAAACATTTGGGCTCTCTCCAAGTTTGGCTATTGTTGATAATGCTGCTATAAGCATCAGGGTTCATGTACCCTTTTGAATCTGTGTTTTTGTATCCCTTGGGTAAAAACCTAGTAGTGCAATTGCTGTATCATAGGGTAGTTCTAATTTTAACTTTTTGAGAAACCTCCATATTGTTCTCCAGAGTGGCTGCACCAGTTTGCATCCCCACCAACAATGCAAGAGGATTCCCCTTTCTCCTCATCCTTGCCAACAACTATTGTTTCTTGTGTTGTTAATTTTAGCCATTCTGACACATGTGAGGTGTTTGCTCCTCATGGTTTTGGTTTGTATTTCCCTGATGATGAGTGATGTTGAGCATCTTTTCATGTGTCTGTTAGCCATTTGGATGTCTTCTTTGGAAAAGTGTCTATTCCTGTCTTCTGCCCATTTCTTAACTGGGTCATTTGTTTTTTGGGTGTTTAGTTTGATAAGTTCTTTATAGATTTTGGATACTAACCCTTTAACAGTCTTTTGCAAATATCTTCTCCTATTCTGTAGGCTGCCTTTTAGTTCTGTTGATTGTTTCCTTTGCTGTGCAGAAGTTTTTTATCTTGATGAAGTCCCAATGTTCATTTTTGCTTTTGTTTCCCTTGCCTCCAGCGATGTGTCTAATAAGAAGTTGCTACAGCTGACGTCAAAGAGGTTTCTGCCTGTGTTCTTCTCTAGGATTTTGATGGTTTCCCATCTCAAATTTAGGTCTTCCATCCATTTTGAAACTATTTTTCTGTATGGTGTAAAAAAGTGTTCCAGTTTCATTCTTCTGCATGTGGCTGTCCAATTTTCCCAACACCATTTTGTTGAAGAGACTGTCTTTTTTTCCATTGGATATTCTTTCCTGCGTTGTCAAGGATTAATTGACTATATAGTTGTGGGTGCACTTCTGAGTTCTTTATTCTGTTCCACTGATCTGTTGTTGTGCCAGTACCATACTGTCTTGATGACTACAGCTTTGTAATAGAATTTGGAATCATGATGTCTCCAGTTTTGTTTTTCTTCTTCAGGATTGCTTTGGCTATTTGGAGTCTTCTGTGGTTCCTACAAATTTTAGGATTGTTTGTTCTAGCTCTGTGAAAAATGCTGGTGGTAATTTGATAGGTATTTCATTAAATGTATAGATTGCTATTCAGCCATCAAAAAGAAAGAAATCTTGCCATTTGCACTGAAGTGGATAGAGCTAGAGTATATTATGCTAAGTGAAATAAGTCAGTCAGAGAAAGACAAATACCATACTATCTCACTCATGTGGAATTTAAGGGGAAAAACAGATGAACATATGAGAAGGGGGAAAAGAAAAAAAGAAGAGAGGGAAACAAATCATAAGAGATTCTTAATGTTAGAGAACAAACTGAGGGTTGATGGAGGGAGGTGAGTGGGGGATGGGCTAGAGGGGTGATGGGTATTAAGGAGGGCACTTGTTGTGGTGAGCACCGGGTGTTACATGTAAGTGATGAATCACTGAATTCTACTCCAGAAACCAATATTGCACTGTATGTTAACTAACTAAAATTTAAATTAAAAAAAAGAAAAAGAAAAAGAAAAAAAAATCATCTTCAGTGTTCACCTTTCCTCTGAGGTCTAGACTCCTTTATATAACCAGCTACCTGACATTTTACCTTGCATGTCTTTTGGACCCCTAACCTCTACATGATCCCCTCTCCAAATCTGGTCTCCTTTATGCTTCTCCCTGCACAAAGTTTGGAAGCTTCTCCTAATCCCCTCTACAAAGATCTGTCTCTTTTACATTCCTGACATATTTCAAGGTTGTCCACTTCTCTGCATCTCTATTGCCACTACTGGGATGTGGGCCCACATGGTCTCCTTTTAGGATTCCTGAGCTAGCATCCTGAGTGGTCTCCTCACAGACACCTCTCCTCAGGACACTTTCCACACTGTAATTGGAATGACTTTCCAAAACTGAAGCCTGATTACATCATATCCCTTGCTTAAAACCCAGCAATGATTTCCCATTGCCCTTGGGATAAAGACCAACATTTGTAACCTGGTGTAATACATCATGTATGATCTGGACTTTGCCCACATCTCTGCCCTGTGCTGCACCACCCTCATCCATCCCACACTTCAGTCCCGGAAATCCTCTCCCACCCCAAAGTGCATACCATGCTCCTGCTGCCTTTGCACATGCTCTCTCTTCTCCTGGGATGCTTCCCTCTCTTTGTGGTCATTAAGCACCTACACATCTTTCAGATCTCAGCTCAAACATCCTTGTCCCCAACTCCACCCTAGATCAAGTCCCAGGATCTGCTGTCATCACTCTGACTTCCTTTCCTCCATAACACTTATATCTGTACAATTCTGACAAGTGTCTCTCTCCCTCAGGAGATAGTAATGTCCAAGAACCTAGAAAATGTTTCTATTTTTATAACTTCAGGTCTTAGCATAGTCCTAAATAATAGGAATGCAATTGAGAATTTTTGAGCCAATAATGAGTACCCTCCTTGCTATCCTCAGTTATCTTCTTAGAAGTCTTTGGAAGTCCCCTCTCATTAGAGAGCCCACCTTATGAAGGAGTAGAGGTGCCTTCCTTTACACTATGATATCATAGGAAAGTTACCCTAGGGCTCCACTTCCCCTGAAATAATGTTTATCAGTTCAGTATGGCATTTTATTTTACTAAGATTTTATCTACTTATTTATTTGAGAGAGAGAGTGCAAGTGAGGGGAGAAGCAGAGGAAGAGGGACAAGCAGACTCCATGCTGAGCACAGAGTGCAGTGTGGGACTCCATCTCATGACCCTGAGATCATGACCTGAGCCAAAATCAAGAGTCAGATGCTTAACCAACTGAACCACCCATAGAGCCATTCCTGTTAGGTAAAGTCAAAGAACTGTCCAATAACCACTAACCATGGGCAGCTGTTGAGCATATGAAATATGGCTGATCCAAACTGAGATGTACTGTAAGCATGAAATTCACAAAAGTTTGAGGACTTTGTATGAAAAAAGGAATTCAAAATATCTCATTAACTTCTTTATTGATTGCATGTTAAATGATAATATCTTGGATATAGTGGGTTAAATAAAATATATTATTAAAATTAATCTGTTTCTTTGTACTTTTCCAAATGTAACTACTAGATAATTTAAAATTGCATATGTGGTTCACATTATATACCTATTGGACAACATCTGTATAACACATAACTTTCAAAATATAAAAATTACTACATCATTCATATCCCTCAAGGAATTAGCATAATTTTTTTTAATAGCCCACTGGAGTGAAACAGATCTGGAAGCAGTTTTGTGTCATGTAATAGGAGCCAGCTTTGGAGCTCACTTAGGCCTGAAAAAACTGGTAATTAGAAGGAGGTATTGATTGAACAGTTTCAAGGATAACCAATGGAAAACACATTTAAGACTCAGGAAGGGACTGAACTTGGAAGAGCAAAGTCATCTGGACATTCCTTTTCACGTCTGTCAGCACATCGGATTTCTTCTTCTTTTGGTCTACAGGCTGCTGGGTGTCTCTGCCGGTCCCATCCACGTGGCAGGTCCTGACCAACACACCATCCTGAACTCCACCTACTAAAGTGATATCCACACATAAACTGAGAGGCTGGACCTCAACTGTCCCTGCACTGCAGGCTGACTGTAATGGGACCCTTATAGCAGAGAGCACCAAGAATCAGGAACAATAGGAGAGGAGTCCCAAAATATAACACAAAGGGAACAGTTTGTCTACTTAACAGACTCTCTCTCAGCTTGAATTGGGTCATTATGGAAAGAAGCTAGGGAGACCAAATTTTTCTAGACATAGTTGGGAAGGGATAAGGAGACAGACGAAGGCCTCCAGGAAATCAGACAGACCAGTGAGAACCCAAATGTACAAACAGAGCAGAGGTGGGAAGAGAACTGACATTGTGACATTCGGCCTTCGTGACCTCTGAAGAAGAGAAACAGACTGAGAACAAAAGAACAAAGACATGAAATAGTTAAATGTGATTCCTAAGCCTTTCTTTTCCAGGAACTGACCTAAATTCTGTTTGTCTGCCTACATGGAGTTGTGGTTAGGAACACATTTCTGAGGGATTGGTGTGGTTTCAATGTTTTCCAGTGTCTGGTGAAAACAGAGCTATGAAAGTTGAGTGTTCAGAGACTTTTGTTTGGGTTTTGAAACAGGAACATTTTGAAATACTGAATATGTTATTCTTTCATTTTATTATTTTACTTGAAGAGGTACTCTTTATGTAAAACCAAATTTTCAGCTACTAACATAAACACTTTAACTAGTTCCCCTTATTGCTCTAAAGCCAGTTCCAGATATTATAATTTTAGAGTCAGGGAGGCAGGGTGTGGGGGGAGGGAAGGATAGAGAGGGGGAGAGAGAAAGAGAGAGAGAAAGAAAAAGAGAAAGAGAGAGCACATCACAAGTGAAAAGGAAATTTGGGACAGTTATGCATGTTCTTCCTGAATGTTCTAGCTAATCACTATATCCCTTTTCTTCCTTTGGCTGTGCAGATCTTTCTATGGAGTGCAACCTATTGGGAGAAGTTAGAATTTATCCGAGGCAGCCATTTGCACTTGATTTTTAATGTCTTTAAATAATGTGTGTGACCAGATGCTTTTCCTACTTACACATAAAGGAACCTCACTATGTATGCTTTCTTATTTTCTTATTGGAAAGTAGATCTAATATAGTTTCATTTACTGGATTTAGAAAGAAAAATAGAAATTAAAAAGGGGGTTCTAGATTTCTGTTTTTGGCCAAAATGGAGTAACAGGTACCTGATTTATATTCCTGCCTGAAACAACCCCTTGCCCCTCCCCCCCCCAAAAAAAGCTAGATCAGGAAAAGTTTCAAGACCCCGGATTCAGGCAATGAAAGATACCAGCTAGGCAAGAAGCTGGTTAAAATCAGACTTCTGGGGCACCTGGGTGGCTCAATTGGTTAAGCAACTGCCTTTGGCTCAGGTCATGATCCTGGAGTCCTGGGATCGAGTCCCGCATCGGGCTCCCTGCTCAACGAGGAGCCTGCTTCTTCCTCTGACCCTCCCCCCTCTCATGTACTCTCTCTCATTCTCACTCTCTCAAATGAATAAATAAATCTTTAAAAAAAAAAATCAGACTTCTGGGCCCCAACCCAAAGATTTTTGTCTCTATGGTTCTGTAGTATGGCTTAAACATGTGTATTTTATTTTCTTAATTTTATTTACTTATTTTAATGTATCACATACACATACTAGAAAACATAAATGGTACCAAAATGTTAGTAATCATTGAAGTGGGATAATGGATACATGGGGGTTCACTATACTGTTCTCTCTATTTTTTTATACTCTGAAATTTTTCATAATAAAAAATTTTTAAGATTAAAAAAACCCCAAACTGATGCCAGGTAGAAATTTGGATCTACACAAAGGAATGAAGAACACCAGATATGGTTTATTATATGAGTAAATAATGTTTTCTTACTATTTAAATATATTTTAAAGATCATTGGTTGCACAAAAATGGGAACAATGTACTACAGAGAATATAACATATATAAGAGCAAAATGTGTGACAACAACAGCACAGAAGTTGAGAGGGGAGAAATAGAAGTACAATATTGTAATACTATACATGCAGTGATATAATATCACTTGAAGGTAGATTGTGATAAGTTAAAGATGTATCCTATAAACTCTAAAGCAATTACTTAAATAATACAAGAGTTACAGGTAATAAGTCAACAAAGAGTATAAAATGGAATCATAAAAAATTCTCAGTTAATTCAAAAGAAAGAAGAAGAGAAATGGGGGAGGAACAAGGAAAAGTGAGTCAAATAGAAAACAAATAGCAAGATAATACATCTCCCCAAATCATTTTAATAATCATATTAAATGTGAATGGTTTAAACACTCTAATTCAAAGGCAGAGATTTTTAGGTTGGATTAAAAAAACAAGATACAACTGCATGCTGCCCATAACAAACACACTTCAAATATAAAAACACAGAGAGTTAAAAGTAAAATAATGGAAAAATATATGCTATGCTAGTTAAAAGAAAGATGGAGTAGCTATATCAATATCAAAGTAGATTTTAGAGCAAAGAATATTACCAGGGAAAAAGAAGTTCATTTCATAATGATCAAGGGGTCAATTCATAAGGTGGACAGAATAATCTTAAATGTTTAGGCACATAATAACTGAGCTGAAAAATACATGAAATACAAACTGACAGAACAGCAAGGGTAAACAGATGAATCTACAATTATAGTCAGAGATTCCAACAATCCTCAATAATTGGTAGAACAAGTAAACAGAAAATCAGTAAGGATATGGAAGACCTGAAAAACATAGGCAAACCAACTTGACATATTTAGCTCATCATAGTCCATCTTCAAATAATAATATATCATATCCATTCCAGATAAAAAAGAAATTCTTGGTAAACTAGAAATAGAAGGAAATATCTTCAACCTAATAAAAAGCATCTATAAAAATCTGCAGCTAACATCATACTTAATGGTGGAAGACTGAAGTCTTTCCACCTAAGATTGGGAACAAAACAAGGATTTATGCTTTTACAACTTATATTCAACAAACATATTGAGATCCAAGCCAGTGTGATAAAAGAAAAATATAAAATAAAATAAACATAGCCAGATTGAAAAGGATTAAGTAAAACTCTTTCTTTATAGATGACTTGATCATCTGTGTAGAAAATTAGAAGAAATCTACTAAAACTAGTAAATATGTTTATCAGGGTTGCAAGATACAAGATCAATATTAGAAAATCAATTCCAGGGGCACCTGGGTGGCTCAGTCGGTTAAGCAGCTGCCTTCAGCTCAGGTCATGATCCCAGGGTTCTGGGATCAAGCCTTGCATCCAACTCCACATCAAGCTCCCTGCTCAGCGGGGAGCCTGCTTCTCCTTCTGTCTGCCACTCCCCCTGCTTGTGCTTTCTCTCTCTCTCTGTGTCAAATAAATAATTTTTTTAAAATATCATTTACAATAACATCAAAAATTATGAAATTCTTAAGAATAAATCTGACAAAAGATATGCAAGACCTCTACAGAAAACTATAAAACATTGCTGAGGGAAAATAAATAAGACCTAAATAAATGGAGAGATATACTTTGTTCACTGACTGACTCAATATTGTTAAGATGTCAATTCTCCATAAATTGATTTATAGGTTTAACATAATCTAAATCAAAATCTCAGTAGACTTTTTTGTAGAAATTGACAAGATGATTCTAAAATTCACATGGAAATACAAAGAACCTATGTAAACAAAATACCTTTAAAAAAGAAAAAGAAAGTTGGAGGCCAACCACTACTTGACTTGAAGGCTTCTCTTATAGCTACAGCAATCAAAACAGCATAGCATTGTCGTATAGACAAATAGTTCAGCAGAACAAAATAGGGAGTCCAGAAATAGACCCACACATACATGAACACCAGATTTTTGACAAAGATACCAAGACAATTCACAGAAGAAAAGAAATTGTTCAACAAATTACCATTTGAAACAGTTGAATACTCATATGGAAAAAAGAAAGAACTTTGCTTCATACCTCACACCACATGCAAAAATTTACTCAAAATAGGCCATAGACCTAAATGTAAAAGCTAAAATTATTGAACATCTAGGAACAAACAGAAGACAAGTTTTGTGACCTTGGGTTAGTTGAAGGTTTTGTGATACCATGCCAAAAGCATGACCTACTAAAGAAAAATTGATGTTATCTTTTTTTCAAAATTAAAAACTTCTGTTCTTCAAAAGATACTGTCGAGCAAATGAAAAGACAAACCACAGAATGGGAGAAAATATTTGCAAATCATGTATCTGATAAAATGGCTTGTATGTAGCATGCATAAAGAACTCTGAAAACTCAATAATAAGAAAACAAACAATTTTTGAATGGGCAAAAAATCTGAATAAACACTCACCAAAGAAGATTTGAATAGCAAATAAGCACACTGAAAGATATATAACCCATTCATTACCCATTAGGGAAATGAAAATTAAAACCCCAGTAAGATACCTCTACTCACCTATTAGATTGACCCAAATTAAGACTGATCATTCCAAGGGGTGGTGAAACCCTCATACACTACTGGTGGGAATGCAAAATATTGCAACCCTTTGGGGGAAAAGTTTTGCAGTTTCTTAAAAACTTAAACATTTACCTATCATATGAAACAGACATTTTATTCTTAAACACTACAAGGAATGAAAACATATGTTTATAACACTTTGGGTTTTTTTTAAAGATTTATTTGTTTATTTTAGGGAGGGGGGAGAACTTGCACAGAGCGGGGAGGGGCAGAGGGAGAGGGAGTGAGAAAGAATTTCAAGCAGACTCCCGCTAAGCACAGAGCCCCACCTGGGGCCTGATCCCACGACCCAGAGATCATGACCTGAGCCAAAACCAAGAATCGGATGCTCAACCGACTGAGCCACCCAGGCACCCCTTATAGCACTTTATTTATAATTGCCTCAAATTGGAAATGGTCCAAAGTCCATCAACAGGTGAACGGATAAACAAATTGTGGTTGTGATGTTGAAATTTATAATAAGAAATACATATTTGGTCTTTGTCCCTGTTCCTGGCACAGAGCTTTTAAAGCCCTTCGAATTTCCTAAGTACCAAGAGCCATAAAGGTAAGAGTCTTCTGTTAGACCCTTCTGGTTGAACCTTTCAACCGCATCTGAGTTTATGTTAGTGAGGTGAATTTTGGAAAGCCCTTAGATAACCAACCACAGGATGGGGCTAGTTGCCAGGGGAACCAACCATACGATTAGAGGGGTGGAACTTTCAGGGGCTGGAGGTTGGCTTAATCACCAATGGCCAATGATTTAATCAAGCACACTTACGTAATGAAACCTCCATAAAACCTCAAAGATCAGGGTTCCTCAGAGTTTCTAGGCCAAGGCATTGTGCCTGAAGAGGGCATGCGAGATCTGTGCCTCTTCCCCTATACATTGCCCTCCACATTTCTTCCATCTGGATGTTCATTTGTATCTTTTGAAATATTCTTTGTAATAAATTAGCAATAGTAAATAAAGTGTTTTGTGAGTTTTGTGAGCCATTTTAGCAAATGATCTAACCCAGAAGGTGGTCATAGGAACCTCTGATATAGAGCTGGTAGGTCAGAAGCACAAGGTGACAACCTGGACTTATAGTTGGCATCCAAAGTCAGGGCAGTCTTACAGGACCAAGCCCTTCACCTGTGGGATCTGATGCTGTCTCCAGGAAGATAGTGTCAGAATTGAATGAAATTGTAGGACACCTAGCTGGTGAGAAAAACACTCACATGTTTGGTGACCAGAAGTATCAGAAGCAAAGTAGCATTGAGGGTACAGAAGTATTCTGAGAGTAGAATTTCAAGGAGACACAGTAGAGGTTTTCCCACTCGGTGGTGTATTTGCCAAATCCACTGCCCGCTGCCCCCACCCCTGCCACAGAGACAAGCAACCAAGATTGATTATCCATCCGATGTAAACAGGAGGCACAGGCAATGTCCAGTCAGGCCATAAATGAGTTGCAAATTATTTTGGAGTTTCATCTCTGTGGAAAAAAGATATTCCAACAGCATCAGGTGAGCACACTGGGTAAACAATTTAAGGAGAAGCTGGTAGTCGAAAGCTATTTCAAGTCCCCCTGGGCCAAGCTCCCACTTCTTATTATTTCGGATAGGACTTGTATCCCTTTCTAGCACCTAAAATTCCCTTTTTCAGCTGGAATTTGTTTTTCTCAACATATTTTCAATAGACCTTGGCCTTATCTATTATTTTTGAAGGGGAAACCTTGGGGCCCAAAAATTCCACTGATCCTTGATCAGGGTTTTCAAAAGCTATCCGTCCAATGAATACTGAAAGGTCATCAGTAGATATCCCAAGGTAAAAACCCTGTCCCCTAGATATTGAAATTCTCTTGCTGACCTAATGTTGGAGCAGAAGAAGGAGCATAGGAAATACAATTAATGGAACAGGGCTTAATTTATTTAAAGCTTTGGTTAAAAATAAGTTTGCTGCTTTGAATCGTATCGTTTCCAGAGAAATCACCAAGATGATGTCCAGTGGTGGGAGCAAACAGTTGCCCAGGGAGGGGAATCTTCAGAACATCGTCCCACAGATAGCCCACAAAGTGATATTTCTTGTATGGAAAATTGACCTTTGTCTCAATATTATATAAATTGAATAAGATCTATGCCATCAAAAATGATGTGCACATAGATATGATACGTAAGTAAAAAGTGGGGGTTTACAATGAAATACTGCTCTGATTTCACCCGCATGGCTAACCACTAACATTTCTCAGGTGGAAATGCTGCAGCCAGCCCATTGGTTTCATGAGATAAGTTAAAAGTACTTAAAGTTCTGCAATCCAAGACTGCTCTATTTTCTCTATCACCGAATTCTAGGAATCCAGGGATACCGCGACCACTGAAGTATTGAAGATCCCCTGTATTCAGGGCTCTATGAATGCTGTAAAAATTTAAGCCTACATTTACTGAACATGATACACCAGTTACTGCATCAGCACTTTCTGTATGTTACCCCCTCTAGTCCTCACAATAAGAGTATTACCCACTGCTATGATTGCCCTGCTTTTGCAGAGGAGGGAATGAGACCCTAAGGGAAGCGTGGAGGCTGGAACCACCCTCTTCCCCAAATTCCCCACAACCTTGGGCCGTTCACTGGCTCTTCCTTTGCAGAATGGTTAGACCTGCCTCTGTGTGGTTTCTAACCTCTGACATTAGATGGCAGTGACTCGAAGCTAACAGGCCCTTCTAGGTCCACTATTCTATGAAGCAATGAAAGGGAAACATCTGTGTTACAGAAACTCAGAGATGAAAGGACTACCTTTTACTGCACCAGCATGAAATTTTATTTCTGGTTAACATCCATTTACGACACATAAGAGAAATGATTAAATTGCTTCAAGAAGTATATAGTAAATAGCATGATATTTACACAGAGGCAAGAGAGTGCCATTTGGATGAGAGGTTTGTATTTGTTGGTATCTACCTTTCGCTGGTAGCCAGAGAACCACGTGACTTGTGGAGTCTAAGGCCTCTCCCCTCACAAGGGCGTGGTTTAGAGGTGGGGCAGGCCCCAAGACCCCAGTGCGAGGGAGCCACGACTAAGGCATAATAGAACAATACCTGTAAAGTATTAACTCCAGTTCTAAGAACTCTGTTATTCCATTAATGGTAGAGAGGTCGTAACTAGGGAACCCAATCCAGGGGATGATGAATGGAGCCAGAGAAAAGGCAGGGCCTGCTAATTCAGGTTTAGAATTTCCAGAAAAGCATTCTTGTGAATCTGATAGTATTTACATGCTGGAATATTTCTATTTCACTATAAAAAGGATATTTTAATTTCCCTCTGTCTAGCATCTAATTAAGAACATTAAATTTTAGGGGTGCCTGGGTGGCTCAGTCGTTAAGCGTCTGCCTTCAGCTCAGGTCATGGTCCCAGGCTCCTGGGATCGAGCCCCGCATCAGGCTCCCTGCTCCACGGGAAGCCTGCTTCTCTCTCTCCCACTCCCCCTGCCTGTGTTCCCTCTCTCGCTGTGTCTTTATCGAATAAATAAATAAAATCTTTAAAAAAACAAAACATTAAATTTTAGGGGCGTCTGGGTGGATCAGTTGGTGAAACGTCTGCCTTCGGCTCAGGTCATGATCTCAGGGTCCTGGGATCCAGCCCTGTACAGGGCTCCCTGCTCAGCAGGGAGTCTGCTTCTCCGTCTCCCTCTGCCCCTCTCCCTCTGCCCCTCCCCCTCCCCCTCCCACTCCCCCAGCCTCTCCCCCCTCCCCTTCCCCTGCTCCTGCCCTCTCTCTCTCAAATAAATAAATAAAACCTTAAAAAAATTTAAATTTTATTCAGTGAATGAATAAAAAAATACTTTTCCTTTAAATTGCACAGATATTTCTCATAGACAATCACTTTTTCTTCTAATTTCTTTTTCTCTAGGGAGAACAAAGGAAGGAAATTGTATAGTCAAAAGCAAAAATGAGTAAGTTGGAAAACATAAAACTATACATTTGATGGGTGCCTGGGTGGCTCAGTTGGTTAAGCGACTGCCTTCGGCTCAGGTCATGATCCCGGAGTCCCGGGATCGAGTCCCGCATCGGGCTGCTCCCTGCTCAGCGGGGAATCTGCTTCTCCCTCTGACCCTCCCCCTTCTCATGCTCTATCTCATTCTCTCTCTCAAATAAATAAATAAAAATCTTAAAAAAAAACTATACATTTGATAGACAAATACAAGAGCTCTGAAAGAAACAGAAAATCATTGGATAGATAGATGTAAACAAGAAAACAAGTGATTGAGCATCATTTCATTAAGACAGAGTCAGGTAATATAACCACAGTTAATATGTGAGATTTCTGTGGGAAAAAAATTTTTTACGCGTTTGGCATACTTTTCTTTAAAAACGTAAATGATCAAAACTTATATAACCAGGAATGCCTGGGTGGCTCAGTCAGTTAAGCGTCTGCTTTCAGCTCAGGTCATGATCCCAGAGTCTTAGGATCAAGTCCCACATGGAGCTCCCTGCTCAGTGGGGAGTCTGCTTCTCCCTCTACCCACCACTCCCCCTGCTTGTGCTCTCTCTCTCTCTGACAAATAAATAAAATCTTAAAAAAAAAACTTATAAAGCCAATAAAAATATTAACAGGATTATTTGAAAGTAAACTATCTGGTTCTAAATTTCATAGGAAAGACAAACAATAATGGCCAGAAAAATCTGAAAAATTAAAAAATAATTGAGAGAGGGTGGTCCTATCAGGTATTAAAATGCATCAAAAAGCCACAGTGATTAAAATTGTGTGGTACTGACGCTTGAATAGAGCGATCAATGGACTGGAACATCATGAAGTCTGGACTAGACTAAAAAAATATGAAAATTTAGTATAGGAAACTAATGGCCTTTCAAATCATGGAGGAAAGATGTGTTATTCAATACATAATTTTTTTAAAGGTTTTATATATTTATTTTAGAGAGAGAGCATGAGTAGGAGCGGGGGGGAGGGGCAGAGGGAGAGAGACAAGCAGACTCCCTGCTGAGCAGGGACCCCCCCCCAATGTGGGGCTCGATCCCAGGACCCGGGGATCATGACCCAAGCCAAAGGCAGACGCTCAACTGACTGAGCCACCTAGGTGCCCCTTCCATACGTAATTTTGGAGACAAAAAGAATCACAACTCTTAAAATTGATATCGACAGCAATAATGTTAGCATTGTTTTAAAATTATTTCATGCACATAGTAGGATATATATACACGCATGCTTATACACATATGCATGTACATATACACATATATATACCTATATACATATGCTGTGTGTACATATGTGCCAGTCAGGAATCAGAGAAGCAGAACCACTACAAATGCTGTACAGTAAAGAATTCACATCTAGGGACTGGACCATACACAATTGTGGGACCTGGTTAACCAGCCTTGACTCAGCTCTTTATTCTGCACCTGGTTTTAAGCCTGACGTCACAGGGCTGTGGTCAGGCAAGAAAGACACATAGGCAATGGGGGGGATTAGGGACTCACTCCAACCTTCTTCCCCTCACACCTGGCATCCAGACCGATCCCTGAGGCCCTGGAGGACTCTGCCCATAAGAGATGAGCAGGCAGATTCACATAAATGTGCTGGAGCTCCAACAGGGCCTGGTCTACACTGAATGTCAGAGAGTAAGAATGACTACTTCAAAATTTCTTGCAAATTTCTCCTGTGTCCAACCTTGGGCTGAGATCTACTGGGAAGGGAATTCTGGAAAACGTAGTTCTGTTTAGCCAAGTTGACATATTATTAAGCCATATATGTCTATATAGTATATATTTGTATACCTATGTATATATAACATAATTATGTTAATTAGGAACCAAGCTATTTGATATAAGAGGGAAAAGATACAAGCATAAAAATCCAGAAGTGAAGTCCATGAGCTATTTAATTTGAATTGAAAGATAAGTATGAACTCATGATGTAGTTCTCTTTTTTGGAAAAAAAACAAATTAGTATGTATTTCTTAGCTCTAAACAGGAAAGGCCTTGAAACAATGACAACAGTAGCATTGAGGATACCTGGTATCCGTCCGTGGTCTCCAGAGACCATTTCTCACTAAAAGGAACCAAGACCTTTTGGAGAAACGGCTATTTACAGGGCCGGGGCAGGAAAAGTACAGGATGAGCCTCAACATCTTACATCAGAAAGCAAGGATACTGTCAGAGACTTTGAGGTTAATGTCAAAGACACAGGAACCCACTTGAATGGGAGATTGAAATACACTGTAGCTATAAAAACTCATCAACTCATTATGATACTGAAAGAGAAAAAGAAAAACACACGTGTGCACACTCAACAGTTCATTGGATAACCAGTAAACCAGTGGCTGGAGAACTGTCTCCAAAATAAGTACTTTAATCCCGAGTTTCTGCAAAGATGGGAAACGTCACCACTCACTTTATGAAGGTGTCCTAAGCCTAATGTGAAAACCTGACAAAGCAGCACAGAGAAGTAAACTGCCATCAAACATCCTTTGTGATAGAAGAAGAGCATTAATAAGATATGAACAAGTGGGGGGCGCCTGGGTGGCTCAGTCATTAAGCGTCTGCCTTCAGCTCAGGTCATGGTCCCAGGGTCCTGGGATCGAGCCCCACATCAGGCTCCCTGCTCAGCGGGAAGCCTGCTTCTCCCTCTCCCACTCCCCCTGCTTGTGTTCCCTCTTTCGCTGTGTCTCTCTCTGTCAAATAAATAAAAAATCTTAAAAAAAAAAAAAAAGATATGAACAAGTGGAATGCAGTCACATCAGAAGACGAATAGGAACCTATTATCCTTGGAGAATCCTGCCACATTTTTGAGGTTACAAAACAATCTTCCCCTGGTTTCTTCCAGTGCTTTTTGGTTTCAGTTTTTACAGATAAGATTTATTTATCCCAGGGTAGGATGTGAGGAATATTACTCAGTTTCCCCCAAAGTCATTTTAATGCACAAACGTTGACTTTACATGCAGGATAGAATGACTTCCTGTCATCCAGCTTTAACAATTATAAATATTTGATGATTTCTGTTTTAGCGATACTCCTAACACCGATCTCCTTCGACTCAATTATTTTATAGCCATGAAGTCTGGATTTCATGATGTTCTAGTCCACTGATGTCTCTATTCAAGTGCTAGTACCACATAATTTTGACTGCTGTCACTTTCAATACATTTTAATGTTATAAAGAAAACATAATGTTCCACCTGAAATACTTTGGGATGTACTCTAGGATAAAAATTCTTTTCCTTTTTTAAACATAACCACAACATATTTATTATCTTCTCTTTAAAAAAAAAAAGTTGCTTTAATATTGTCAAATACAGAGTCAGTGTTTAAATTTTCCCAACTGTTGGGACGCCTGGGTGGCTCAGTCGGTTAAGCATCAGATTCTTGGTTTCGGCTCAAGTCATGATCTCAGGGTCGCGGGATCAAGCCCTGTGTGGGGCTCCACACTCAACACAGAGTGCTTGAGATTCTTTCCCTCTCCCTCTCTCTCCCCCCTCTGCCCCTCCTCCCCCCTGCATGCACTCTCTTTTTCTCTCTAAAAATAAATAAATAAAATCTTTTAAAAAGAATTTTTTCCCAACTGTCTTACTAATGTCTTTTCACAATCATTTTGTTCAAAGCAAGGTTCAAACTAGATCCAGACAATGCATTTGCTAAGTCTCAGGCTCTTTTGGACTTCAACAATTTACCTCTCCCCTCCATTTTATTACTACCATTTATTTATTAAAGATGTTGAGACAATTTTCCCATAGAATTTCTCACAATCTGATTTTGGTTGATTTAACCCTTGTTGCTCATTTAATACCTAATATACCCCATATTACTTGTAAACTGATGGTTAGATCCAAAAACTTGTTGATATTCAGAATAGTTAGGTTGGAAGCAGAAATACTTCAAAGGTGGGGCTGTATATTTCCTATCGCATCTCATGAGGAATTGCACTCAGGTCTGGCTGCCTGACTCTTAGTCACACCAAAATTGAGCAGTGATTCAAGTGTGGTCAGCCCAACCATCCAGTAGAACACTCCCCATCAACTGTTTCCCTGCTGGCTTTAGAGGCCATTCTTCATTTTGCATCCATTATTTCATTAGAGGAGGCACACAGTGATTTTCCGACAGTATCTTTCTCCCTGCGATCATTAGCGTTGCTCCCTCTCTAAAGAAGAACTTGTCCCATCAACTGTTGTCTACTGTGAAACAACCCATCAGGGAGGCAGGATAAAACACTTCACCTTTTCCCTTGATGTCCCAATTTTGGAAATAGCAAATCAGTGCCATATCAAACTTGAAGTTGTCTCACTTCTTGTTCTCTCCTCTCCGCTCTTCACCTGAGTCGGCTTTTGTCCATCCTTTAGAGGAATTCCTTGGGGATGTGGTCAAATCCCCCACCACACGCTTTCATGACTGTTCTTCTAGAAGAGTTAAGAATTCTTTTAGTTGCAAATAACAGAGACCAATTTGGAAAAGCTTAAGAAAAAAACAGATAATTTCTTGGAAAGATACTAGTGATTGCAGAATCCTAGGAAGATCTAACCCAGAAGGAGAGGGAGTCAGGCCAGCTTTGAACACCTCAGCAGAAGGCACTTGTGGGCCTTCTCCTTAGAGAGTCATCCCTTGTGTGACTCAGCAACACGGACTTCCAGAACCTGAATGCAGGAATTTAGTCCACTGTCCAGTTAGAGAGAACAGTTCCCACAAGAGAATGTCCTTCTTTCTGATATCAATTGCAAGTTGGCAAGTTTCCCAAAACCACCTTCAGTGTTTATAATACTGATGGTTATGGTTTATTACAGAGAAAAAAAAAAAGATTAAAATCAGCCAAGGCAGGGACACATGTGGCAGAGTCCAGGAGGGTCTAGACATGGAGCTTCTGTCTGGCCATCTTGCCCAGGTTTGCTGTGGATCATGTTAACTTTTCTCATGTGATGATATATATGGAGGACTGCCAACCAGGAAAGCTGACCAGAGCCTTTGGTGTCCAAGGTTTTTATTGGGGCTTGATCACATACTACCCATGTGGCTGGACTCTAGTCTCCAACCCCCGAAGATCTGGTGGATACCTTTCATCTCCAGTTCCTTCCAGAAGCAGAACTGATACCGTGTAAGCCCAAAGTCCCCATCATAAATCACATTGTAAGACTGTCCAGTGGACCAAGCTCCTGGGCAAACAAAGACACTCCCATCAGGCAGGACATTCCAGAGCCAGGAGATCACCTCCCAGGAGCTGAGGGTAAAGGCCAGACTTCCTTTTGGGTCAGGTTAATTCTTCACTGCACATTGGGTCCCTCCATCCCAAGTTTAAAATTACACAAGAGACAGAAACTGATAGTTCAGTTTCTACAAAATCACTCAGTTCAGACATAGCCACTAGAAAAAGACCTTCTCTATTTTATGTATACACTCCTTCCCCTATCCATTTAGAGATGCCCCTGTCTAACACAACTGAACTAGTCTGCCATGCACCCCTCTTTCCCCAAGAGGACATAACCGGAGTTACATTCAGCAGCTGCCTGCAAAAGTCATTTCATAAAGCCACATTCCCCAGGGTCACAATCACTTCTCTAGCTCTGCTGAGATCCCCTTTCAATGTTCTGCAGCTTAGGGACATGGGTCTGTTCAGGCAACAATATCACATTCAATATCAAGTAGAAGAGAGAGAGAGAAAAAGGACAAATTATAATAACTTCTTTTAAAGGGAAAAGGGTGGTAATTAGTTGGCTCTGGCAATAAGCAATAAAATACAGATAGAAGAACTTTATTTTTCTGTAGTTGGTTTTGAGGTTGGGCTGGTATCATGAGTTGAACTGTGTCCCCTCAAAAAGATATAATGTATCAGAATGTGACTGGATTTGAAAATAGGGTCTTCACAAAGGTAGTCAAGTTAAAATAGGGTCATTAGGGTGGGCCCTAATCCAATACGGCTGGTGTCCTTATAAAAAGGGGAAATTTGGACACAAAGACAGGCATGTACAGAGGGAAGATGATGTGAAGAGATGCAGAAAAAGATGGCCATCTACGAGTCAAGGAGATAGACCTGGAACAGATCCTCCCCTAGCACCCTCAAATCAACACCTTGATTTTTTTTTTTTTAAGATTTTATTTATTTATTTGAGAGAGAGAATGAGATAGAGCATGAGAGGGGGGAGGGTCAGAGGGAGAAGCAGACTCCCTGCCGAGCAGGGAGCCCGATGCGGGACTCGATCCTGGGACTCCAGGATCATGACCTGAGCCGAAGGCAGTTGCTTAACCAACTGAGCCACCCAGGCGCCCTCAACACCTTGATTTCAGACTTCTGGGCTCCAGCACTGCAAGACAATAAATGTCTGCTGTTCTAAGTCACCCAGCTTGTGGTGCTTTGTGCCAGTAACCCTAGCAAACTAAGCCAGCCGGTATTTATGACTTCTCTCTTCCACACTGTAATCTGTCTATCCGGTGGCTATGGCCCACCCTTACCCACTGGGTTACTTGTCTGGGTGAGGAGGCCCAAACCTTACTTAGGATCTAGCTCTTCAGCCAAAACTATGATGCCCTTGGGCATAAAGAGCCTGAAAGAGCCCTGTGGCCATTTAATCTTCTAATTCAAAGGAACCTTCATGGAGTCCTTGCTGCAAACTCCATGTTGACTATTTGGACACCTGACAATTAAGGACTTACTGCTTAACTCCACAACTAACCTTATTCCAGGGTTGTTTTCTTTGAAAGGAGGAACCTCACTCACTGCAGACTTCAGAGCATATGTTCGGTACAACCTGTCTTTGATGTTCCAGTTCTCACGAGACGCAGAGGGGGACAAAGGGAAAGATAGTCCAAGAACAGAGTTAGAGGAACAATATCTCACCCTTCAGGCAGGTTCGTTCCAATAGCTGAAGGTCTCCAGGTCCTTGCCACATGTTTATGACTGGCTGTGAGCAGACCCAACAGAAACAGCCTCAGGTGAGTCATTTCCCTGTTGCCTCAGGCTTCCCCAAAGAGACGGTCACTGTGGGGCCCTCCTTAATATGGGCTGGTTGGGTCTAGTACTGACTCTTCTCAAGAGGGGGCAAGCATTCAGAAGTCTGCATCAGGACAAGTACCCCACATATATTTGGCTTAAATATACTTTATAAACATATTGTCAAAACCTAATATTGCACGATAACTATAGGTTGCACCGTCTGGTTTTATCTCTAACGCCATCAAGATTCTCATCATCAGAGGACAGTCTAGGGACCAAAGAAAGAAAGACAAGGCAAGCATCTGAGTGTGCTTCTACAAACACACAAACTTTCCAGAAGGATGCATGATTGAGTGCTAAACAGGAGGTACTAGGATGAATGTGAAAGATAAAGAGGAGTAAAAGACTTTTGCTTTTTATTTTACGCTTTTCTCAATTGTTTGAATTTCTAAACATAAACATGTATTAGTTTTACAATTTAACAAAAGGGTTTCTCCTTGGATGGATGGATGGATGGATGGATGGATGGATGGATGGATGGATGGTTGGATGGATGGATGAGTGAATGAATGAAGAACATGTGGCCTATACATACAGTGGACTGTCAGTCAGCCTTAAAAAAAAGGGACATCCTGACACAGGCTACAACATGGATGAAACTTGAGGATATCATGTTAAGTGAAATAGGCCAGTCACCAAAAAAGAAACACTGTATGTATATGAGGGACCTATAGCAGTCAAATTCATATGGACAAAATGTATACTCATGGTTGCCACAGGTCAGGGGAGGCAGGAATGGGGAGTTATTGCTTAACAGATGCAGAGTTTCAGTTTTGAACAATGAAGAGAGTTCTGGAGATAGACGGTGGTCATGGCTACACAATGTGAATATACTTGATGTCATTGGACTGTATACTTAGGAATGGTTAAAATGGTAAATTTTGAAAGCACTGAGCAAGCTGAGTAAAAAAAAATAAATAAATAAAATAAAATGGTAAATTTTGTATTAGGTAGTTTGTTTTGTACATTCCATCACAGCTTATGAAATTACTTTCTTTTTGTATTCTATTAGGAATTAACTTTTGTCCTTTACCATTAGTCCATTTTTTGGAATGAACTCTTTATACATTAGAAGATATTAACCTTGTTTCTTTTGTATTTATTTAGAGTATATCTCAAAATTTGTCATTTATTTCCTTTTCTATTTAGAAAATGGGAACTTTTTAAAGATTTTATTTATTTATTTATTTGAGATAAGAGAGAGTGAGAGAGAGCACAAGCTGCAGAGGAAGAGGGAGAAGCAGGCTCCCCACTGAGCAGGGAGCCCGATGCGGGGCTGGATCCCAGGACTCTGGGATCATGACCTGAGCAGAAGGCAGATGGTTAACTGACCGAGCCATCCAGGTGTCCCAGGAAAATGGGATTTTCTTTTAACTTAGAAGTTTATCCTAATTATTTAGTCATTTAAAAATCTTTTCCTTTGGGATTTCTCTTACAACTTCAAACTTCTGAAGTGACCCACCCCCTTAGTGTTTTGATATTTTTTCAGTTTTTTTCTTCTTTTACACTTAATTCTTTAATTAATCAGTTATTGAGACATAAGTAATTGAATAATTTTTTGTTCCTACTGAGTTGAGATGATTATTTTATCATATATTAAAATTTAAATATAATAAATCTGTTGTTTGACTTTCTATTTTGTGTCATTGATGAGTGTGTTTTATTTTACATTGCTACAATCCTATTTAATTATTGCAATTTTGGGTGGCAGATTACATTTTGCAAAAAATGGCTGCAATAATATTTCCCATCCCGCATGGTCTTCTAGAACCTTTGCATTCCTCTGTTAAGATGTGGAAGCTGTGTTCCCTCTCCTTAAAACTGGATGGACCCTTGTAACTGCCTCAAGGAATATGAGGCAATGAAGCTGACCCTGGGTGACACTGGCTGTGGAAGTCCTGAGCCATATCCAAGAAAGTGCTGCTACCCCAAGTCCACCATGTTGGAGAGAGCATGTGGAAGAGAGAGATAACCATAGGTCATAGCCCCATAGGTCCAGCCTCAGCAGTTTGAGTCTTCCTGGCCCAAGTACCTCCCAGGTCTGGGAGTGAGCAGTTCTTTTTTTTTTTTTTAAGATTTTATTTCTTTATTTGAGAGAGCGAGCATAAGCGGTGGGGAGGGGCATGGGAGAAGCAGACTCCCTACTGAGCAGGGAACCCTACGAGGGGCTCAATCCCAGGACCCTGGGATCATGACCTGAGCCAAAGGCAGATGCGCAACCAATTGATCCACCCAGGTGCGCCTGGGAGTAAGCATTTCTTTAGACATCTCCAGCCACCATCTGACTGCAGTGCCATGTGGACTCCCAAGTAGGAACCACCTAACTGAGCCCAGTCAATGCCCAGATTCATGAGAGATGGTAATAAAATGATTATTGTTATTTAAGCTACTGAATTTGGGGTGATTTATTATACAGCAATAGATCACCAGAATACTTTATAAATATGTTTTAGAGTGATTCTGCCAATTTTTCAAAATTGTCATTACTATTTGCATCTATTTATTCTTCCCTTGAATTTTAAAATTATTTAGTTCCATTCCTCCTTCCTTCAAGTTTCTTTTCTTACAATCTGTTATAGTTGTAACCATACCTATTTAGAATTCCACTACCTTTTTAAATAATGTGTCTAAAACCTTTTCTCCATAACTACACCGCTTCATAATTATATTTACTTAAATTTTGTCTCTATCATTGGACATTTAAATTATACCATCTTTTTTCACATCTATTAAGAATGCTGTAACAAATATCTTCATGCATATGGTCTTTTCAAATAATGAACTATCTGTCTAGGGCAATTTTTTTGAGGTGGATCAAAGAAGTAGGAGCATTTTTAGGGGTTGATATAGAATGCCAAACTGCTTTCCAAAAAGGCTGTAACGATTTACACTTCTCATCAGTTATGCTTCCAGGCAGCACCACAATTCCTCTAGAACTGGCTATTATATTTTGTATATTTTAATTGGTAAAGATTGTGGTTTTTTTAAAGATTTTATTTATTCATTTGAGAGAGAGAGAATGAGAGAAAGAGCACACGAGAGGGGGGAGGATCAGAGGGAGAAGCAGACTCCCTGCTGAGCAGGGAGCCCGATGGAGGGCTCAATCCCAGGACCCCGGGGATCATGACCTGAGCCAAAGGCGGACGGTTAACCGACTGAGCCATCCAGGCACCCTTGATTTCTATTTCTTTGATTACTAGTGATGTTGGACATTTTCCCATTCATGAATTGTGGATTGTCTAGTCATGTCCTTTGTTAATTTCTATATTGCAATGATTGTTTTTCCTATTAACACTGTGAGTTTTTTAGTGTTCAGCTCTTTATACTGAATGCTATGGGTGTGTTAACCTTAAAAATAAAACTGCCAGTCATTTTGCCAGCAAAAATAAATGTATGCAGGAATAGCAGGCAATTGCAGCTCAGAAGTCGTAAGCCACAGGGAGACCCTAGACAAGTCTAGGGAACAAAGAGGAGGGATGCTCTTTTATAGAGGAAGAGAGGCATGGGGAGGGGTTGTTAAAAGCAAGTCCATTGGACTACACTGGGAATTCAAAGTGTAGTGTCTTTTTGTTGGCTGAACTGTGACAGTCTCTCATTGGTTGGGCTGCTGTGGGGGGAAAGAGAAAACCCTTCTTCCTCCAGCTGGACGAGTAAAGCAGCATTGACTTGCAGGGAACATCTCTTCCTGTTTGGGTCTGCAATTGACAAGGAATGGTAGGGTGAGAGAGCTCCCCCTTCTGGCTTCCCAGTTCCGTTTTAAATGAGATTTCCTTTTATTAACTTTCAGAGTTGCCACTTAGAACCCCCTCGAAGGGGAGGGGTGTGCTCTCATTGCCCCATTGTCAGTCAGACTAGTTGTGGACATTTCAAAACTGCTTTCCTCTCTGATAACTGTCTTCAGGGACACCTTGCCCAGGATTAGGCCCCCTCTTCGGGGACACCCATAGATGAGTCCAGTGGAAACTAGCCCCCTTGACTCAGTTTGAAACAATTCTGCATGCAGGGCCATCTGAAACCTTAGCTGCCGCTGCATCACTGTTCAGCTTCTCCCTCTGCCCAGCCCTGCTGCCCTCCCTCCCTCGAGGAGCTGTTTCTAGAACCCTCTCCAATAAACTTTTTGTTCTTTCAGCTTTACTGAAGTATAATTGACAAATAAAATTGTAAGATATTTAAAGTATGAACGTGATGATTTGATATATATATATAAATATATACATCGTGAAAGATTCTCCCATTGAGTTAATTAACACATCTATCACCTCACATATTTACCTTTTTTCTTTTTTTCTTTCTTTTTTTTTTTTTTTTTGGTGAGAACATTCAAGTTCTACTGTTAGCAAATTTCAGTTATATGGTACAGTGTTATCAGCCATAATCGGTAAGTCATATAGTAGATTCTCATATCTCATTCCTCTTATATCTGCAAGTTTGTAACCTTTTACCAACCTCTCCCTATTTCTCCCACCCCCAGCCCCTGGCAACCACCATTCTACTCTCTCTGAGTTTGGCTTTTTTCTTTTTTTAAAAGATTTTATTTATTTATTTGAGAGAGAGAGAGGGAGGGAGAGGGAGCACGAGCAGGGGGAGGGGCAGAGGGAGAAGCAGGCTCCGCACGGAGCAGGGAGCCTGATGCAGGGCTGGATCCCAGGACGCTGGGATCATATGACCTGGGCCAAAGGCAGACGCTTAATCGACTGAGTTACCCAGGTGACCGAGTTTGACTTTTTTTAAAGATTACACACATAGGTGATACCGTGCAATATTTGTGTTTCTCTGTCTGGCTTATTTCAGTTTGCATAATGCCCTCCAGTTTCATCCATGTTGTCACAAATGACAGGACTTCCTTCATTTTTTAAGGCTGAATAATAAACATTCTGCCGTATAAATCTATCACATTTTCTTGATCCATTCATCTGTTGACAGACACTCAGAGCCAAAAAAACCTTGTTGTATACCAAAGCTTCATCTGAGCCAGTTGCCAGGGAACCTGATCTAAGGCAACAATTAATCACCTGTTTCTCATTGACCTGTGATATTTCCCCATCTTCTGTTTCTTTCACCTCTTTTGTTATTTGCAGATACCGAATTTCAAAATATGCATTTACATCTTTTTTGCTATGTGATTTCTTCTAAACTTAAAAGACTTCCTCACATCCACACACCCAAGGGCTGATTACTATTCTGTTATATTTTCTTAAAGTCTTCCTATGGTTGTCATTTTATTCTTAGCTTCTACTTGTAATGAACTTAATTTTAGCAAAGGATTTGAAGCGAACGAGTAAGTGCCATTTGTTGACTATGCCTCTCTCTCTCTCTCTCTTCATTTGAGACGCCTCCGTTTTATCTTAGACGGAGGCTGTTCTTACCACATTCTGCAGGTGTAAGAAGGGTTCTGAAGAAATCCTACTTGGAAATGATTGTCAACGCTGTCAACAACTTCCTCCCTGTGCGTGGACTTCTCGAAGGTTCTTGTCCTGTTGATGAAAGGCTCTGGCCAACCTCCCTTCTCTGCTCCCCTTCAGCAAGGCCAAGCCCATTAGCACATTTTAGAAAAAGGTTGGATCCCAACCCTGGCCCTCTTTCACTTTCCAAGAAACTTACCCATACATTAACGAACTGGTCACTTTGCCCCCAAATACCAAATGGAACTTTATATTCAATACAGTGTTTATTGCCAAATTGCCAAGAAGGCATTCACAATTTCACTTCTTAATTAAGCCAAATATTGTAAATGAGGGGGGAAAAGAGTATTAAGTTAAGGTCAAAATTTTATTGTCCAGTAAGCACACTTTTTGTGTGCATTGCCAAGTGAGGATAATATGCCCTTTTAATACACAGTCAGCACATTCACGTTTTGCCAAGCAGGCATGAGGCTTATTTCAAAAGATCCTAGTGCATTTTGTGCCAACCAAGAAGTTTTTATTCAAATCTGTCGGCAGAGCCTCAGCCAATGGGTGTGTTTTCACTTGTGTATTTTTTCCTCATAAGTGTTCATGAGAAATCTATTTATAACGTTTCCCAAACTAGAATTTCTGAACACATCTGAATGGAATTCACATGTTCAAAGCTGAGGTGCAGTCGACAGAACCCCTGGAACCAAATGAGGGACCAGGCTATTCAGAGAGCTGGGTTTTCCACAAAGCCCCCTTGATGAACTGTGCACACCTGTGTGACCGACCCACAGAGCGTGTCCTCGGTGTTCCTGGGGTGGGGGTGGGGGATGGGGAGGTGGGTGTCCGGTGCATTCGTACACATCACACAGGACTCCAGCAACTCAAGGTCTCCAGCATTAAAACCCACATGGCGCAGGGGCACCTGGGTGGCTCAGTCGGTTAAGCGTCTGCCTTCGGCTCAGGTCGTGATCCCTGGGTCCTGGGATAGAGTCCCGCATCGGGCTCCCTGCTCCGCAGGGATCCTGCTTCTCCCTCTGCCTCTGCCTCTGCCTCTCTCTCTCTCTCTCTGTCTCTCATGAATAAATAAATAAAATCTTAAAAAAAAAACACCCCACATGGCACAGAGTTTGGAGGCTTTAGGGAGAGGGTGAGAAAGCTAGCCCTTCGGGCTCTCTGTTCTCACTAATGCATTCCTTTGTGTCATGCTAGACAGCCCAGTCTCACTGCCCAAACTTCCCTCAGTAGGAATTCATGGGGTAAACACACTTTCTTCCCAATGTCATTTGCCTTTCTGATTTCTTTTCTTCTCCCCAAATTCCTGCCTCTCCCCTTTCTTGGCAGCACTATATTCCTCCTCCTTTGCCCCTAGATGTCAGCAGATCCCAAACCTTCTGTGGCGTCTTAGAGATTTTCCCAGCCCCCTCCTTGAGTTGTAAATCAAAGCTGTCTCATCTCTGCCTGGATATGCTAAACAGAGGGGAGGTACAAACCCAGGAGCCCAAAATTACACAGAGCGGGGAGGAAGGGGCTTTGCGTGATGTGATTCTCTGCCTCCCAGATGGAATTTGGCTGTTTGCTTTTCTGTGGCTGTTTCCAAGTATATATTTTTTAAATTACATACAGTTCACACTGACAGATTTACTCTCTTTACCTCTTTGGGTTTTCATGTGGACTCAAATCTCCATCCCAAGCCCTCCTGGCATGTGTGAGTTTACTGTAGAGAAAGAGTATTGGTTCGACTCTGGTCTTCAATTACATGGCGAAGCCTTGTCCATCGATATGGCATTGGTAGGAGCCAGGCCAATGTACACGTTGCTAATTCCTGAGTAATGCAACCACCGAGTTTGGGTGCTATCTATGTATGTCCACTGATAGACATGTTCTAACTTCTTCCCACTTAATCATCTGCTCCCCTCTGTAACTGCTGTTGTAAGTGTGTCGAGTGCAGAAATTGGGGCAGCTGACACGGAGACCCACAGATGTCTTTGGGCAGCCACTGTACCCCATCTGAGAAGTGGGTAAAGCCACACTCATGAATGACCCAAGAGGGTTGGTTGAGACACTGAGACAACTTCCTGGAAAGGTTTCAACACATTTTTTTTTGTCAGTCCTGTTGAAGAGTGAGGTGCCACGCAAGGTATTTGACAAGGGCATGACTCGGGCCCCCTTGCACCTTCAGCATCCTCCCCAAGATCTGAATAAAACTGCCCTACTCACCCTTGGGTCATGCAGTTACTCACTGACACGTCTCAGATAGCATGTCTCATACATCCATTTTTGGAGAACCTCATGGACCTGATCAATCTACGCATTTGCCTGAGGGCCTGATTTTACCTGGAGAGACTGCCCCAGGCCCTGGCAATATGTTGCCGAAAGTCAGGACGGGGCAGCTAGGTGATTCAGCCGTTCCTCACCCTGGGTGGAGGTGCATTTATGCTCCGGGGAAAGTCTGCCCCACCAAAAGATCACCGGGGCAGGCAATAGCATCTTGTGGTGGAGACTGCCAGTAGTCCATCACCCTGTGTTCCTTATTAATAGAGTTTAGACTGAGCACATGGTTGCCCAGTGAGAGACTACATTTCCCAGATGCCCGGGAAGGCTGGGTGTGGCCCCGTGACTAAGTAAGTGACTAAGCAATGAGCAACTTCCTCATTGCTTGAAAGGAAATTGCTCCTCCTGAACTTCTGTTTTTTTGTCCTTCCCTAGAGTGGGAAAACCAAAGTGCCCACTGTTGAGCAGGCCTTTGACCAGGCCATAGCTGGACCACACCTGTGATCCAATATAGGGTTCTTAGGACCTTCTGTGCCCAACCCCACCCATACGATTATATCCAAGGGAAATGAGCACACATATATGCTAAACATATATATTGGGGCGCCTGCATGGCACAGTCAGTTGAGCGCCTGACTCTTGGTTTCAGCTCAGGTTGAAATCTCCTGGTCGTGGAATTGAGCCCTGAGTCAGGCTCCACACTCCGCACAGAGTCTGCTTGAGTTTCTCTCTCCCTCTCCCTTTGCCCCTCCCCACCACACGAGCACGTTCTCTCTCTAAAATAAATAAATAAATCTTAAAAAATAAAAGATACATATATAAGAATGTTCATAGTTCATAATTCATAGGAAATGCTAAATATAAAACAGAGAAGTAATTTTTTTCCCATTCAAATCTATGGTGCCTCTGAACTCTATCCATGGACTCTTTGGAGGTCCAAGAACCCCAGTTAAGTAACCCTGAGGGATGGTGGGGCAACAGTATGGGGGTACCTAGGTCACACAATGGCCACACGGAGCAGAGCCTCCTGATCAGTCTGGCCCATTTTCCATGGGGCTATTAAGTGAAAGTCAAAGTTCTATTTTTGATGAGCCATCCTATTTGGAGGCTCTTTGTCATAGCAGCTTAGCCTTTACCCTCACTAATACAGACCACTGTTCAGTGAATCCATGAACTTATGACCCTCTTTCACCAAACCCAAGTGGAGAACTACTTCTCAGACACTGGTTATTTGGGACCTATTGTCCCTAAAGGGAAATCCATAATGGAAATCCATTATGATTATCCTCTCCTAGAAGGTACATTTATCAGGTGAGTGCCCTAGCATCCTGCCCCTCTCCCCCTGTTTCAATCCCCAGGCCTTCAAATGGAAGAGCATGTTAAAGAGCTCTGACTTAAAATTACAATATCACTTCCCTATCTCTTAAATTATTTCCCAAAAAGATAAAATATATATAATTTTGAAAAATTAAAACCCTACATACTCACTACCCTGTGGTGCCTAGATGGGGTGGCTGGGACGCACAGCCCTACTAAAAGACTGTGTATACAGGCCCTGGGCTCCTAGTCTCCACATGGCCACCGCAGCGTGGTCATTATCTCTGGCCACATGAGGGCTGCTGCCTAGGGTCTCTGGAAAACACTCTAAACCCTAATAAATATATAGTGACTAAAACTCATCTTCAGCATATCCCACCTGTTAGTGTCCCTTCCCAAATCTCAGATTGATAAGCAAGGAGGAAATTTTCTCCCTAAGAGGAGTTAGAATTGTCCAGAAATGTTTAAGAAAATCAAATCTGGGCACATGAGTGGCTCAGTCAGGTAAGTGTCTGACTCTTGGTTTCTGCTCAAGTCATTATCTCAGGATTACCCAGGATGGAGCCCCCATATCTGGTTCCCCACTCAGCGGGGAGTCTGCTTCTCCCTCTCCCTCTGCCCCTCCTCGCCGCTCAAGCACGCGCTCTCTCTCTCTCTCTCTCTGGAATAAATAAATCTTAAAAAAAAAAAAAAAGGAAAAAATCTGCAGAGTTTAATAAATGGATTTTTGTGGTGTGGAATTTGTAAATTTGAATTTTATATACTTGCAAAGGTTTTAAAGATTGGCTTTTCAGAGTCAGAGAAGTTAGGGCAGTGATTCAAATTTAAAATGTGTAACTATTTGATTTGTGATTATTTCATTGAAATCTCACCATGCTTTTATACTGTTAGAATACTGAAGAGAATAGCAGTTCAGATTTTCAAGTTTTTTTTTTAAGATTTATTTATTTATTTGAGAGAGTGAGAATGAGAGAGAGAGAGAGTACATGAGATGGGGGAGGGTTAGAGGGAGAAGCAGGCTCCTCACCGAGCAGGGAGCCCAATGTGGGACTCGATCCAGGGACTCCAGGATCATGACCTGAGCCGAAGGCAGTCGCTCAACCAACTGAGCCACCCAGGCGCCCAGATTTTCAAGTTTTATTAGCTACTTAAGAACTTGAAGGGCACCTGGGTGGTGCAGGCGCCTAAGTGCCGACCTTTGGTTTCAGCTCAGGTCCTGATCTCAGAGGCGTGAGATAGAGCCCTGCTTCCGGGCTCTGAGCTCAGCAGGGAATCTGCTTAAGTTTCTTTCTCTCTCTTCCTCTGTCCCTCCCACCACCATTAAAATAAATCTTAAAAAAAAAAAAAAAAAAAAGAACTTGAGAAAGTTTTAAAGTTTGAGGTGCTTAAAAATATCGAGTATATTATAATTATACGAACAGTTTGAAATATCTAAGGGAATTTAAGTTGCAAAAAATCCCTCTCAAAGCGATGGCCAGAAGGTGTCAAATTAATAGAGTAAGATAGGTGAATTGAGGGCAAATGCTTAAGAAAGAACTAAGTTTTTACAAATTTTAATTAATTGCAATTCATTTTCAACCTTAAAATAAGCCTCTAAAAGATCAGGAAAAACTCTTATTTAGCCAAAACCAAACTGAGACACCATCCCTGATGACTACCTACCCAGAAACCCTTGTTTGTGAGATTCTCACGCTGGCCTGGCTCTCAGCAGCTCCTGAGTGGCCCTAAAATATGAATTGCTCAGCCTCCATTCCAGACTAAATCAGGAATTGGGGTGAAGTCTGGGAGCTGTGGGTTTCCCCTTCATGTGCCAGAGATGAGGACATGGTGCATTGAAGTCTGTTTGATATTAATGTCATGCTTCTAGTGAGGAACTTAAAATGTTTTCATACAATATCCGATCCATGCTAATAATATCTGAATATGTGGTAATCATAACTCCAGGCATAGTGGACTTAAAAATGTCTCCATGGTAACACTTCGCTCTCTGGTCTCCATGGTGAGGTTTATAAGGACCCTACAATTTGCTTTATTTAAAATGCTAGGTTATTTTGCTGTTGATTAGATACACATAGAGAGCTGGGTTTGGTTTTTTTTTTAAGATTTTTTTTTTTTTTTTTTTTTGACAGAGAGACACAGCGAGAGAGGGAACACAAGCAGAGGGAGTGGGAGAGGGAGAGGGAGAGGGAGAAGCAGGCTTCCTGCTGAGCAGGGAGCCCAATGCGGGGCTCGATCCCAGGACCCTGGGATCATGACCTGAGCCGAAGGCAGACGCTTAACGACTGAGCCACCCAGGCGCCCCAAAGAGCTGGGTTTTTAAAAATAACTCTAGCCCTATTTCAGGAGTTCTATAAAAAAGGAAATAGAAAGTAATAGCAATAAATCAATCTCTCTCATGAAAGCTCATTTTATATGGCAATTTGAATTAGAATATCAAGGTCAAATGGTGTGAAACTGAATTAAATAGCCTACATATTTTTTTAATCTGACGTCTATTGTCAGAGATCATTTTGTATTATTTAATACATAAAAGGATTCATTGTTCAACTAGACATCATTTTTATGCATTAAAAACGTATAAATCACCTCAATATCCTTTATGCAGGAAACATAGTTCTCTTCATCTAACACAACTCACACAGATGTCTGATCATGGGAGAACCCATTGACAAAAGCTGTTGAATCAAACCACCTGTCCCTGATAGGGAGAACACCTCACAATTAAAGACACCATCTAACATAAGTTGTCCCTTCAAAACTGTCACAATGTGTACCATGTTTTCCCCTTCGTTAAGGTCTGGGTTCATTTATGAACAGAATTGCCAAATAAGGAAGCACTCTGTACATTCCAACCTCCAGGCCCCAAAGAGCGATAAACATCTATTTATTGATTGCTTGCCTGAGGAAGGGCAGAATCTACTCACTAGAAGGGCTGAAATGAACAGATTGTAAGTGGTCCACTGAATTATGACCATGTTTTCCAGGGGAGGATGAAATAGCCCTGAGCAGCACAACAGATGTACTTTACTCTTTACAGAAAAGAGCTGCCTCTGTTCTAGAGAGAGAGGAGCAGCCTCTCTCGGGGTACCCGTCTGAGTGCCTTTTTTTCTGGACTCGCCTTCTGCACACTCACACATTTCTAGCTGGCTACTTCCGAAGGTGCGTTTAGCTCAGTTGTATGAAAATTTCATCCTGTCAACAGCTCAGCTGGACAAAAGGCTCCGTGAAGTCAACGCCCGAGGGGTGTTCATGTCTTCGTTCCCTCGGGTCCCTACTGCTCTGGCTCTCAGAGAGGGAGCCTATTACCTATTTATTGACTGAGAAAGAATGAACAATCATGAATGGATGCGTGGCTCCAGACAGCACGAGCAAGGGCACGGGGAGAAGTACTTAGTGTGGGGGGCACTGTTGCCTTGGGCTCCCCAGCCCGGCAGTGCTGGGGTGCAGCCGGTCTCACAAGTCCCCCACCTCTCACAGGGATCTGGGTGGTGAGATGCAACCCTCTCTGGCCCCACTTCCCAGCTCCTTCTGAATACCGGCTCCACCCTTATCTTCACTGTATTCCACCACATCTTATCTCACTTACACTTTTGGAACAAAGGCCTTTCATTCTTCTGTTATCACCAGGCTCTAGTCCTGTCACACGTAGCGGACATTGAGCTTCCTGTTAAAAACGAGTATTCTGGGGCACCTGGGTGGCTCAGTCGTTAAGCGTCTGCCTCCAGCACAGGTCATGGTCCCGGGGTCCTGGGATCGAGCCCCGCATCGGGCTCCCTGCTCCGCGGGAAGCCTGCTTCTCCCTCTCCCACTCCCCCTGCTTTTATTCCATCTCTCGCTGTCTTTCTCTCTGTCAAATAAATAAAATAAAATCTTAAAAAAAAAAAAAACAAGTATTCTTTGCTTGACTTAGTTCACTTAGCATAATCCCCTCCAGTTCCATCCATGTCGATGCAAATGGTAAGTATCTATCCTTTCTGATGGCTGAGTAATATTCCATTGTATATATGAACCACATCTTCTTTATCCATTCATCTGTTGAAGGGCATCTTGGCTCTTTCCACAGTTTGGCTATTGCAGACATTGCTGCTATGAACATTGGGGTGCATGTGCCCCTTCTTTTCACTACATCTGTGTCTTTGGGGTAAATACCTAGCAGTGTTATATGCAACTGATGAATCATTGAACACTATATCAAAAACTAATGATGTACTGTATGGTGGCTAACTTAACATTAAAAAAATTAACATTAGGGGCGCCTGGGTGGCTCAGTCGTTAAGCGTCTGCCTTCGGCTCAAGTCATGATCCCAGGGTCCTGGGATCAAGCCCCGCATCGGGCTCCCTACTCAGCGGGAAGCCTGCTTCTGCCTCTCCCACTCCCCCTGCTTGTGTTCCCTCTCTCGCTGTGTCTCTCTCTGTCAAATAAATAAATAAAATCTTTTAAAAAATAAAATAAATTAAATTAACATTAAAAATTTTGTTTTAAATAAAAAATTTTTAAAAACAAATATTCTTCTAAAAGAATTATAGATGTTACCTGTGGTGATTTAGGGGTAAAAACAGGGTAGGTTCTGTATGGCCCCTCAAAAGTCTGCTTTGGGTTCTCTGGTCTCTGACACTATCAAACGTCTTTTCAAAGTCACCTAGCATTTCAGCGTCTCATTTTCTCCATCCGTAAGATAAGCTGAAAAAGACAGATGATCTCTTGGTTCCCTTTTGGGTCAGGATTCTCTTCTCCACCTGTGGGTCTCCTGCACCCGTGACAGGGCCAGGCGTGTTGGACGCTGAGGTCATGTTCCCTGGACACGCGCCCTCGTGCAGCACAGTTGGTGCCCTGGGACTGAGTGGAGACCAAGTCCAGGGTTGTCCTGGGCCAACAACAATAAATGATACACGTATGCCATTCCTTCTGTTATCCTAAAGACAACGTCATAGGCTCAGGAGTTCACTCAAAATCACCAAGTGCCCTTTCTGGAACTCTGGAGCCTATAGGAAAGCTGATGGTGTTGGGAACCTGAGTGGTTCAATCAGCAGTTTATTTATTTATTTTAAAGATTTTATTTATTTATTTGTCAGAGAAAGAGAGAGCACAAGCAGGGGGAGCAGCAGGCAGAGGGAGAAGCAGGCTCCCCACTGAGCAGGGAGCCTGATGCGGGGCTCCATCCCAGGACCCTGGGATCATGACCTGAGCCGAAGGCAGACGCTTCACTGACTGAGCCACCCAGGCGTCCCAATCAGCAGCTTATCTAGACAAACTTAACTGAACAGTATCTTGGTCATCTGTATGGTTTTTATTAAACTAGCCGCTTCATTCTTGGGATAACTTTTGCCCTGGATCTCCTTAAAGTGATTCAATCTCTAATATGGTATGTGGTAAGCAGAAGAAGGGCCCCCCCTCAAAGATGTCCACACACTAATCCCTGGAACCCTTGTGTATGCTAGGTTACATGGCAATGGGGAATTAAGGTTACAGATGAAATTAAGATGGCTAGTTAGCTGGCTTTAAAGAGATTCTTCTGGATCATCCAGGTGTGCCCAGTATAATCACAAGTGTTTTAAAGTAGGAAAGGAAGGCAGGAGGGGTCAGAGTCAGGAAGGATACTTGAGGGCATCAGGCGGCTGGCTTTGAAGATGGAGGAAAGAGACAAGAGTCCACAAATGCAGACAGCTCCCAGAAGCTGGAAAACTCAAGCAAACAGGTTCTCCCCTAGAGCCTCCAGACAAACACCTTGATTTTAACTCAGTAAGACCCTTTTCAGACTTCTGAACTCCAGAACTGTAAGAGAACAAATGTCATTTTTAAGCCTTAATTATGTGGAAATTTGTACCAGCAGCAATAGGAAACTCATAGATGGTATGTATTTTCATGCTTCAGAATTGTACTATAATGATTTCATTAAGATAGTTGAAAACTGATCCATTTAAAGCAAAAGAAATAGTCAATTAAAAACTCCAGAATCAAACCGCAAGGAAATGAAATGCACATTATTCTTTTGAGTTGAAAAAAAAATAGAGTTGTTCCATCTTTCATTGTCATTGCGTGAGCTGCGAATACCAATTGGTCACAGGGATAGGGTAAGGTCCCCAAAACTGAGAGAAAGGGAGGGTGGGAAATAAGCACAAGATATCAAACAGTGCTGGACCTGGAATGTGCTCAAACACCAGGTTTCAAACTCAAAAGTAAAGTCAGAATGTTGGAAATGTGGGTACCAGAGATCTCAGCAGGGCAGTGGGCCAGGTAGGTGTCAAGGACCACAGAGGTGTCCTGACGTTCAAGGCGGGGTTAGAAGCTAGAAAGAAGATAATGACAGCAGACACAGGGCACCCCATTAGGGAAGCTTTTAAAATAAGGGACCATCTACATCAGCCAAGTTCCCTCATACGCACTCCCTGATAAGTCCAGAGCCATTCTGAGGCGGGGTCCCATCTCTGTGTCCCCAGGTGAGATGTGTTAAGGAGGGGCCTGCCGACGGAATGTGGAGCCACAGCAAAGGACACATTTTGACATGTGCCCTATTATAGAATAAGTGATTTTATTTATCTGGTCGTTCTTTAAAGTCTTTACTATGAAAAGTTTCATGCATATACCCAAGAAGACAGATGGCCAATTTTATCTGCACCCTCAACTGCTTGCCTCCTAGGGAAGCAAGTCCCAGACATCATTATCACTTCACCTCGAAACATTTCAGCACTTGTCTCTAAAAGGTAAGGACTCTACCTGCCAAGTGTTTAATGAAAATACTCATGCTAAATTGTTTTAGCTCCCTTGCCCGATCTGCTTCTCTGGTCCCCACCCTCCCACCAGTCTGATTTATCTACATCTTTTGGAAATACTGTAATTGGCTTGCAGCTACAGCTTGGAAATCTGCGAACCATCTCTGACAGCCACTCCTATTAACACTGTATACCATGTACATTGGAGTTTGCAATCTATAAAGGACTTACACACATGTGCATCCATCTCTCCAGAATGCTTTACATTCTAGTGGACGATGGCAACATGTCCTGCAGTCCTTTCTGCCTTTTGGGTGTAGAGACAAGTGAACTAGTATTACAGGCAGGAAAGTGAGTTTTTGCAAAGCTGTTTGAAACAGGTGGTATCACAGTTTCCCCATGACTCATCCCTCCACGTTATCAAACGCTTATGGCAAGCCAGGGATTGGGCTAGGTATTTTAAACATGTAGTGTCATTGAAACCGTCCTCTGGAGCTGCCATTATAACTTATAATAGTGCCGATTTCCCCCTTTTTACAAATAAGAAATCCCAAGATCAAAAAGGTGGGGGCGCTTGCTCGGGATCAACTCTGGAACACTCTGGAATACCAGCCCAGGTCCGTCTGGCTCCTGCACTGTGCAGTGATCGACGCCCCCAGGCCCCAGCCCTGCCCTGCCCAGCCTTCCTGCATCCTCACCATCCCCATTCCCTCTTCCCCAAGGGAAACAAAGGAGTTGGCTGCTGGAGCTCTAGTTCCTTTATCCCCTAATGCAAAACACTTCAGTATATTTTAGTGAAGAATGGAGAATAAACAGATCACTCATCTCCAAGCATTGCAAATCCTAAGGTTCCACTTTCTAGAAAGTTAATGAAACTGAAACTTCAGAGTCTCTCACTTGCTGAGACTCTTTCAGGCCTGGGAGGCACCCTACCAATATGTTCACACAGTCTTATGTTTTTGTAAGATTGGCGAAAGTCAGTGATTTTTAAATTATTTTTTTAAAGAGAGTCCCCAAAGTTTTGTAAGCTGTAGGCCCCATAGCCTGGATATCCCCCCACCCCCCCCACCCCCCACCACCAATCTCTCCAATCCCAGAAGCCTTGTGTGCCCTTGTGATGTTGGCTTGAGACCCAGAGGGGGAAGTCGGGGAGGGGACCCTGGTCCCTCGTCCTATGCTGGGGCAGCAGGAAGCTGTGTGTCTAGCTCTGAACACTTGAACAGCCTGAACTTTCCCATAGGAACCCATACACAATATCTACGTGTAGTTGAAAGAATGTATTTATACTATTTCTCAAGTACATTGTGGGCTACACGAGCTTTTGTGGATAGACTGGGGACACCAAAGACCAGACAGAATATTGTTTCTACGCAAAATAGGTTCCAAATACCAATGGTCAACTTAAAGAGAAATTGTGCACCATCGATGGAAGTATGTTAGTCAGCTGCAAGATCCAGCCCATTCTTCAAGCCTCAGTCTGAATAGCTGCTTTATGAGCTTTTCTGGATTGGCTCCAAGCTGAGTTATTCCTTTCTGTTCTGAAATTCCAACACCTTATAGCACTTATCACCTTCTTCCTTGAATGATAGTGATTTGTGTGCCTGACTTAAACTGTCTACTCTGCTACAAGTCCAAGGGGGGTGGCCCCTTTCTTATTCATCTTGAAATCCCCTTAGCATCTAAACACAAGGGTCCACAAATATTCACTGTTTGACTAGATGAATGAATTCATGATTGAGTGAATAAAATTTGTTAGGGATCCAACTCTCTCTTGAATTTTTTTTTAAATCTTATTTATTTATTTGAGAGAGAGAGAAGGAGCGTGTGCACAAGAGCAGGGTGAGGGTCAGAGAGAGAAGCAGCCTCCCCACTGAGCAGGGAGCCCGATGCCAGGGGCTCAATCCCTGGACTCCGGGATCATGACCTGAGCCGAAGGCAGACACTGAGCCGCCCAGGTGTCCCTCTCTCTTGAATTTTTAAATCACATGTTTACCTTTTCTCCCCAGCAGTTAATTATACTGCATATTGCCTATGACAGCTCTTGTCTGTTTGGTTTTTCTGTGATTTCACATACTACATTTTATTTTTAAGTTTTTTGAAGGCAGATGCCTAACGACTGAGCCACCCAGTCACTCTATTTTTAAGTTTTAATTTAAATTCCAGTATAGTTAAATACAGAGTCAAAGTAGTTCCAGGTGTACAATAGTGATTCAACCCTTCCATACATTACCCCGTGTATGCCCTGTTTAATCCCCATCACCCATTTCACCCATTTTCCCACCCATCTCCCCTCTCGTGACCACCCATGTGTTCGCTGTAGTTAAGAGTTCATTTCTTGGTTTGTCTCTCTCTCTTCTTCCCCCTTTGCTCGTTTGCTTTGTTTCTTAAATTCCACACATGAGTGAAATCATATGGTATTTGTCTTTCTCTGACTGACTTATTTTGTTTAGCATAATACTCTCTAGACAGCTCTTGTTTTGTCCACTTTCTCCCCAAGAAGTCAAGCTTCTTTAAGAAGGAATCATGACCTTTATTTTTTCATCTGCTCCACAGTAGTGAACACTGTCGCTTGCACAGAGTAGGAGTAAAGCTCCTACTGGGCTGAATGATCAACCTTCAGGCAGAGGGGCTTTATTTTATTTTATTTTATTTTGTTAAGATTCTATTTATTTGCGAGAGAGAGCATGAGAGAGAGCACGAGCGGGGGGGTAGGGATAGAGGGGGAAGGAGAAGCAGACTCCCCGCTGAGTGGGGAGCCCGACACAGGGCTCCATCCCAGGACCCTGAGATCATGAGCTGAGCCAAAGGCAGACGCTTAACCGACTGAGCCACCCAGGCGTCCCAGGCAGAGGTACTTTAAAACATGAATCACACACATGAAACATAAATAGGCCTTGATGTATCAAGCATTCACTCACTCTCAGGAAAACTGAGCTTGCAGAGACGTAAATCAATGCCCAATGGACAGTATCCCTGTTCTTTTTCAACATCTTTACCACCAGGTCTGGAACAAAGTTGCCCTGGGACTCCTTGACCTGCTGCCCATAAAAGAGTAACTCCTGTAACTTTCAAGATGAAATTAAAAGTGAAAAAATGAAATAAAATCCAATATCAAAAAACTAAAAAACAAAAGAGCACTCATTTTCTCCATGACATCATCTTAGATTGGAAACTTCTCGTACAGAGAATTGGTACTTTTCTTGTGGGAAATGGGTTCCCTGAGTTTTTAGCCCCATGGGCCCAGTGGGGAGTTGGCAGAATTCATTTCCTTGTCAGGCCTTGTTAACAACCGGAAACAGCACAGGGAGTCCTCCTTGCCCGAGGCCTCTCCTACTTCAATTTGCACAAGGACAGGTGTGGCTGAGGAAGAGGTATAAAGCCAAGATAAGGGACCCACAGGGCTCCTGGCCACAGGGCTGAGTCACTTGGTCTCCAAGCCGTCACCAGAACATGGGTCTTGTTTGAAAGTGGTCTGAGATGAAATGGCACTTGTTAAAGAAGAGAAATTCCGTACATTTTTGAGAACAAGATAAGAGCTAGATAAACAACTGCCCAGTTCACGTTGTTTTATACAGTATTCCAGGGATTACAGTGAGTGCTCCGTGGGACAGTCTCTATGAAGTCAAGTCAGAATGAGGAACACTGAATCGGGGCAAGGCTTTGATTATGACGGGCTTATGCCCGGGTCGGTGCCATCATCGTATCAGCCCAGCCCACAGATGAGGAAAGCCAGGCCCAGCAAACTTGAGTGGGTAGCTCAAGATCTTTTTGAGCCTTGTAAATGCGAGACAGGGAGAAGAGGAAATAGGGGCGAAAGAGTGATGACAGGTGAGGGAATTAGAGCTCCATCTAAACCCTGTCCATCTGAGGTCTCCTGCTTTTTCCACTCCCCTGGTCATGCTCCTCATGATTAAAGCTGTTAAAGCTTCATAATCAGATACATTTGGGTAAGAATCTTACTTTCAGCTTGTGCTAACTCTGCAACCTTGGGCTACTTTCTCGAAGGTTCAATTTTCCCCTCACTTTCCTATCACTGGAGATGGTACTTCCTCGCAGTATCATCATGAGCACTAAATGCAGCGTCTGTGGAGTCTGAGTTACGACAGCCACTTAGCAGACAATCCTCCTATCCCTCCATGTCCATATTCCACACTAGGATTGTGCCTCCTACAGCATCCAGCTCAGAACATTTGTTGTTGCGTCTTTAGCCTAGAAAGCTTCGGTTCTGGGGTATCAGGAAGTGGTGGACGAGCCCCAGAAGCATGTCTTCCTTTGCATTTGTACCAATTGCCATCTGTCAGGAGCCAGGAGGGGACTGGAAACAGCGGCGGTGGCCTCCCCTGCATTTCCAGCAGCCCCTTCCGCTTCTCCAGCCCACATGCTACTCCTTGTCAATTCCGAGTCACCACGTTTGACTTTGTGATAAGAGATGGGGGAGCAGTAATGTTGCTTATTCAGATTATTTGCCCTAGACTCTAACACTTGGCAGCGACACGAGTCACGGCCCAGTGGTCTTCAGCACGGCTCCTAACAGACTGGGGTTCCCTGGATCACACTTAGTGCCAAGCATTTATGTTCTCTTCACTGGAAGGGAGTAAATGAAGCACAAGAGATAGCCAACAACTTAACTGTCCTTGGTGCTCAAGCCTGGCGGACTTCTGCAGTCTCCAGTTATTAACGGAATTGGAGCAGAAAAAAACTGATACAATTGAGCAGAGAACTATTATCAACCGGGCTTAAAAGGTACAAGGACCTGTAAGCAAGTGTAATAGGTCAAAGAGAAAATGTGCTCCAGAGGGCAAAGCAGCAAAGATAGTTGCGAATGCCAAATAGTATCACACGTTTTAAAGGAATGAGAGTCACTATTTTTTTAGGTATGGTACGGATGGCTTGATTTTGGTGTCCCAAATCACAGCAGGCTGCTGCCAGTCTATCACCTGGGATAGTGCCTAGGTTTTATTTTACAGAAAGTGAGACAGTGGTATCTCGCCTAATTTTTTTTTTATCTGTTATTTGAGAGAATCTCCAAAAGGAACTTCCATTTTTCAACGTTCTAAAAGATGGGTATCTTGAAATTACCTAGGTAACTACCAGCAAGTACAGTTCTGCCATCGTTTGGCGTGAATTCTGGAAGCAGAGGCCCGAGGCCGGTCAGAGAGAAACAGTGGTCATTTGTGAAGGAGAGGACGCCGAGAGCTCCATGTCTCTGTAACACGAGGCAAAACCAGGGTCATCTCTAAGTCTTCAAACCTTTATTTAGTGAAATGCAGTGTTAGGGAACACAGCGTGAGTGTTTAAGAGCTTACACGTCCATCAGAACCAGAGCCACAGTGTGGGAAGAGAACCGCAAGACATTTCCGCACATACTTGTGGCTTTGTGTAAGTATGAATGTGTAACAAGGAAGTCTGTTATTTTACTCTGAAATTGTTTTCCATTTTTAAAGGAAATCTGGTTACCTTACGACGACCACACAAATCTGTGAGCAATTTTTTTGACTTCTCAAGTGCATCATTTCTCAAAACAACTGAGTACCAATTAAGAGGAGGAAACAGTTGTATTTATTTCCACCTAGCAAATAATGTTGGTCATACTGAGTACAGGCACGTTTGCTTTCTAGATGTGCTCTTGAACAGGGAGCGTATAATGTGTTCTTTATCCACACACAGTCTTAACACTAGAGGAGCCTGTCTTTTCTTAAAAAGAGGTTGGCCAGGCGCCTGGGTGGCTCAGTGGTTAAGCGTCTGCCTTCGGCTCAGGTCATGATCCCAGGGGCCTGGGATCGAGTCCCATATTGGGCTCCCTCCTCGAGGGGAAGCCTGCTTCTCCCTCTCCCACTCCCGCTGCTTGTGTTCCTGCTCTCGCTGTCTCTGTCTCTGTCAAATAAATAAATAAAATCTTAAAAAAAAAAAAAAAAGAGGTTGGCCTTCTTAGAAGAGGGAGGGAAAGGTTTTCAGTCTTGTCAGAGAAAACGTTTTAACAAACTTGATTTGATTTAAAAGAGAAACACAAGAAAATTGCTTGATCTGTAATAGCAGAATTTTGCCTGATTCATAAAAATTCCCATCTATATAATCCTTTTACTTTTCAAATCTTTCATATACAAATTTAAACTCCCTCAGGATGAGCAAGGAAAACTAATACTTGGGAGAGTGTCTAAAATATGCCAGACATTTTGTTGGGAACTTTGATACATTGTTTCATCTAATTTCCACCAAAGCCCTGGGAGATGTGCGGTTAGGAGCTGCCCTAGAGACCACTTTATTATACGGCTTCTGGTTGAATCAAAGATAAGGCATTCATTTCCAACGTCTCTGCTACTAAAAGAAATAGAATTAGGGCATAGAAATTCTTTTTTCAGAGAATATGACTTTATCACTGATAATCCATTTGTATCTTGAGTGATCTTAAAACTAATATAATATTGTAAAATTGTATCTGAGAAAGAGAACTAAACAGTTTTTCTGGTCAAAATCCAAGTTCTTGTGTATCATCTTGAGGTTATAACTTCAATGACAGGAATGATGAAGTAGATGCATTCATCATAGACCGTGACATACAACTGGGGAGCTGTAAACTATTCCAATAGGCTTGCGTCGTATTTCTTAAATTACATTTTCCCATATAAGAGTATCATTTGAGCAAATATTATTCTATCAGAATCTAACACTACAACTGCAGATTACGTAAACATTTTGTGGTCACGTTTTCTGTTAAATATATGGTTTTGACTTTGGAGGAACGGATAAAAGCAGAATCCCGTAGGTTTGTGAAAATGATCACCAAATCCCTGAAGTACTTGGGCTCATTCTTCATCTCTTAGGTCATTTTTATATAAGTGTATAAACATATGGGTGAGTACCCTAGCAACCACAAAGACCACGTCAGCAGGAAGTCATCCAACAGCATTCCACAGCCCTTACTCTTCCTGGAGCATCCGGAGCAAGAAACATCGCTCTTCTCTTTCTTAAGTGTGGAAACAATGAGATTATTTCTAACATAAATCTAGTTCAATGTGGGGAGGAGGAGGAGAGGAAAACACTAAATAGAAACTCTTTGGCTCTCATGGGATTTGATTCCTCTACAGTTATAAAGGCAGAATTGATTATGGATATTTCTAAATTGTCAAAATTGGAGAAAGCCATCACTAAGGGAAAAGAAACATGGGACATCTACCAATCGATGAGTTGATTGGTAGATTTAGTTGATCTCCGGTAACATACTGAAATGACAGCTTTATATCCTTTGTGAGGTATTGGCGTTGATCGAGGTTACTGGAAAGTTAAAATCCCTTTTACACCCCAAATTGTGGTGCTTGAGGCATTTATGCTCTGAGATAACAGGAAGGTATTTGGGGAAAGGCAGTCCTGCCCCCCATACAGTTGCCCACCAGTAAGCCCTAAGACTGGCTTCACTGAGAATTCTCACTAGAAAAAGTTAAATCATTGGGGCACCTCAGTGGCTCAGTCAGTTAAGTGTCTGACTCTCAATCTCAGCTCAGGTCTTGATCTCAGGGTCAAGAGTCCAAGCTCTGTGTAAAAAAAAAAAAGTTAAATCATTTCACTGTTCAACATGTCATTCCATCTATATGAAAGATTCTATGGAAGATATAAGATATATTTGGACATGGTCTTCATATTTTATTACAAACTGCTACTTCAATAAACCTGATCTCTAAATGTCCAGGCAAGGAGTAAAATGTTCCAAATTAAACTGAAGGGGAATTTCTTCTCTGTGTGTGGACTGATGCTATGCTTTACCATAGACTATATACATGTGATATCCTGATCACACTTCACTAATTGCACTTTTGATATCTGCTCGGTTCTGTCATCAAGGAATCATTCATTAATATTTCCTGAGTGCCCAACCTCTGCCAGGCATGCACCCTAATTACCAAGACTACAGCAGTAAAGGGATTGAAAGACCCTTATTCTCATGGGTCTTGCATTCTTATTATGGAGAATGAGGGCTTTACTATATTTTGGTTGAGGGTAAATTTTAGATAGGAAGTTATAGGAAAGACACCAATTAAATTTAGATGCATTTAAAAAAAAAAAAAAAACTGGGGCACCTGGGTGGCTCAGTTAGTAAGCGTCTGCCTTCAGCTCAGGTCATGATCCCAGCGTCCTGGGATCGAGCCCCGCATCTGGCTCCCTGCTCTGCGGGAAGCCTGCTTCTCCCTCTCCCGCTCCCTTTGCTTGTGTTCCTGCTCTCTCTCTCTCTCTCTCTCTCTCTATCAAATAAATAAATAAAATCTTTAAGAACAAAAAAAACTAAATATTTCTTGCTGGTTGTAAAGCTATGACTTTGAATGACTCAGAATGGCATCAACAACAGGTTGTTTTTCTGTAACAGCACAGAATTCTACAGAGCAAAACACTAGATATCTCATTAATCATTTATTAAACACTGGGATGGTTAATTTTATGTGTCAACTTGGCTAGGCCACAGTTGGACACAGACCCAGATATTTGGTCAAACATTACAGATGTTGCTGTGAAGGATTTTTTTCCTTTTTTTAAGGTGAGATTTGAAATTTAAATCAGTAGACTAAGTAAAGCAGATTACTCTCCAAAATGTGGGTGGGCCTTGTTCAATCAGGTGAAGGCCTTAAAAGAACAAGGACTGAGGTCCCTTGGAGAGAAAAGAATTCTATGAGCAAACTTTCTTCAAACTCAAACTGTAGTGTTATCTCTTCCCAGGGTCTCCAGACTGCCAATCTTACGATTTTGGACTTGCCAGCCCCCACAATCACCCATTCCTTAAATCTTTCTCTGTCTTTCTGTTTTCTGTCTCTTTCTCTTGATCTCTGTCTCTGTCTCTTTCTCTCTCTCTCTCAATACATCCTATTGGTTCTGTTTCTCTGGAAAACCCTGATTAATACCAGCATCTACATCACTTCGAGACATGATGAAATGCCACACAAGCCAGAGTTCAAGCCATGCATATGAACAAGAAGCAACAAAACTCACCAGCTTTGCCCATTTATTTTATTTTTTTTAAAGATTTTATTTATTTATTTGAGAGAGAGAGTGAGAGAGAGAGAGAGAGCACAAGAGGGAGGAGCGGGAGAGGGAGAAGCAGACTCCCTGCTGAGCAGGGAGCCCGATGCGGGACTCGATCCCAGGACTCCAGGATCATGACCTGAGTCGAAGGCAGTCGCTTAACCAACTGAGCCACCCAGGCGCCCAGCTTTGCCCATTTAGGAAGCATGTTCACATATATATTAAATTTTCATGCAAGTTTATTGTTATCACCAGTTTACAAATAAGGAATAAGAGGCTCAGAGAGTTTAAATGACTCGTGCAGGTTCATACAGCTAAGAAATGAGAAAGCCAGGAAAATGTTTAAACATAAATTTTTTATCTAATATATTTTAACCTTTTATTTTGAAAATTTTCAAAATAAAAAAATACAGAGAAGAATGTAGTATAATCTGCCCATTAACTAGATTTAACAAAACATATTCAACACCTTTGTCTCACATTTTGCTGGAAAGTTTTCTATTAGGGACATGTCATTTCATCTTTAAATACTTAGAATGTTCCTCTGAAAAATAAGGACATTTTCCTACAGAACTATAGTAGTATTATCACCAAACTCAGTTAGCAGTAATTCCCCTCTCATCAACAAATACCCAGCCAATATTCAAATTGCCCCCATTGCACCAAAGTTGTCTTTGACAGATTATTCAAACCAAATTCCAATTGAGGTTACACCTTCCATTTGGTGGAATTACAATTTTCTTTTCATCAGTTTTCCTCTGCTGCTTTTAATCTTGACATTGACTTGTTGAAGTGACCTACTATCCTGTTTCATCTCCCACTTTCTAGAATTCTCTGTTTTCTCCAGATGCTGTTTCGCTTGCTCTTTTGTCTCTTGTATTTCCAGTCACTTGGAAGTTAGATGTTAAAACTTGGTTATATTCAGGTTAAACGTGTTCTCGTTCTACCATATCACCCTGATTTCTCTGTACAGAAATCTTACCCATTATAATTACCCATCTAGCTTTGTCAGTGACTTTTTTGTTTTCGGAAGTTAAGAAACCAGGACATTCCTTGTCAGTGAGGACTCTGGGCACACCACAGCAGGCCTCAGTGCTTGGATAGATTCACATCAAAGGGGCTTTCTACCTTGTGGTGCATTATCTCCAAGACTGGACAACGTATGGACTAGTTGAAGACGACTCCTGTCCTCATCAGTTTATTTAATAAAGGATAATTGAGAGTGCTAATTTGCCAGAAAACAGAATTTGGGTCCTTTTTCCGAACATTCATGGTGGTCTACACAATTGCAGGCTCAAGTTTTGGCCCAGCCCCTTCAGTGACCAACAACCACTTGGGGTAAAGAAGCATTTGTGGGCTACCATGTCATGTGGAGCCCATACAGGGATTAAATTATTTGTAATCTGGTTTATTATATTTCCCAATCAGCCGAGTTGACCATGATTACAAAAGAACTTACTGAAAAAATACGATTTCTGCAATTTAAGGATTAACCTTTCATATCTTTCTTCTTAATTGTACCTCTACAAATTATTTTTTTTATTCCTGTGGAAGTAAACTGTAATTTCACTTCTAAAGATGGAGTCAGCATGAGATGGAAGATGTTCATTCCATGCTTAATTCAAGAGACTTTTTTGTTATTTCAAATACGGGGGGTGGGAGCAGGGGGAGGATATGCCTCAAGAGAGGACATTTTTAGGTACTTCTTAAAAACAGTTGCAAATTCTTTTTGACAATCACTGCTCAAAAGCATTCGATTTAAGGTGCATGGTTGAATTCAGTAAACAGTTGCGCTCCCACTAAGTGTAAGGCACTTTGTTAGGGGCTTTGTGGGGACTGCAAAAAGGTCTTCAATTTTGTAATGATGCCAAGCTTGTTCATTGCACAAAGCAAGAGTGAAGATGGAATAGGCTGATGGATGAATCAGGCCTAGCACCGCCTGTAGCATGTTCTAGGTGCCTGAGGTTCTTTAAAGTGGCATCATGTGTGTGATGTCTTACAGCTGAGGAAGCCATTTCCAGGCACTTCTATTACTTTGTTCCATCCAGCTCTCAAAACAGCTCAAGTTTGGAAAGTCACACTGAGGGGGGCTGCGCTCACCAGATGATGCATTGAATAAGCTAAGCACCCCAGGAGTAGTCCTCCTGGGGGGCTCATCATCAGGAGACAGACAGAAGGGGTCTCATAGATCCAGAGTCCCCGGGGGGTTCCAGGCACGTGGTCCCCGACAGCAGGGAGGTGGCTTAGCATGATCCTTACTTTATAGAAGAAACAACTAAAGTCCTTTTTAGAAGCTGTGTACCTGGCAGATAAGGAGCTTTCAATAATGATATGTATTCTAAATAAGTGAGAGTAAATGTGAGGTCACACAGCTAAAAGACGGCAGAGATAAAGTTAGGTGCAGGCTATTTTTTCAAACTGCACATTTCAAATGTTCTGCATTTATTAGATATGGGCAGATCAGTAGGCTGCTTGTTTTATTTAAACAGCAAATAGCACAGCCCCATTCCTCGATTTATAGGACTCCAAGGAAAAGCCTTTAATTAAAGGCAAGACAAGCAACGTTGGGGACCTCCCAGGGATTTTCCTCCTCCCTTGACTTAAGAACATACCCCACAATTGACTGCTTCAATTCAGGTACTGTGTGTCTTGCACTTGAACCTTTACCAAAAAGAGCAATATCATTGTTCTGGAATTTTATAAGTATGGAGAGTTTTACAAAACCATATCCTCGATGTCACTCCAGCATTCCCAAAGATATAGATGCTTTTTAGAATTGTAATTCAGTGTCTTTTCATTGCCGTCTTTTTAATCCACTTTGCATTCTTAGCGTATTGCCGTAAACACCGCTGCTGGTTAGGGAAAGAGAAGAAGCTGGTCACACGACCCTGATCCACCCCTGCAGCCTGGCTTCAGCCTGTCTCATTCCTGGGCTTCCCAGCGGGGTCTTCAGGGACTGAGAACACGGGCCTTGGTTTATTACCCCCCTTTTCTTTCAATACAAAGGTGTCTTCTATAGAAACAATCTTAATCCATTCTTAAAACATTATTCTTATAACGTTCTTTTTTTTTTTTTTTTAAGATTGTATTTATTTATTTGACAGAGAGAAACACAGCCAGAGAGGGAACACAAGCAGGGGGAGAGGGAGAAGCAGGCTTCCCGCAGAGCAGGGAGCCGGATGCAGGGCTCGATCTCAGGACCCTGAGATCACGACCTGAGCTGAAGGCAGACGCCCAACAACTGAGCCACCCAGGCGCCCCATATTCTTTTTAACATTCTTATAACATGTTCTTATAAAAAACATTCTTATACATAAAATTTGGAAAATCTCTCTCAAGGTGCACCCTTTTGATTTTTTAAACTTTTTCATGGCTGTGTAACAGATGTTCTACTTAAGAAGAGGACATTTGACAATTTAAAAATCTGAAAGAAGCAATTGTTATTTAATGCAAATTTCTGAGATTAGTCCCATGCCTTTGCCAGGAGCTTTGTGTGTCAGTGGCCCTCAAAGTGTGGCCTCTGAGCCAGCAGGATCGGGATGCTGGGTCAGAAATGCGAATTCTCAGGCCCACCCCAGACCTACTAAATCCGTGTGGAACCCAGCAATCTGTACTTTGAAAAGCCTTCCGAGGTATTCCCAAGCACACCACAGTTTGAGAACCACTGTTCCGAGGCTTCTGCAATGTGCTCAGCAGACGGCTAAGCTCCCTAACCCAAGCGGGTCGATTGAATTCATGGTAGATGAAAGCATGTCGATGACATAAGTTCCTCAATCTGACACTTGTTGGAATCCATAACATCCTTAAATAAACATCATCTCTTTGGTCATCCGATACAATTTAAATCAATATGCTACGAAAATGGCTCACGCATCCTTGCGCAGGTCGTCTGGACTATGGCGGACGCGATGGTGTGGTTAGTGGCGTGGTGGCCCGCAGTGGCCCGCAGACATAGGGCTGGACACGGAAATACAAGGCCATGAGCGGCAGTGTGTGCCCGTTGATTGCATGGCCAGACCTGCAGACAGGGCCCAGGTGTGCTGTTTCCGTGGACTCCTCACTATAGGCTGGGACTGGGGGTCAGTGGTCGCGAATTAACCAAAATGTGCTTCCACGGAATCTGTGCTCCTGGCTAAACCAGGTTCCCTAGGAGGCACACCTACGAACAGGCAAAGAACTCAGGCCCTCAGCGAGCTTCATTAAGTCTCTTTAAATCAGAAACGTTTATGTGAAATGAAAGTGAAAAAAAAAATCACGCAAAAATAGGATATGCGTCAATGGGTCCGTGTACACTAAATACGGATTGAAAATTAGAAATGACCATTATTTAAAAATCAAAACTATGAGGTTCCTTTTTTCTTCCATGTTGCCTATGTACCTACTTTACAATGTTTAAACCTACTTTAAAATAAAGTGCCTAAAATAAATAAATAAATTAATTAAATAACCAAGTACCTACTCTAAAACTTCTGAGTCGAGGGCCTGGGTTTCAGCCCTCACCCTGCCACAGACTCTCTATCCACACAGCCTTACCTAGGTTTCCACCCATCCAAGCTTCAGGCTCATCATCTGTAATTTGGAACTAACACCTGCCCTTTGATCTCGCCAGACTGTTTTGATTAACAACTGAAATAATTTATAAAGGGGTTTTATAAGCTGCGAAATGAAAGAAAAAAGGCTTATTTTATTGGGCACTTGGCAGTTCTGCACTCAGGCAGGCATATTTATTAACTGTCCTTTGTAGGCGGTGCTCAGTAGCGGCAAAGGAGGAAGCAAACAGCAACGAAACAGCAGTCTTCCCGGCCAGGTGGCAACCCCCTGTGTCCTGGTTTAGCATGGTGACATCAGTGACGTGGTTACTGGGGAGGTGGCGGGGACAGAAACAAATGAATTTGGAAACCAATATTTATTGGTATGTCTGATTAAAATCTAGATGTGGCACTCGGTGCCTTCACGGTGGCCTTGGGGGCCTTTCTTGTTCTTGTCCTACTTGCTGATCGGATTCTGGCTTGGAGTCCTCAGTGACCTTTCTCTCCTCTGTTCAGAAATGTGACTCTGAGAAACTGTTGGTACAACTACGGCCCTCTGTTGCTCCCCAAGCTTGTAATCTTGGGGGAACCTCGAAAGTTGGTATCTTCAGTGTCTTGCCAGTTGGGAGAGGCAGCAAGTTGGGGTACTGGCCTTATGCAACCAGGCAATGCTCTGCCGGAGGAGGGACCAATGCAAGCTGTACTCTAGGACATGGAGAGTACAGCCCACAAGGCCTCCCACATTCACTTTCCTCCTCCGGAAAATGGGGGAATCCCAGTCCTGGCCTCATCGACTGCTTTTAAGGTAGAATTGTTTTGATTTTCAGGAGAGTCTCGTGAGAAGGCTGCAGGCCACCATGCCCAATACTAGTGGGCTCGCTAGTCTCCAGAGACTATGTCTGAGCTGCCCTAGCACATGGTCACAGGGTGAGCAGCTAGAGGCCAGATTCTGGGTGCCAACAAATAGGTAGGAATGGACCAGGTCACTTCATCTTTGGTGCATGAAGGTCATAAACCCCACCACCTACAGATGGCTGAGGCAAGCGCTGGACCCTCTTCCCCAGTTCCATTCCCCTCCCATGGATTGATTCCTATAGGTGACCAGCATCTGCAAAAGCACTCTGCCAGAGCATGGCTGTGGGCACTGCCCAAGGGGCACGCCTCACGTAGGACCTCTGACCAAGTACTTTGTTTGCCCGCCTCTTCAGATTCACCCTGACTGTTCCCAGAGCACCCTCTGCCCCCTTCCATCAAAGCACTCAACACATTTCATTACAGTTGTTTTACTCTTTACTGTCCCTAGTCTGTGAGCTCCTTGAACACGTTTTTCCTACACAACCTTAATCCTGAAGCATATGGAAGGCACTGAGTAAATATTTTTCTGAATGACTGAATAATGCTTATGTAGTAGGCCTAGTTCTTGGACATCTGCCTCCATCTGAAGCAGGATTTCCTGAGAATAAATTGAGATAAAAGGGAAGGTTTATTTGTCCATCAGCATCTCCAGGGAGCACTGGTGCTATTTGACAAGAAAAATGACACTAAATCTCGCCCCAGAAGGATAAGTGGGGTCCTAGGCATGCTGGTCTGGATTGGCGTATGGTGTTTCAGAGCCTGAGTCCAGAGGCCTGCACAGACCCAAGATAGAGCATCCTGGAGAGGTGACTTATGAAGCCATGGAGACTAGCCAGAGGGTCGTCCATCCAGAGAGGTAAGTAGGGGAAGAAGACTTCCAGGTTCAAGCTGTGGGGATGAAAACCAGGAAAGCCAAGTAACAGAGAAGCTTCAAGCAGAGCACGGGGGACTGGCCCTTTCCACACTCTGCTTCCCTGTGGGGGGATCCATCCAGCCTCCAGGCCAGGACTGCTCCCTAAATGTGCTGACTGCATCTAACAGTTCCTCGCCTGCAGCCATTAGGTGCCCCACATGCTTCTTCCATTGGATCAACTCTGAGCATCTCTATCCATCACTAAGATGGACTACATCTGAATATAGGGCTATAGGTAATAAGAAACAGCCTGTCTGACATGCCTCACCACTTGAAGAGTTGATGAGGGCCTTTTTACCCACAGCACCCCAGCTGCATGCCAAGGATTGATCTCAGTATCTTCCTCGTTTCTAGGATTATGAAAAAGTCAAGCAATACAATGACATATACCACAGACATGGGCGGGCTTGTTACCTCTCAGTTTGTCATTTCTCATCCAGTTCTGGACTTAACTCCCTCTCCTCTCCATCCAGCCAAGGCCAACTTGGACTTGGCACATGCCCAGTTTTTCACCTGGGGACTCCCTTGCAAGCTCTGGTGTGTATCCCCCTGCCAAGATCTTCACATAATCCTAGACCACATAAAGCAGTATATTTGTCCCAGCTTGGCTCCCAGTGCTAGCAGGGACATTAGATCTTCCAAAGAAATACCTCTTGGGATGCCCGGGTGGCTCAGTCGGTTAAGCGTCTGCCTTCGGCTCAGGTCATGATCCCAGTGCCCTGGGTTCCAGCCCCGCATCGGGCTCCTTGCTCAGCGGGGAGCCTGCTTCTCCCTCTGCCTGCAGCTCCCCCTGCTTGTACTCTTGCTCACTCTCTCTCACCCATGCTCTCTCTCTCTAACAAATAAATAAATAAAATCTTTAGAAAAAAAAGAAATACCTCTTTCTACTATATCCTCCCAGTGCACTAGGAAAATGCTTTATCTGCAAAGTCAAAGCACTTTGATCAATGTTCTTTTTCCCCTTTACTTCATTAGGAGAACCTTTTCCTCCCCCTGCCCATTGTAGTCAAATAAGCATGTCTCACATAGAAATATTTAAAATATAAAATAATGTTTTATTGTGATACAATATACATAACAAAATATACCATTTTTAAGTATACAATTCACTGGCATTAAGTAGATTCACATTGTTGTGCAACCATCACTACTATCCATTTCCAGAATTTTCTCATCTTCCCAAACTAAAATTCTTTCCCCAGGAAACGCTAACTCCCCATTCCCCTCCCCCTCTCCCAGGGCTTGGCAACCACCATTCTACTTTCTATCTCATATAAATGGAATCATACAGCAGTTGTTTTGTAACTGGTTTATTTCACTTAGAACAATGTCCTCAAGTTTCATCATGTTGTAACATGTGTCAGAATGTTCTTCCTTGGGGCACCTGGGTGGTTCAGTCGTTAAGCGTCTGTCTTTGGCTCAGGTCATGATCCCAGGATCCTGGAATTGAGCCCCGCATCTGGCTCCCTGCTCGGCGGGAAGCCTGCTTCTCCCATTCCCACTCCCCCTGCTTGTGTTCCCTCTTGCTGTCTCTCTGTGTCAAATAAATAAAAATCTTAAAAAAAAAAAAGAATGTCCTTCCTTTTAAGTCTGAATAATATTCCATTGTGTGTGTGTGTGTGTGTGTGTGTGTTTGCCACATTTGGTTTGTCCATTCATCCATCAGTGGACACTTGGGCTGCTTCTACTTTTTGGCTATTGTGAATAATGCTACTATGAACATTGTTGTGCAAATATCTGCTTGAGTCCCTGCTTTCGATTCTTTTGGGTATATACCCAGAAGAGGAATTACTGGATTCTATGGTAATTCCATGTTGAATTTCTTGAGGAACCACCATACTGCTTTCCATAGCAGCTGCGCCATCATACATTCACACCAGCAATGCATGAACGCTCCAGTTTCTCCACATCCTTGCCAATGCTTGTTCTTTCTTTCTTTTTTTTAATAAAGCCATTCTAAATGGTATGAAGTGATATGTTACGTGGTTTTGACTTGTATTTCCCTAATAAATAGTGATAATGAGCACCTCTTCATGTGCTTATTGGCCATTTGTATCTTTCGGGGGGGAATATCTATTCAAGTCCATTGCCCTTTAAATATAGAGAATAATTTTTACTGTAATTCAGAGGAACTCATTTCTTACAGTTCTTTAATGTATATATAAAAATATTTGCATCTTATTATAGGCTAGTGTCCCTTATCAACCCATACTGATTTGGGACATATCAAGGAAAAATCTAAAGAAACTGTAGGCAAGTTGTATGACATGAAGGTAAATATACATATATATGCCATACTCATTCATTACCTACGTTTGAGCAGTACACCGAATACTTTTCATGGCAAAACACCAAATAACCAAATCTTAAAAACCATATTCAGCCAAAGCTGGGAGAGCCCCCAATTCACTCAAAGCTGAAGCAGAAGCTGAATATCACCATCACAGATTAAACCTCTGAAGTGTAAAAATAAGTGACATGTCAAAAACTTAATTAGGATTAAAATTTGACCCTTAAATGTTTTAGGAACCAATATTTTAAAGTTTGACATTACAGTATAGGAACAAAATTTATCAATGTTGTCATCTGTGAGATTACATTTGCAGGCACTTTACTGCACATTCACGAGACTCAACTGTCACCAGCATGTTGAACAAATGGCATTAATTTTTTATGCATGACAGAACATAATTCGGTTTTCAGTACTGACTTTTCTCAAAAGAACTGTGCACGTAGGAACATCTCAAAAATATGTTATATCTTCAATTGCCAAAAAATGGTTGGCAGACCACAGCAAATATTTGGCTGTCTTTATATATATTTTTAAAGATTTATTTATTTATTTATTTGAGAGAGAGGATAAGTGGGAGAGGCAGAGGGAGAGAGAGACCCAAGCAGACCCCTACCCTCCCGCTGAGTGCAGGGAGCCAGAGGGAGGCTCCATCTCAAGACCCTGAGATCAGGACCCCACCTGAAACCAAGAGTTGGGCACTTAACCGACTGTGCCACCCAGGCACCCCAGCAAGCTTTATATTTTAATGTTTAGCTCAAATCTATAAAGAATTGTTTTCTTCTAAGTGTTCTTACACCATCTATTTTTAAGTTTATTAGAAAGAACAAAATGCATTTGGGATACCTAGTTTTTCTCTAATATATTTTTTTAAGACTTTATTTATTTATTTTAGAGAAAGAACACACTCGCGTGGGCAGGGGCACAGGCAGAGGGAGAGGGAGAGAGAGAATCTCAAGCAGACTTCCCACTGAGCGCGGAGCCCAATGCCGTGCGGCTCGATTCCACAACCCTGAGATCATGAACTAACAGCCGAAACCAAGAGTCGGTTGCTTAAACCTACTGAGCCACGCAGGTATTTCTTTTTTCCTACTATTGATACACTTTAGTGTATCTATTTGGATTAAAGATAGCTTGTCATGGATTTACTGTACTCTGTTTTGGAATTTTTTTTCCTTGTGGAATTGAGATGGCAAAGTTGACATTATGATTTTAATAATACTCTCATGAGATACAAAGAATTTTCAAATGGAACTTTTTTTAAAAGACTCTTGGCTTAAAGAGAATTTTTTTAAACCTAAATCAAATGCAGTTGTTACAGATTATTTTGATTAGTGGTAGAATTGCGAGTACAACAAACAATTCTGAAAAGATTGGAATCATGATATAATCACTATTCTATTACCTTATGTTAGTAATTAAATTTTTATAAAAATTTTTGGCTCCAAAAATATATAATGTTCTTTCTAAAATTAACCATCTAAAACACTCTCATTTAAAGTTTTCACAATATTCATGAATATTGCAGCATTTACTCTGGCAATTATAAATTTATGTAGCACTTTTCATTGGCAGAATTTCAACACGGGAAATACGTAAGGAAATTTTCCTCCAAGTTATATTTAGAATGCTTAATTGTATTTAAAAGGGTGTCTTCAGATAATAACAACAAACCCATGCCACGGTTATTGCCCTTGTTGACACTGTCACACCGATTAGATGCTTTGGGAACCTGTGCGTATGCTTGATCATTGAGCAGCCTCATCCCAGGGATTCTAGAAATGTCGCTCCGGAAGCACTGGGCTGTTTGGCCTTCCAAAGGATGAAAGCAAAGCTGATGTTAAATCACAGAATTGGGCTGAGCACCAAGGCTGAGGTCGAATGCCGTTACATCCCCAAGATATGCATTATTTATCTCTAAAACAGCTGAAGGATAGAAATGAGAGTTCTGTGAGCATGGGGATCCCAGGCCATCCTGAATGCCATTAAATTTGGGGGGCTGACATTTCCATTTTCTGAAGAGCAGTGACAGCTAAAAATAGAAAGCAATCAGAGGCAAAGTTTATTGGAATTCAGCCAGATCTACTAACACGACTCCTTACATCAGTAATTTCAGATGCTCCAAGTGGATGACTATTTAATAAGTTCTCTGTTGAGTTTACTCCTGAGTCATTACCATGTACCAGCCTCTGTCTCAGCACTTTACAGGTACCTCACCAGTCCTCACCAGTGGCCCATGAGGAAGGCACTTTATTTTATGATTGCCCTTTCACAAACATGGAAGCCAAATCAGAAAGAGGTGAGGCAATTGCTCAAAATCCACAGACATGGGATGGCAAAGCCAGGATCTAAGCTGGGGCCCTGCTGACTCCACCACGCTGCCCAGCTGTGTGCGAGTCACGCGGACACGGAGGGATTGTCCCATTATTGGCTTCAGATGCCCTGTGCTCTCAAATTCCAGGCCTGGGGACTTTCACAGGTGCTTTATGCCCAAGGGGCATGGACGGGCAGGAAGAGACTGAGCACCCAAAATTGCAGCTGAGGAAAACACGGTTGAAGACTTACCAGGGAAGGGAAGAAATGAGGGGTAACAGAGAAAAGATAGGTAGGAATAAAACAAAGGATGTACATTGGTTTCTTTAATTTGCCTGGAGAAAGGCAAAGTTTGCCTTGCTCAGAGAAGAACACTTTGTTTGAAAAGACAAAATAATTACTAAATAATCAAATTGAGTTAGGTAAACATTTTCTTTTCCTCTTCCGCCTCATTCTTCTTCTTCTTCCTCCTCCTCCTCCCCTTGTCCTCCTCTCCCAGCACTTCCCCTTCGCTCCCTTCCTGCCTCCTCCTCCCCTCCCCTTCCTCCTCCTCTCCTTGCCCTTCCCCTCCCCCCCTTTTCCTCCTCCCCTTCCCTCCTCCCCATGCCCTTCCCACCCCTCCTTTTCCTCCTCTTCATTTCTCCCTAAAGATGATATAAAGAAAAAAATCAGTGTTTGAAAGTCTTAAGTGCTGGCTTGGATTTTGTCACAAAGGCTTTTCTAGAAGAGGCAAATGATTTTTTTTTCTTAGTAATTTTTTTTAAATTGTGGGGAAAAAAAGCCACATAATATTAAATTCACCATCTTAACCATTTTTAAGTGTACAGTTTAGTACAGTTAAGTATATTCACGTTACTTGCATGCTTAATAAAACTTTATAAAATAAAGTAAAACATGCAAATAGAAAAAAATGCCCAAATCATAAGATACAGCATGAAAAATTATTACAGAGTTCACACATATGCAACCTTCACTCAGGTTAAGAGATGGAATGTTGGGCGCCTGGGTGGCTCAGTTGGTTAAGCGACTGCCTTCGGCTCAGGTCATGATCCTGGAGTCCCAGGATCGAGTCCCGCATCGGGCTCTCGGGCTCCCTGCTCGGCAGGGAGTCTGCTTCTCCCTCTGACCCTCCTCCCTCTCATTCTCTCTGTCTCAAATAAATAAAAAATCTTAAAAAAAAAAAAAAAAGAGATGGAATGTTTCCAACATGCAGAATCCCTGCTTAAGTCTTCTTTTAATCGTATCCACCCATCCCCCCACCCCCCACCCCAGATTAATCTCTATAACTGACTTCTAACACCAAAGATAGTTTTGCCTGTTTTTAAATCTTGAACAGATGAAATCACACAGAATGTATTCTTCGCTGTCTGGCTTCTATGAGTTAATGTTACATCTGTGAGAGTCATTCATTTTACAGTACGTGATACTTGCTCATTCATTTTTGTTGCTATATAGTATTCCATCATACGAATATACCACAACCTTATCTATCCATCCCGAATGCTGATGGACACTTGGATTTTTTCTAGTTTGGGAGTTTTTACTTTTGGGTGTACATAATGTGTACATATCTTTTGGAGTGGAATTGCTGGATCATAGGTTCTGTGTGTGTTTGGTGTTAGAAATTATTGCCAACTATTTTCTAAAGTGGTTGAACCAAATCCCCAAGAGCATTGTATGAAAGTTGTGTCACTCTATGTGGTAGACAGAATAATGCTCCCCCTGCAAAGGTGTCCACTGTCCCACTTCCCAGAACCTGTAGATATATTATCTTTCATGGCAAAATGGACTCTGTAGCTGGGAATAAATTAAGGATCTTGACAGAGAGGGATTACTCTGGATTATACAGGTGGGCCCAATGTCATCACATGAGTCCTTAAATGTGGGGGAGAGAGGAGGAGAGTCAGAGGAGATGTGACCATGGAGGGATGGTCATAGAGAGGTAATGTTGCTGGCTATGAAGATGAAGGAAGAAGGACAAGAGCCAAGAAACATGGAGATCCCTAAAAGCTAGAAAAAGCAAGGAAATGAATTTTTCTGTAGATCCTCTAGAAAAGAATGCAGTCCTGCTGAAACATCGATATAGCCCAGCGAGACTCATGTCAGACTTCAGACAGACTTCCACAGAACGGTAAGAGAATACATTTGAGTTGCTTTCTTTAAGTCACTAAATTTGTGGTAGTTTGTGATAGCATCAACAGAAAAGTAATAGACTCCACAAAAATATTTGGTATTTCAAGCTTTTCACTATTCTGGTGGGTGTATTATAGAATCTCACCATAGTTTTGATTTATATTTCCCTGATGAGAAATTATATTAAGCACCTTTTCATAAGTTTCTTAGCCATGTAGATATGCTCTTTTATGATGTATCTATTGCCCATTTTCCTATTGATTGTCCTTTCCTTATTGATTTGTGTAGTTCTTTGTATATCTTTGTATTTATATTATCTTCCACTTTACAGCATGTGTTTTCCCTCTCCTAATAGTGTCTTTGCATAACAGAACTTCTAGGATAGTCCAATTTATCTTTTTCCCTCACAGCTGGTGTTATTGTGTCTAAGAAATCAACCCCCTACACCAAGGCCATAGGTTCTGCGTATGTTTGGCATTAGAAATTATTGCCAACTATTTTCTAAAGTGGCTGAAGATCTTTTAAAGCTTTATTGTTTTACATTTCATATTTGTATCATAACCCCTCTGGAATTGATTTTTGTGTGTGGAGTGAAGTAGGGGTCAAATTTCTTTTCTTTTTTTTTTTTTCTCACGTGGCACACCAGTTGACCCAGCATTAGCTTTCTGTTACAACTCTACGGTGCTACTGTTGTCCTTCTCTTACAACTCTATATTGCTGCTGCTGTCATAAATCAGGCAATTCATACATGCTTGGGTCTGTTTCTGGACTCTTTGTCGGTCTATTTGTTATGTCCACTCCAACACTATACACTCTTAATTTTTGTAGCTTTAATATAAGTCTGGATGTCCAATAAGGAAATTCCTCTCATTTCTTGGTTGTCCTTCAAAATTATTGGCTATTCTTGTCTTGGCCCTTTGCAGTTCCATGGACATTTCGAATCAGACTGTCAATACACACACACACACACACAAATTGTTCAGATTTTTATTAGGAATGAATTGAATCTAATGCAATTGACATCTTTACAAAATTGAGTTTTCTAATCCATGGCCTTGATGTAGCCTTACATTTTACTTAAGAATTTAATAATTTTCCCTCCATAATGTCTTTCTAGTTTTGTATGTAATGGTCCTTCATATCTTCCATTAGATTCATTTCTAGGATTTGACTTTTTAAATGCTATTGTAAATGGTATTACATTTTTAGATCTATGCATAATTATTGAATACTGACATACATAGAACTGACCTTGTGTCTAGTGACTTTGCTAAATTTACTTCTTAATAATTTATTTTTAGATTCTTGTATTTTCCACATACACAATCACACCATTTATGAATCATGACAGCTTTACTTTGGAAGAGGCACATCTTATGTAGGAGAATGTGGAGAATTTGGAACCCCCATACATTACTAATGGGAATATAAAATGGTGTGGCTGCTTTGAACAAATATTGGCAATTCCTCAAAAGACTAAAGATAGAGTTACCATGGGATCCAGCAATCCCAATCCTAGGTATATATTCAAGTGAATGGAAAGCACGAATCTACACACAAACTTGCATATAAATGTTTATAGCAGCATTATTCATAATAGCTAAAAGTAGAAACAATCCAAATGTCCATCAACTAATGAGTGGATAAATAAAATGTATATCTGTATAATAAGGTATCATTCATCCATAAAAAGGAATGGAATACTGATAGATGCTACAACATAGATGAATCTTGAAAACATTATGCTGAGTGAAAGAAGCCAGTCACAAAAGACCACATATCTTATGAATCCATTTATATACAACATCCAGAGAGGCAAATCCATCCAGACAGAGATAAATTAGTAATTTCCTAGGGCCCAAAGTGTGTGTGTGTGGTAAAGGAGAGTGACTATTAATGGATACGTTTCTTTTGAGGGTGATGAAATGTTCTCAAACTAGATGGGGTGATGGTGGTACGACTCTGTGAATAGTCTCAAAACCATTGAACTCTACACTTTAAATGGCTCACTTTTATAGTATGTGATTTATATCTCGATAAAGGGTGTTTAAAAATTTTTATGTAGGACCTTGAAAGCTTAAAAAAGGAGGTAAAGGGACAATAGTGTTCTGTAGTGTAATGGCTGAATTGGGAGATTTTTGGCATTTCTTATTTTTTCTTTATACTGTTTTGGAATTTTATACATGTATTTTTTTAAAGATTTTATTTATTTATTTTAGAGAGAAAGAGAGAGAGTGTGTGAGCAGGGGAGAGAGAATCCTAAACAGACCCCATGCCCAGCACAGAGGTCAATGCAGGGCTCGATCTCATGACCCCAAGATCATGACCTGAGCCAAAACCAAGAGTTGGATACACAACCAAATGAGCCACTCAGGTGCCCCTATACATTATTTTTATAACTGGAAAAACAAAAAGAATATATGTCACAAAAAGGTAGAATCTCTCCCTCCCCTTCTCCCCGCAAGAGCAACAACAGCAAAAACAAACAAACAGATTCAGGTTCAAGATTGTCTTAACCCAGGATAACTTGGCTTAAAACAGAAGAGTTAAGTGGTGGTAAACGGCAGCTAATGAAGCAAAGGGCATTTGGTACATTATATATATACATACATGTGTATATATATGTATTTTTTTAAGATTTTATTTATTTGACAAAAAGAGAGAGAGAGAGCACAGATGGGCAGAGGGAGAAGCAGGCTCCCCGTGGAGTGGGGAGCCCCATGCGGGGCTAGATCCCAGGGCTCTGGGATCATGACCTGAGCTGAAGGCAAATGCTTAACCAACTGAGCCACTCAGGCGCCTATGTACATATATATATATATATATATATATATATATATATATATATTTATTTATTTATTTATTTATTTATTTTTTTAATTTTGGTAATTGGCACACAATATTATGTCAGTTTCAGGTGTACAGCACAGTGATCAGACACTTGTACACATTCCAAACTGATTGCCACAGTAAGTCTCGTTACTGGGAAGATGCTACTAAGGCACATGTTTGGGATTTTCATGGAATTGATATGAGCAAAATATAGAAAGACAGTTTTTGCATCCTTGGCCAGAGTGAACTAAAAAAGCCTAGTTAGAAAGTTGCTAGTAGGGTTTGAAGTGGTTAATACTCTGGTCAGGATGTTGTGTGAGAAAAGAGTGAAAAGGTGATCTTAAGTGTTTCAATGGTTCAATCAGCAGGAAATAGTGATGGCCTAGTTGGCAAGATCGTACACATAAAAGGACAGAGCCTCTCTCAATGCCAGAGAAACGGGCTGAGGAAGTTTTGATGGAAAAGTTGTGGACATGATGATATACAAATGCTATTAGAATGAGGATTCCAGTGTCTGAATTCCAACTCCCCTATTTGCGATCTGACTTTTGACAAAATAATTAACCTCTTTGAGCTCTGGTTTCCCTTACTTTAAAAATAGTAATATCAGGGCACCTGGGTGGCTCAGTCGTTAAGCATCTGCTTCGGCTCAGGTCATGATCCCAGAGTCCTGGGATGGAGCCCCAAATCAGGCTCCCTGCTGAGCAGGAAGCCTGCTTCTCCCTCTCCCACTCCCCGGCTTGTGTTCCCTCTCTCCTGTCTCTCTCTTTAAAAAAAAAAAAAAAAAAAATGGTGCGCCTGGGTGGCTCAGTCAGTTAAGTAGCTGCCTTCGCTCAGGTCATAATCCTGGGGGTCCTCAGATCAGCCCTTCTCTCGCTCCCTGCTCAGCAGGGAGCCTGCTTCTCCCTCTGCCCCTGCCCCTCCCCCAACTAACAACTCCCCCTCCGCATAACCCTCCTCCCCATGCTCATGCTCCCTCTCTCTCAAATAAATAAATAAAATATTTAAAAAGAAATGGTAATATCAGTGCTTACTTCACAAGGTTGTTTTAAGGATTAAATCAGAAAGTACATAAAAGCACTCAGCATAATATCTGACACATACAACTCAAAAATGTTGCCAAATGCACTTTATTACCATTGGGGGAAATGGGGTGGAGGGTACACAGGACCTCCCTGTACATGTTTTGCAACTTCCTGTAAATCTGTAATTATTTCAAAATAAAAAGCTTTAAAACTGGATTAGCTATCTTGTGTACGAAACATATTGTGTCATTGGGCTAATTTTTTTTATTTTTTATTTTTCTATCAAATGAAGGAATCAAAGACCTGGAACAAAAGCAATTGGTTACAAAGAGTTACACAGAAGCGAAATGAGAATGGAAGCAATTTCTTCTGAACCATAGACCCACAGAGCAGCATTACTGTGAAGTGACCTTAAAATCAAGGCATCTGGGTTTCAGTATGTGGTTTACCTATGGTCTTTTCCCGGTTCAACTTGACTCATGCGTCCAGATTTAGAATAATAAGCATTTCCTCAGCACATACTGTGTGGGGTAGGCTCTTCCACATTGCTTTGAACTGCAGCTAACGTTTTCTGCATTTTAGAGAAAGACACAAAGAAAATTAACACTGCTATTCTACAGCGCCTGGGTGGCTCCGTCGTTAAGCGTCTGCCTTCGGCTCAGGTCATGATCCCAGGGTCCTGGGATGGGGCCCCACATCAGACCCCACATTGGGCTCCCTGCTCATTGGGGAGCCTGCTTCTCCCTCTCCCACTCCCCCTGCTTGTGTTCCGTCTGTCTCTGTAAAATAAATAAATAAAATCTTTAAAAAAAACCCTGCTATTTTAATGTACTTATTGCTCATCATTTTCACATTTTAGTATCCACCATAAAGTTAAACATTGTGAAACAAATTGTATAGGATGCTGTATTTCAGCTGGAATAACTACATTCTCAGTGAAGAATCCCTTTAGGCTCTACTAACGCAGAAAACAGGAGAGCACTTCATGCCGTGGATAAGAAACTGAGGGTTTATTTTCTTTTATACTTGGTTTACAGTAGTGGTTCTAACAGGATGCTCTCTTCTGTTCAGGACAAGCCTATACTAAAACTTGCAGCAGTCGCTGACCCTGGGACAGAGCTTCTGTTCTACCGAATTCACCGGGCAGTCTTCAACTCTTGTAAATAGAGAAAGAATGGCATGAACAAGGATGACTCAGATGGAGCTCAGTTCTGTAGCTATTTCTCCCTCCAGTCTTTCTTTCTTTTTTAGGATAATCTGAGAAAATGTATCTTTAGCTGATTTGAGTAAAAAGAGATCCAATGTCTTTGAAAAACAAAACCAAACTATTGAAGATCTAGGAAAGGCTAATATTTCACATTTTGGAAGGTCCACCCAGACATAGAACTTCAAAGGGAGCTAGAAGAGGCAAGGGAACAAAAAGATAAGAAAAATTTTACACAAATATTTACCTTTATGCAATTTACCAGAATATGTAAAGGAGGCTTTTGATAAGAGATTAATTGGGGCAATTAATTAAAAAAGAAAGAAAGAGGAAAATGTTTGTTCTTTTTACTTGGGAATGGCAGTCTATGAGGGACATCTCATCATCCTGGCTCCCAAAAACACAGAGATGAATAAAAATGAATGTTAAAAATGTGTTTAAAAAGCACTTTCTCGTGTTAAGTGTTTCTCCATTTTCAGACTGATTTCATTTTTTTATTATTCAAAACAATAACTAATAGGTCTGCCTTTTATATCTTCTCAGCTTCAAGAATGAACATTCTGAAGAAAAAAGCAAACAGTTCAATTAGCGATACAAAAACTAATAAATGGGAGAGCCTCAAGCAATGCCGGGTAGGTTTTTTTACTGGTAAAATTTTCCCCATGATATTTATTGTGTTTGTTTTTGAAGAGCCAAATACATCAATCTCCAAGCCTCCTTGGCAACTAATGGAAGTTTTCACGAGTATTTGAAAGAGTACTTATTCTGAAAAATCCAGGCCTTTGTAGCCACATACTTAGATAATACTTTTTAAAAAATGGACTTGTGGGGTGCCGGCTGGCTCAGTTGGTGGAACATTTGACTCTTGACCTCCGGGTTATATGTTTGAGCCCCATGTTTGGTGTAGAGATTACTTAAAAAAAAATACATAAAATCTTTAAAAAAATTGACTTGTGCCATTCCCTCTAATTTACAGATTTCAGTGGCAAAACAGGTTCAGAGTTGACACTTCCTGTTGTGCTCTCACCACTTACAGCTTCTGGAACCCACAGGCTACATTATAAGTGAAATTGGAGTAAGAGTATATAGGAAAATGATTGCTATTCTTTGTTTATATATCATTTTTTAATGAGGGAACAGAGTGAATTTTATAAGTGCTGGTTTAAAAACCATTTATCTTGGGGCGCCTCGGTGGCTCAGTCGGTTGGGCATTTACCTTTGGCTCAGGTCATTATCCCAGGGTCCTGGGATCGAGCCCCGCAGCAAGCTCCTTGCTTAGCAGGGAGTCTGCTTCTCCCTCTTCCTCTGCGGCTCCCCCTGCTTGTGCTCTCTCTCTGTGTCAAATAAATAAATAAAATCTTTTTAAAAAATAAAAACCATTTATCTTATCCTTATGAAAGTAGAGAAAGAAAATCAAATGTAAAAAACATGTACTTATGCTGAACTGTGAATAAGGAAATCCTCACTGAAATGTCTAAAAACCATACTTCCTAAAAGAACCTGTAGTAACATGTAAAGCAGGTAGGATAAAGAATGCATAGTTCTGGAAGAACATGGACAGAATTACACAGACCCTCCTCCTTTGCTGCCTTGTCAGAGAACAGTGAGATGAGTTTACTGAGGCCTAGTTACCAAAGGCAGAGTTCCTTCATCTTTCTGTACCCCAGGCCAGCAATTGGTACATAATCTGTTCTACCACCATCACTGAGAATTATAAATCCGACTGCTGGGGTAGATTGTCCAGATAGATATCGTTGTCTTTGTGGCTGAAGTATAGTTAGCACTCTATAGATTTTGTGTTCTTGCAAAATCACCAGTTTAGTGCAAAGAACCAAATCCTCTCCCCTCCTCCTTTCTACCCAGAATTGCTAAAATGGTAGGTGGTCAACAAGACAATATACAAGCAGGGCAGAACTCTCATGGACTGAGTCAATCGTGACTGGTTTCTGTTAATAGTTTGTGAATTTCTAGCTGCATTTTGAGAATTAGTGTCAGCTGAATTCACAGAACGGCATTCTGCAAGGGAAGAAATAGGATATGAGTTTGGCCTTTAGTTTTATTCTATGTTGAGAAAAATAGACACACATCTGGATTAACAGATTCTATTCTGATTTTTATTGCTTCTAGAAATTTAATACACACTGTACAATTTGTGATCCACCTTGTAACAGCTGAAAGTTTTTAGAATAGCTATGTGGAACCCCTTTTATTACACAGAATTATGAATTTCAGAGGATCGATCTGATCCTTAGTTTGATTCCCAATGGCATTAAATGCCAATACAGTGGCATAGGGTGCCCACCCCCTTGCAGTCAAAAATCTATGTAAAACTTTTGACTCCCCAAAAGTTAACTATTTATAGCCTACTGTTGACTGGAAGCCTTACCAATAACCCAGTTGATTTGTATATAATATGTATTATATCCTGCATTCTTACAATAATACCTTTTTCTTTTTCCGCTATTTCTAGGCTATGCTGTTTGAGTTTTTTCAAATCGTTGGACATCTCCCCAAATATTCTAATATATTTATTTTAAAAATCTACATACAGTTCAAACCTGTGTAGTTCAAGGGTCAACTGATAGTGTCCTTGGTGAAGACCACAATACAGAAAGAGACATGCTGATTATTCAGAATTTCCTCTCCTCTTCAAGAAACCAGACCTGCCAATATGGCATCAATTAAATAATCGGGTGTTTTGTTCTCCACTTTGGGAGATTACAATTTTGGAGGCGTTAGGTGGAGTTGGAATCGATTAGAATCCTGGAGGCAGGACAGTGTGAAATGGAGTCAGAAAACCTGGATTCAGCCTCCACTTTGCACTTGAGCTAATCACTTAACACATGTAAATTTAAAAAAAAAAAGCAGGAATAAAATTTGTAATAGTGATTTCAGTCCTGCACATCAAGTGCTCGCAAAATTATTTAAACTAAAGAAAAAGAAAAAGCTAATCATAGGCACCCTTCATCGAGCACCTTCCAGATACCAAGTACCCTGCTAGGTTCCTTACATTCTTCATTAATCACAGTAATCCTGAGCCAGGTATCATCCTTCATTTACAAACGGGTTACACACCTAAGTAAATGGCAGACTCGAGATCTGAACCCAGGCCTGCCGGCGCTCTTGCTGGAGCGTTTCCCGCTTTGTCAGCGCACGAAGGGCAGGCCACGGGGGCAATCATCTGTGCCTCAAAATTAAACGCGCCGGGTGGGAAAGCGGGCTGCGCTAGGATGACTTTGTCACTCAACCACGGTACGGCCGGGCCCTGGGCTTTGTTACCAGCCACTTCGCGAGGGCCCCCGGCGCGCGGGGAGGCGGCGCTTCCTCCACCCGGAGGGTGGGACCCTCGGCCTCCGCCGGGCCTCGGATCGCCGACGACGTACGTGCAGCCCTGGGGAGGGGGCGCGGGGCGGCGAACGGCGAGCCCGCGAAGGGCCGTGGCCGACGAGGCGGTGGGCGAGGCCGGTGACCCAATAAAGCCGGCCGGGGCACGGGAGGCCCCACCCGGGCCCGGTTCCGGGCACACGGCGCAGGGTCCCGAGCCGGCGGCAGCTTGCGCGCGTCTGTCGCAGCGCTCGGCGTGAGGGCGCCTCCGGCCGAGGGTGTGAGCGCGCGCCGCCGGGCCGGGCCGGGAGCGAGGGAGGCGGGAGGAGAGGGCGCCGGCCGCCCGGGAGCCGCGCGGAGCGGCGGGGCGAGGCGGGGCGAGGCCCGGGGCCCGCGGTCCACGGCGCCTGCCCGCCCCCCGGCGTCCGGGAGCCTCTCCGCCTGCGGCCCAGGCCCGGGCCCTCGGCCCGCCCCGCGCGCGCCCGCGCGCGCCCCCGCCGGCCTGGCCCTCCTCCTTGCCGCCCCTCCCGCGCGCGCTCCCCGGCTCCCCGGCTCGCGCCGCTCCATGTAGCCCCGGATCCCCGGGAGACCGAGGAGGAGGGGGCGACCACAAGATGGCGGGTACGTGGCCCCCTGTCCTCTCGGCGGCGGCGGCAGCAGCGGCGTCTCCTCCCCGCGCCCGCCCGCCCGCCCGCCCGCCCGCCGCCGCCCCGACTCACGGCCGGCGCGGGGGCTCGGCGCGGGGAGGCGCCGCGGGGCTGGCAGGGCGGGCGGCGGGGGCGGCGCGCCGGGTCCCGGGGGCGCTGACCGGGCCTTTCTTCTCTCCCCTCGGCGCAGATCTCTCGCTGCTCCAGGAGGACCTGCAGGAGGACGCGGACGGATGTGAGTGCGCCCGCCTCGCTGTCGCGGCTCCGGCGGCCCGCGGGAGCGGCCGGGAAGGGCGGGCGGCGGCGGCCTGGGTCGGGCCGGCGGAGATGGGGCTCGGCGAGGCGTGGCCCTGGGCCGGCAGGGGCTGCGAGCTGGAGGGAGCATTGCGCTTCGGGGAGGGAACCGCGCGCCCGGGTCCGCGGGCGGCGAGAGATGCCCTGTCTGACGCCCGAGGCCGGGCTCTGCCGCGTCGCCCACCCTCGCATAACCCCCCGGGCGGCTGTGGGCTCGGGGGCCGCTCGGCGTCTGTTTCGGGAGGAGAAAGTGGCAGGGCCGAAATGTGAAATGGGCATTTGGGGTGTGCTTGTTCCTGGTGGGGGCTCTCCGCGGACCCCCACCCCTGCCTCTCCCCCCAGGAAGGAAGAGGCTGGGAGAAGGAAGGTGTGTTTTCTTAGAGTTGCTCGCTCGTATCACTCGGCGGCCAGCTGTAGGGGAGCCTGGTCCCCGTTCCGCCGCCTCGGTTCAGTTGCCTGGGCTCTGGCTGTGTGGAGACTACATACCTGTAATTTCCCTTTAGCTCCGAGCAGTTTTTAGATTGCCTCGACACCACCCCCCACCCCCCCCACCCCCGTGATTTGTGGATTACGGGAAGGTTAGAAGGTGTGGCCTTAGCAGGAGTTACTAGGTTTAGAGAGCTATTTCTTTAATGCAAATGTTCGCGAATCACCCAGACCGCCATAAGTATTACAATTTCAGCTTTTCTTTGAGAAAGGGACGTTTTAAAAGAGTCGATCTTTTGTTTAAAAAAGCAAAAAAGGAGGGAAAAAAACAACCTTGACATTGTCTCCAGAATAGTGTCAGGAAGGAACTGATATTTACAAAGGAATTTGTTTATTTCGTGTGTGCTTTTCTAAGCATCAGAAGATAATTTGGAAATTGTTCTGCGTTGAAATGATAACCATGGTAGAATTTGTGGTGTATTTAGGGGAAAGCCTGCCTGATGCTGAGATTTACTGTGCCTAATACCTAGGTAAGTAATTCAGAGATGGTTGCAGTCTGAAATTGCTCTTTTAAATATTGTGTAGTTAATCCTTAGCATTGTCTAATGTGGTTTCCGTTGGCCAAATTAAGCTTAATTTTTAAATTCCTAGGTGTTTTAAGTGAAGTAAGGGGGAATTTACTATTCAGAAGGGTTCTCTAAGAAGTAATTATTTTTAAAGCAAATGAACCATATGCAAAATTAACTTTTGCTAACTCTGGGGTTTTTTTTAAGTAAAAAAACTCTCTTAAAGGGAGCAGTACTAATGTAGTGAAGGACAGTTTTTACATTTCACCTAATGTTTTATGTTATGCCTGCTAGTAAGAAGTTTAAAAAGGTTATTCAAGGCAGCCATTGATTGCTTGCAAAGTTAGGATTGGAAAGGTGGCTCTGATTGTTACCTTAAACAGGGGCTTCTCATTCCTGTAATTAGGTTCTAGACTTTATAAATAGAAGACACGTCATTCAGCAGGTGTTTAGGAATGTGTGGAGCAAGAACTTCTGTCTATTCATTTATTTTCACTGAGGTGCCCTGCACTTAAAGGATGAGCTGTAGTGTCAGTTTCCTCATTGACCCTAAAGGAGTGCAGTCTAAAGGGGAAAGCACACCTGTGAAGAATTCAACAATGATTTATTCATGAGCCTCAAGACGTCTATGTACTGAGGATATAGCTTTGCAAAGGATGGTCACAATCTATGCCCTCTAGTGGCATACAAGCAGTTTTAATATAAGTGTGTTAATGAAGATATCAGAGGCAGTGTACCACAGTAGTTAATAGACAACACTCTGAAGCCGGATTGTTTTGTTCCAGTTTGGGTATCGTCACTCCTACAACTCACTTAAGCTCTGTATGCTTAAGTTTTGTCATTTGCAGATAGGTATAGTAAGTATTGCCTATTTAGAGGTCTTTAGAGCCTTATATAAATGAATGCACATAAAGCACTTAAAACTACTTGGTAAATAGTGACTATTATGTGGTGGTGGTTATGAGTGAAGAGGAAGGGAAACTTAAAAGAAAGAGCAGAGAAGGAAATACTGATGTTGAACATTACACTACAGAATTAATACAATTATAGATGCTGCTATTGCTTGCAATTAACTTATTAAAGGTTCTGTTAGTTCCCAGTGTGTTTTAGTTTAGGATAAAACATTAGATATCTGAAGGCATAAATAGTTTATTTGCATATCCATAAGTTGGTTGAAGACTTTGTTAGAATAATTACTACTTTTTTTTTTCAGTTGCTAAGGTTTTTACAGGTGATACCTTTACCCGGAATATTTAGGAACAAAGGATCTTTGAACGTGTGGCCAGTTGAAGGACCAGTTGCTGTCTACTGTGAAGGGAGAAAGAATGAGGGTCAAATCTGGCTATGATGCCTAGGTCAAGGGTAAGAGAAATGGAGAGAAGACGAGAAAGCTTGTCACATCCTGGAGAAGCTGAAGAATGTAGAGAAGGTAGAGGCCCAGAGATGTTCGAGAGAATAGAGCTTTGGCTACCGTTAAAACTGGAACGTATCGTATGAGCCTGATTTTCTGTCTCAAGCAATCCTGGTATGGAGGTCTGCTTCCGAAGTAGTTGTGTAGCAGGTCCTGCTGCTCAGCCAAGCTAGGTCTAAGTCGGCCCTTGTGATGCGGAGAAATCACTTTCTGGCCAAACTCTAGGATCTTGGTTGTCTTTCCTAAATGCAGAACCTAGACTACGAAGAGAGTAAATATAATAGTACAGGTGACCTGCAGCTGTGGAGACTAGGAGGGGACCTGGGTGGGGTCTGGACCTTGACGTGGGGGCACATTGCCAGACCATGATAAGAGTGTCAGGTCTTTTGTGTTGATTTGTTTTAAGCCCCAAAGTCTCTGTACAGAGCCTATAGAAAAGTGGGTAGAATGGGAAAAGCATTGGTCAAAGACTGACTTGACTGATAACCCTTGAGAAAAAGAAGTGAAATCGTAGTATGTGAAAAATGGTGCGTTGTATGTACATAGCAGAAGGTCCTCAAGGTAAGTAAATGAAATGATTACGTGCTGTTAAGTTTGTTGTAGGTTGAAAGTGGTATTTTCCATACTGTATCATGAAACATACTTTGAATTTCAAAGTGAAAACAAGCCAGTGACACCCGTTTGAATAGGTATCTCAGCAGAGTGACTTCAGAGTCGGAAAAACCCTTTCTGTTTCTTGAATAATGGGAGGCAATGCAAAATTACAGGTAGACTTTCATAGAGATTTTAAATTTCTATTATCAGTTTTCCGAAGATGCAGTTGTGATTTACATTTTAGTTGTTAGATTTCTAAAATAGGTGAGATAGGGCTTACAGTGATCTTCCAGTAAGATTGGGTGGGTTAGCTTTCTTAAACAGATTTCTTCACAGCACTCCCGTGAGATGCAGGCTGTGGTATTCTGATATTAATAAATAAGTCAACTGACACACAGACTAAATTATTTTCTCAGGAAATGAAAACTCCGTAACTACCAGCCAGAATTTTAAGCTAGGCCTTCTGAGTCTAAATATTGTATTGGAAATACTGTCTTGTCTTATAATCGCTCAGTTTACAACATTGAGCAGTCCAAGCCTGTTGTATAGGCAATTTGTTTGAACCCATGCTTAAAATACCCTTGAGGCTTAATCTAGCATGCTGCATGTGGTTTGATTTAACCAAGAGGTCATTCGGATGAAGCTTGGGTGTAATATGATTTATGTAGTCTTTGTGTTAACTTTTCTTTCATCTGTAACTAGCATGATGTCGAAGAGCCTTTGGAGCTATATTACATACGGCATATGCCATACCGCAGAATTGTTTGTATCTGAAGAAGTTTTGGAAATCTTTCACACTATATTGTTTTTCAGGTTTGAGGGCACTGTTGAATTAGAGTGAATTAAGGATGGATCCAGAACTAATTGGGTATAACTGCCCGAACTGTACTTCTTTCAAAGAGTCTCTGGGCCCTCGGACTACTTTTGAAAACTAGTTTTGATAAGATTCTAAAGTCCTTGCCATCTTAGGGAAGTAAGGAGTAAAAAGTTGGGGCTGTGTGTAGTAGTGGCTGGGGAATGAATTAAAAAACTGTAGGAAGGTGCCCTTGAAAGTCCTGATATTGAGAAGTGTTGTTAAATGGGGATTTGGAAGAGTGAGTCTTGAGACTTGATAGCATATTTTGATTGCTACCAACAAGACTGGACAGGAAAAATATTTAGAGATAGTACAATTAATATCCTAGAAAAGCATGCTTAAAAATGGTTTTAGTGGTACCCACATGTGTATAGAATCAGTTAATGATGTGTCGGGTAACAATTCTCTACAGAATTTTTTTTTTAAGCGAAAAGGGGGAAAACTCTTTGTAAATATGCATGTCAGCTGCCTGGGCTTGTAGCTGCATGACTTGGGAGGAAAAAAACAAACCAACCATAGGTTTTTGTTTGCTCTTTCCACCTATGAAAGACAAATAGCCCTTGCTAGATAAAGTTCATTAGTCTGCCACATTTGTTTGATCACTGGTTTATTGTTTCTGGTCTTTTTGCCTCAGTTCCTCCTCTCATCAAAACAATTTTATATTTTAAAATATTCACTCCTCTGTCTTATATTTTGGAATTTGGGATTTTTCTCTCTTGATGGCAAAGAATTTTTGCCATCAGCTACATGATAGGGTGAGCAGTCCCTAGGCTAGAATTAAAGTGTTACTTTGCATTTAACTTGGATCTGAAAATAAACCTAATTTAATGTTTTGGGAGGAGGAGGTGGTGGCGCACCTATGGAATTTGGGCTAAGGAGGTTAAAGGGCCTGTATTCCCTTAAGTTCTGAAGAGGGCACTTTTGCACCCATCTTTCAGCTGGCAGATCACCTAACCCTTCTCCAGATCCATCCTTTGATCCTCCTACCTGTTCAGTCAGGTGTTGGCCTACTTGATGTCAGGTTGGTGTTTGAGCATTTATCATGCTGTAATTCTGGAACACATCTCAGTGTAGTTCCTTTTTTTAAATTTTATTTATTTACTTGAGAGAAAGTGTGCGTGCACAAGTGGGCGGAGGGGGAGAGGGAGAAACAGACTCCCCACTGAGCAGGGAGCCCGCACTGTGGGGCTTGGTCCCAGGATCCTGGGATCACGACCTGAGCCGAAGGCATACTCTTAACCGACTGAGCCACCCAGGCACCCCAATCCCAGTATAGTTCTGTGCAGAGGAAAGAGCACTTGGTTTTGTAAACATTAGGCCTGCATTCAGATTCTGGCCCTTGCTGTTTATTCATTTATTATCTTGAGCAAAGTACTTCGTTTTTCTCAGCTGTTCTCTGTCCTTACAATGTTGATGGACTTTAGGGGATGATTCCAGTTTTTGGCTATTACAAATAAAGCCCTGGTGAGCATTCATGTACAAGTCTTTGTGTGGACAAATATGTTCTTTCTCTTGGGTATATACCTAGGAGTGGAATGGCTGTCTCCCTTTTTTTTTTTTTTAAAGATTTATTTATTTATTTGAGAGAGCGAGAAAGAGAGAGAGAGTACATGAGAGTGGGGAGGGCCAGAGGGAGAAGCAGGCTCCTTGCCGAGCAGGGAGCCCGATGCGAGACTCGATCCAGGGACTCCAGGATCATGACTTGAGCCGAAGGCAGTCGCTCAACCAACTGAGCCACTCAGGCGCCCCATGGCTGTCTCCCTTTTTAAGGAACTGCCAAACTGTTTCCAAAGTGGTTGTACCATTTTACACTCCCACCAGCAGTGTGGGAGAGTTCTAGGTGCTCCATACCCTTGCCAGCATTTGGTGTGGGCAGTCTTAATTTTAGCCATCCTATTAAGTATGTATGGTGGGTTGGGTTTTTTTTTTTTTGTAGTTTGAATTTGCATTTCCTTAATGAATAATACTCATAGTTTCTTGTGCTCATCTGCCATCTATATATCTTTGATGAAGTGCCTGTTCAAATCTTTTGCCCATTCTTTCATTGGGTATTTGTTTTCTTTAAGTTTTGGGAGTTATTTATATATTCCAGGCACAAGTTCTTTCTCAGGCTTGTGATTTGCAAATATTATTTTCTAGTCTGTGACTTGTCTTATTTTTGTTTTAACAGTGCCTTTTGAGGAGCAGAAGTTTTGAATTTTGAAGTTTGGTTTATTTTTTCACAAAGGCCCTTTATCAGGTTGAGAAGCTTCCCTCAGTTTAGTGAGAGCTTTTTCGAAATTAGGAGTGGATGTTGGATTTGGTCACATTCTTTTTGTACATCTATGGTTTTCTTTTTTAGTTTTTTTAATATGATGAATTACATTTTTTTTTTAAAAAGTGCTGTTAATTTTTTTAATAGGAAATTTCAAACCTACACAGTAGATGAGTCATATACTTACCACTTGGCTTCAACTTTCATTTATCCCCCTCTAACATCTGGGCTTTATTGGGGAGTAGAGAGGAGGCAGCCAGCATACTTTAAAGATGTCCCAGGTGTTATTGTATTTTAACTGTAAATATATCACAAGGCATATACTTGAAGTGTGATCCTGTAATCTATGAGCAGAAGGGTATCTAAGGTATGGTAAATAATGTAACTAAGGTATAGTAAATAATGAAAGTTTGAATGATTAAATTCTTTTTTTTTTTTTTTTTAAAGATTTATGTATTTGAGAGCGAGCATGCGTTGGGGGCAGGGCAGAGGGAGAGGGAAAGAGAGAATCCTAAGCAGCTCCACATTCATAACGGTGCTGGATACGGGGCTACATCTCAGGACTCTGAAATCATGACCTGAGCCAAAATCAAGAATCAGACCCTCAACCAACTAAGCCACCCAGATGCCCCTAAATGATTATTCTTTAAACATTTGCCTTGTTGGTTCTGCAATAAAGCACATTTGAATAATTACTAAATTCACTTTCATATTGATCACCGGATTAAGAAAAGCAACATCTTATTTATTTCTATCATGCTAAGCACATTTCGGGCCAGCCTTTATGGTAGCAAAAGAATACTGGTGAACAAAAGTTGAATTTTATATTTTAAATTGGTTTGCCATATCATCTAGAGGATCACACAAACTTTAAAATTGTGAGCTGTGTTGTACCTCTAGTGAGCCAGTGATCCCAAAATTACTGAAATCAAGAGCTAGAGGGCAGATGGTATCTTTGTCCTTCAAGCAGAAGAAAGTTTAGGCTCAAAGTCCCCCAGATAAGGGCGGCAAGGTGGTGGAGGCTAGAATACAATTCAGATCTTGTAGGTTTTGATGTTCTTTTCCTAGATATCATCTAACATAGCTCTTTGGGTGCAAAAGGGCGGTGGGTGAAATTTGGATTTTATTTTTTTAATTACCATTTATGGTCATACTGTGTGTTGAGCATTGTACTTTCCTTATAGTATTCCCCATGAGGTCTGTGGTAACCACAAAGTTACAAAGGTGGTATCCGATGAGGCTTATCTGATGGTTAAATAATTTGCTCAGTCACCTAACTTGAAAGTGTTAGGTTAATGAACCTATGTGACACAATCTTTCTTTATTACCTTTTACTACTATATTGTTACTGCCTTCCAATTTGACTTCCCTTAATTTATCACTTACTTAGGTCATTAACTTCCTAAAGGTTCTGGAGGATATAAAGTTACTAACATGTTCTAAGTATTTGGTGGGTAAAACGATTTTTGTCCTAAGTTGCTCCTGTCTGTCATAGAAATATTAGGAGCAAAATACACAGTTTTTCTTTGTGTTTTAAAGCACTCATGTATGGGAGAGCCAGTTGTTGCAGTAAAAGTGGGTAAGACCATCGATGGGATCTAATATGTCTGATCATCATCTCAAGTGGCCGTTCCAAAATCTAATTTATATTTAAATTTACTGCTTTATATTTATAGACAAAGTCAGACTTGATATAAGTCATTTTTACATTTAAATCTATTAACTTAGTTTTTGCTAGAAATAACTTCAAAACTTCAAATAAATTCAAGACTCCATTTATTAGAGTATTAGAGGTTGGTGGTAATTTGGACCTGGATTAGCTCTAATTTTATATTTGGATTACCTCTGGAAGAAAGGATTACTAACCAAAGTAATTGGGTTAATAAGACTGTAAGGAAAATGTTTACTCACTGAAGGGAACAAACAACACATCTATAATGTAGAAGAGATCCGTGCTTCAAGGGCTTTGGTATGCTGCATGCTCCTCTGGCACATACTGTTCAGGAAGCCTGATCTTGGTAACTAATTTGACAGTAGATAAACACTCTGATGCCTCTTATTTATATGTATACTTGAGGGAAGTGTTTTTAGAATACTCACATAGAATGAACTTTAGGAAATTATTCTTGCTTACCTTCAATTAGGAGATTAAGCATGCTATAGGATGGCTTTATATGTCTCAGTAAAGGTCATTTCGAAGGATTTAGTAAACTTTTAATTATATTTAAAGGAAGGCTATCTGATGTCACAAAGTACAAATTGAAACAGCATACCTGTTGCTTGAGGCTATAAGGACTAAGTTATATGGTCCTTCAAATTTGTTGTCTTTATTCATTTTTTTCCCCAAGCAATGACTTAATTGCATTTCTGCTACGTTCCCAGACCAGGGATTGGAAAGTTTCAGTGAAGGACCAGACTGTAAATGTTTTAGGTTTTTTAGGCCACGTGGTCTCTGTTGCAGCTACTCAGGTCTGCCAGTGTAGGATGAAAGTTGCCATAGGCGGTACAGAAAGGAATGAGCAGGGCTGTCTGCCAATAAACTGTGGGGGCCAGTTTCACCTGCAGGCCATGATTTGCTGCCCCTGCACTATACTGTTAAGTCCAAGGTCTGTACCATGTTTACCCTTTACCAGTAGCAGAGTACCCATCGCACAGTAGACCTTCAGCACGTGCTTGCTAAGGTGAGTCTTGGTTTCTCTGGCCAAGCTAAATATGGTCATAAAACCATACTTGCAGTCAAATAATGAAAAAAATTATTTTCAAAGTAAATGTGAAAAATTGATTTAATTGAATTAATTGAGAAATTTCAGACCCACACAGAAGTTGCACAGGTGTTATAGTTAATTCCCAAAACTCTTCACCTGCCTTCAACTACTGTTAACATTTTGCCAGTTTGTTTTCTCTATACATTTGTATATACACACAATGTAATGTGTACATTGTTCTTAATCTTCTTTGCATCTTTTGAGAATAAGTTTAGAAATCAGGCCCTTTAGCCTGGATCTCCTAAGAGCAAGGCCATTCTCTCATAATCAGCAGTCAGATTCAGAAAATGTAACATTGATACAATTCAAATATGTAATAAGTAGTCCATTTTCAAATTTCACCGATTGTTTGATAATGTTTTTATGCAACCATCTTGCCAATCCTGGCTCCAGTATTGCATTTAGTTGTAGTGCCTCTTTAAAAGCCTTTCTCTTTCATGGTATTGATATTTTTGAAGAATCAGTTTGGTTTTATATGTGTCCTCATGATTTGATTCAGGTTGTGGCTCCCCCCTCCCCCCGCCCACCAGGAATACTACGTAAGCAATACTGTGATTTTTCTCAGTGCTTCATCTCAAGAGGCACCTGATGTCAGTTGTCCATTATTGGTGGTGGTAATTTTAACCACTTGGTTAAGGTGATGTGTCCAAGATTTCTCCACCTAAAGATTCTGTTCTTTCCTTTTGTACTTAGTAAGGGGAATACTTTGACACTGGGGAAATATCTCATTCCCAAACAAACTTTGACCCATTAGTGTTAGAATGTGTCCATGAGTCTTACTTGGATCAATTTACATTTACCGGCTGGCAGTCTGCTTTACAGAAGAGCTTCCCCTTTCTCCCTATTCATTTGTTGGTTTATTTATGAAAATATCATCTTAAAGCCCCATATCTTAAGGTAAGTCTTATAAAAATGATTAAATCTCCAAGGTACATCTCGTTTTCATTTCCTAAAAAGAATGTAAAGAATTGGGAGACAGAAAATTTGGCAAGTTTTATTGTGGCCTAAGTAGTATCGGGGGAAAAATTGGAGGCGAGGGAACACATTGTCTGCTTTTTTTTTTTTTTTCTTTTTCTGTTTTAGAGGCTATTATGAGAGAGTGTATGGCGAATAGAAGGATGTGTTGTGATCAAGCTTGGTGAAAGTCAGGTCCTACAAATTAACCATTCTCTTCGGTGTGGTACTTCTCAGAGGCATTAATATGCTAATGAGCTTGTCACTATCTTAGCAGAGGATGAAGTACCCTAGTCCCCTCAAGTATCCCTGTGGGCCACCTTTCACTAACAAACGTTAATGTGCATTATTCAGGAGAAGCATTAGACTCTTTTTTAGGTAATAAAAAGATTAACAGGACAGTCTCTGCCTTCAGGGAATTTATCTATTTGGGTCCAGGGGCAGGCAGAAGAAAATGAAAGAAGAAAAAACAACTCAAACACTGCTATTGCTGGCAGAATAAAAGCTAGGGCACCCAGGCTGGGGGATTCAGAGGAAGAGATCTTAATTAGAAGAGGAGGGGCGCCTGGGTGGCTCATTTGGTTAAGCGACTGCCTTCGGCTCGGGTCATGATCCCAGAGTCCCAGGATCAAGTCCCAGGATCGAGTCCCGCATCAGGCTCCCTGCTGAGCGGGGAGTCTGCTTCTCCCTCTGACCCTCTCCCTGCTCATGTGCTTTCTGTTTCTCAAATAAATAAAATCTTAAAAAAAAAGAGGAAACACTTCCTGGATAGTGTTTGTAAATAGGTAAATTTAAACTGAGTTGAGGGTAAAAGGGCAGAAATGGGGCAAATGTAATAAGCACATAAGACAGGAGAGTTGTGGGAATTGTGATGGGAAGTGGGCCTCTGTATATGGGCTGTATTCAGGAGAGGGAAAGAGGGTGTGCCAGATCATGGAGTCCCTTGAATTACAGCATGAGAAAGTTGTCCCTTAATCCTGGCTGCTGGGAGTTTTGAGGTAGGGAAGGGAGGGAGGAAGGGCAGGGAGTGTATTGAACAGAGTACAACTTGAGGAAGATGGAAGTGGTTGTCATGTGTAAGCTGGGGTAGAATGAGGGGAGACGAAGTCCATGATTGAGGGCAGTGGTCTTCAGATTTAATCACTGTATACTTCCTAAAATAGTTTCAAAAACTCTATCTCATGCATTTTTAAGTTTACAGTTATTTTTTGAAGCAAAACTTATAAATGTAACTGTTACAAAGTTTTTTTTAAATGGAATCTACATAGCATAACACTTTGATACCAACTGTCATCCATTTTCAAGAATAAACTTTTAAATTGGTAATTTTACCCTGTTCTTTTTTTTCTTGATCTCTCCATTTCCTACACAATTTTACTGAGTAGGTATCTCAATGAAATGGATGGGACTTCTTTAAAAGATTTTTTTTTTTTTAGAGAGCAAGCAAGCACGAGTGCAGGGAGGGACGGAGGGAGAGCAAGAGCAGACTCCCCTGCTCAGTGGGGAGCCTGATCTGGGGCTCATCCCAGGACCCTGAAATCATGACCTGAGCTGAACTCAGATGCTTAACCAACTGGGCCATCCAGGCACTCCTGGATGGGGCTTTTTAAAAAGTGATGTATGTATTCATGGATGAATAATTTATTGCCAGAATGAGACAATATTTAGTATCCATTTCTGCTTTTTATTTTAAGACCTATGTGCACTGAGAAATTTTGTTGACGTAAATAAATTGATGGAAAGGGTTTTGTTAGCAGCGCCACTAATTTCCTTGAACTTCTTCCAACTTACATGCTAAAATTTTTAAAAACGTGGTTAAATCATATGATCTCACTGATATGAGGAATTCTTAATCCCAGGAAACAGGGTTGCTGGAGTGGTGGGGGGGGGTGGGAGGGATGGGGTGGCTGGGTGATAGACACTGGGCAGGGTATGTGCTATGGTGAGCGCTGTGAATTGTATAAGACTGTTGAATCACAGACCTGTACCTCTGAAACAAATAATACATTATATGTTAAAAAAAAAAAAAAGGAAAAATGAAGGGGGGGAAATCAGAGGCGGAGATGAACCATGAGAGACTATGGACTGAGAAACAAACTGAGGGTTCTAGAGGGGAGGGCGTGAAGGGATCGGTTAGCCTGGTGATGGGTATTAAAGAGGGCACGTATTGAATGGAGCACTGGGTGTTATAGGCAAACAGTGAATCACTACATCAAAAACTAATGTGTGGTGATTAACAACATAATAAAATAAAGTTAAGAAAAAATGTGGTTAATGAGCTATTCAGCCTTTCAAATTTTTTGAAAGCAAAGGATTGAAAAATATCTGACTTGTAGATGTATTTGTTACAGTCTTTAGAGAGTTGATCTCTTAACACTTCCAGTAGTATCTCAATGGGTCCGTTTGTTTGACAGTGGAGGTTTTTCCAACCTTGGGGCAGTGTGACATGGTGGCCTTGGAGCTGAGAGATACATCTTTAACTTGTCCGGTCGGAGGCCGGACATTGTAAAAGGGAAAGCCTTAGGATCCAAACCCCTAGACACATTTTTGCAATAAGAGTACTCCTGGAAGTTGGGGTCTAGAATATCCCTTCAAGTCATCCATCTGATTTATTCCCAGGAAAGTCTTTGTGTCCCTCATGGGGTTCAAGTGCCCCAGTTTGTTCTCAGCAAAAGACATCAGAACCTCTGAATTAGGGTGTTGGGAACTGAGAGGTGGGAATACAGAATACTTTATAAAAGTAGAATTTATAGTTCTTAGCAACTGATTCGATGATGGGGGCCAGAAAGGTACATTAAAAAGGTAAGTGAAGACTTCATGTTTGAGAACGCAAAGTCACAGGGGAGAAAGTCCTGAGGAGGAGCTGGTTTTTATAAGATTGGTTTGGGCAGTTAAATTTTTAGAACAAATGTGACACTGAGGTGGAGATTCTATGATATACCTGCAAATATGGATCTAGGGATCAGGGCAGAATTTTGGAGGTTATTTGCATTATAAGTGATAGTTGAAGCCATGAATTTTCAAGGGGGAGGGGAGAAGGGTGTGTGTGTGTGTGTGTATAAAATGTGAGGACAAAAGTAGAGGGAAACTACCTACATAAAACGATCAGAAAAAAATAAGAATAGTCCAGAAAGGTAGAAAAATACTCAGGATGGTGTACTTCCACAGAACCCAAGAAAAGAGAATTTTAGAGGAGGGTGTTGGGATAGCAGAAGTCAGCCTTGTCAAGTGCTGCAGAGAAGTCAGACAATAGGTCTAAGAAGGGCTCTCTAATCTTGGCAAATTATTGCTGATCCTTAAGACGAAAATCCCAAGAGTGAAGGAGAAATAAGATTGCTTATCTTGAGGAGGTGAAGGCTGCAAAGGGGACTACCTCTTTAAGAAGTTGGATGAGGGGCACCTGGGTGGCTCAGTTGGTTAAGCCGCTGCCTTCTGCTCAGGTCATAATCCCAGGATCCTGGGATCAAGCCCTGCATCGGGCTCCCTGCTCAGCGGGGAGCCTGCTTCTCCCTCTGCCTCTGCCTGCCTCTCTGCCTACTTGTTCTCTCTCTCTCTCTGTCAAATAAATAAAATCTAAAAAAAAAAGTTGGTGAAAAAGTCATTTTAGAGAATAGCAAGCTTAAGTTCTAGATTCGGTGTGTCAGGAAAAAACCCATGTACTCAGAATTGCCCCTAATTACCTTATATTGCTCCTAAAGCATAGTATACATAGCCTTATTTTCCTTCCTCCATTGTAATGTTTTCCCTCCTCCAATGTGTCCTGGATGAGACGGTTGGTGTTTAAAGGCAATGTTGTTGGAAAAATATATCTTTAGACAGCAGTAGTGAGATGCTACGTTTGGAGAAGCACGTCAGGACAGCTGAAGCCCTTCTGTATCTCAAGGGCTCTCAAGCTCTCTGTATCTCAAGCTCTCAAGCATATCTGTGGTCAAGAGTAGAATGGTGGCCAGGAGCACTACTCAGACCGCTCTCCCTTCCTTTTGTTCTCCTGGCTACTGGCACTATTCCCCCTGACTTGGTGCCAGAGAGTTCATCAAATACATTTATGACAGTAAGGAATGGGAGATGATTTTTTGAGGGTAGTTCTGGGAACTTAGGCATTTGGAACATTTTCTGAGAGAAGTTGAGATTTAAGAATAGTAGATTCAAAATTCTTATTGAAAGAGCATGAAATTAGCATGAATTTGTAGTATGTCTGAGCATTGTTAACAAGGAATAGAAAAGAGGCTTACTTATGGTATTGATGCAGGTAGAACCAGGATTGTCTCCACTGAATTAGAATTCTTCTTGCTTCTCTGTACTCCTTTCCTCCTCCTCTGCTCCAGCGACTAAGGGTATCATAATCGGGAGAGGAGTAATGTGCTGGGACCCCTGGGTGGCTCAGTTGGTTGGGCGTCTGCCTTCGGCTCAGGTCATGATCCCGGGGTCCTGGGATCGAGTCCCGCATCAGGCTCCTTGCTCAGTGGGGAGCCTGCTTCTCCCTCTGCCTGCCTCTCTCTCTGCTTGCGCTCCGTCTCTCTCTCTGACAAATAAAATCTTAAAAAAAAAAAAAAAAAAAAGGAGTGATGTGCTACCTGGGGTTCTCTTAGAATGCTGTGTAAAGGCAAAAGGTCTTTTGGCTTGGAAAAGACATGATCTTTGCTTCTTGCTTAACTTTAAAAACATGATTTTATTTAATAATCGAGAATTTTAATAAAGTCTTAGTGTAGAACAGTTGAATATATGTTGCCTGGAATTGTTTATTGCCCAAAAGAGGTAACTACTACTGAATTTAAGTTGTTGCTTAGCATTCCTATGCCATTCCTAATTACAGGGTGGCAGTATGACTTCTCTAGCCAGGTAAGAGGATATTGCAAAATGTAATAATGTTACTTTTTAAAAATTAGAAGGCTAGGTTGATTTTGGTTGGCCCCTACTCTTTCTGCCTCGCTTCTATAGGAACCCTGTGTCCCACCTGCGCTACAGTCCTTGGGCAGTTTGCCAGACATGCCGTGGTTTGTCTTTCCTCCCTCACCATCCTTAGATCTTTCTGCCAGGAATGCCCTCTTCCTGCCCTCTGTCCTGCTTGGCAACTCCGGTGTATTTTCCAAGAACTGCCTGACTTTTTGATGTCTTCTTGTACTCACCAGTGCAGATTTAGACATGTAATAACTAACAACATATAATAGTTAACAGTATATTTTGTATGTATTTATTCTTACACCATGTATCTTTTCTTAGTATGTATGTCTATATATTTGTACACATATCTGCACACATATACTTACATGCATACACTTTTGTCTAGCGTTTATATCTGTGTTCCTTGTTGAGTGCTTGGCACTCCCAGTATATGTGCTGCCCTACTTACTGGTTGAAATGGATGAAAACATTTAAAAACACATGGAAACCACATTAAGATAATCTGTATCTAGAAACAGACCTAAATGTAGAGGGGAGGGAACATTTGCTTATTTGCCTGACACTATGTTAGAGATTTTATAGACATTATCTTAGAATGTATGTCTTAAAAATCTTTTCCTTTATTGAAGTCTTGTGGTATTTTATAGATGAGGAAGCAGACTCAAATTAATTAGGTATTTGTGTAAGTTCACATAGTTCATGAGTAGCAAAATATGAGATTTGAACCTAGATCTGTCTTATTTTGAAGAGCGTCTGCCCTTTTCACACCACTTTTTGCTGTCACTGTGTAGGGGTTAAATTAATCTTCTTCAGACTTCCACATGGGTCCAACTTTTAAACTTGCATATTTTCCTTAAATTTAAAACAGCTAAAAATTGGGTCATTGCTTTCTGCTACTTTGGATTTCTGTTGGTGCTGGTGCAAGGAGCTGAGAGTAGGTAGAGGATACATCCTGAACTGTAAAGATATTTTCTCTCTTCCACTATAAGATCTCTTAGCTTTATACAAAGGGAAGTTTTCTGTTTTATAAGTTAACAGAGAGAAATGTCATTTTTCTATGGTTACTTTCTTATTTTTTTTCTTGATCTCTTTATTTGAATTGTAACACGTTTGGTTCTTATAATTTGGAACTAGAAGGATCTGTTGAGTCTAATTTATGTTTTGGGCCTTTGCCATATGATGCCTTAAATATAAGGCTTCAGTTCGTACTCTAGGTTTCTATTCCTATTAGGAATTCTCTTCTATTAGGATTCTATTCTATTAGAATTCACTAAAACCCACAAGTTTTCATTAAAAGATTAAAGAGTACACTTACGATGAGCACTGAGTAACGTATAGAATTGTTGAATCACTATATTGTACACCTGAAACTAATATAACACTATGTTAACTATACTGGAATTAAAGTAAAAAACTTAAGTAAAAAACTTTTTAAAAAGGTTGTTATATAGCTTTTTCATGGAAACTTTTATAATTATGAGGTTTTGAAAAATGAAGATTGCGTACTTAAGTATTTGTTGGAATTCTGTCTCTTATGTAGAGCTTGCAAGTCCTCTTCCTTTTTCCACTCCATCCTGGTTGCCCTTCAGCTAAGACAGTAAATTTACTGGGGAGAGGAAGTATAGGAATTTGGGGAGGTCAGATAATTTGAAAAAGCATTTTAGAGTGATCATTGTTCTTATATGCTTTTTGATCAATTTGAAATTTCAAATAACATGAAAAGATGACCTAATTTTTTTTTACTTCATCAGTGGAGGAGCCTAGGTTTTTAAGGCTTTGAAGCCCTAAAGGGCTATTGCTGCCATAGTGTCCAAGAATCCATAAACTTGAGTTAGTTCTCCAGAAAGAAAGCGCTCTGGTGGGGTATGGAGGCATGAAATGTCTCTCTTCATCTGCAGTAATAGTCCTTGTCTTTGTCTATTTTGTCTAATAATAATATCACCACTTTGGCTTTCTTAGGCTTACTGTCTCATGTTTTATCTTTTCTTTTTTTTTTTTTTAAGATTTTATTTATTTATTTGACAGAGAGAGACACAGCGAGAGAGGGAACACAAGCAGGGGGAGTGGTAGAGGAAGAAGCAGGCTTCCTGCTGAGCAGGGAGCCCGATGTGGGGCTCGATCCCAGGACCCTGGGATCATGACCTGAGCCGAAGGCAGACGCTTAACGACTGAGCCACCCAGGCGCCCCTGTTTTATCTTTTCTAAAAAAATTCTTTTCAGCCTACTGATTGAAATTTTGGCTTTAAAACTCTCTCTCTGGTGGATAAGGCTATAGTTGGGTGTTACTTTTTTATTAGTTGGGGATCTCTGCTTTTAAATGTTTAGTCCGCTTATATGTAATGTAATTATTGATCTGGTTGGATTTAGGTCTGTTTTTTTTTCTATTTGTCTCTTTTTTTCCTCCCTCTGTTGCTTTTTTCCTGACTTTCTTTTGGGTTAATGATATTTTTTAGTATTCATTTTAATTCCCCTATTGGCTTCCTAGCTCTTCTTTCTTACATGTTTTAGAGAATACTCATAAGGATTATAATTTGTATCTTTATCATCTATCTAGTGTTCTACTTTGCATAAATTATAGGATCCTTGTTAACAGTACAGCTACATTTACTACCTCTGTGTTCTCTGTTTTATCAGAGGATATTATTTACTGTACCATCACTCAGTATATGTGGTAGGATTTTTTCATTAGTGGTAATAGTCTTTTTTATTGGTTATTTTCTTATTTCTCTTTTTTGTAACCTGTGACAGACATTTGCAGGATGACTGGGTAAGACCTAAGTGTGCAGTCTGTAACTATGGTAACCAAATCCTTGTGGCCTCCATAAAGATGAGATCCAGAATCTTACTAGTCCAATCAAGAATTGATAAATCTTGAATTCGGAAAGGAGGGTTCAGGCCAGAGTGATTCCACAGATACTGGCAAGAGGTAACAGTTATGGGAAATAGAAGTAAAGCTTTGTCACCAGTGCCCATGGCAGAATGGAACACCTCCTTTTGTAGAGAAGTAATTGTCAACCGTGATGGATAGAGTGGTGTCCAAAGTTGAAGCAAAATACGATTTTGCTGCCCTCTAACAGTATGTTTCTTAAATATGGTTGTTCAACAATCTGCATTTGAATTAGTAGAGGTATTTATTAAAAATGAGTGCTCCCGGGGCTCACTCCAAACCTACATAATTAGTATTTGAATATGCGACTTGGCAGTCTGCATTTAGAGGTAAGTGCTCCAAGCTTGCCTTGTACACGGCAATGTTGGACGGTCGCCGCTCTAAGAGTCCTGGCTTCCTAAGGACCAGAATCATGTTTTTAATGGTTATCTTTAAGATTAACAAGTATGAGACTGATGAAACAGTTTGGTCATAGTCATAGAATTCTAGAGCCTGCATAAAGGTGCCTTTGAGGTCATGCTAGCTCAACAGTCCTGTGCTAGAAAGAGAAAACAGAGGCCAAATGAGAGCATCTGAGAGGTTTTTACAACTTTCTGATTCAAAATAAATACTTTGCTATGAATCATATATCAGCATAAACTGTATAAAATTTGTCTGCACTATATAATTATTTTAATGTTAGGTGTTATTTTTAATCCAGTTTGAAAATCTCTGCCTTTTAATTGGGGTATTGAGACTATTTGTGCTCAGCATGGTTACTGAATGTCAGTTGGGTTTAAATCTCACATCTTGCTGTTTCTCTTCTGTTTGTCCTATCTTTTCTTTTTTTTTTTTTAATTTTTTAAAAGATTTTATTTATTTGAGAGAGAGAGAGGGAAACAGCATGAGAGGGGAGAGGGTCAGAGGGAGAAGCAGGCTCCCTGCTGAGCTGGGAGCCTGATGTGGGACTCGATCCCAGGACTCCAGGATCATGACCTGAGCCGAAGGCAGTCGCCCAACCAACTGAGCCACCCAGGCACCCCATGTCCTATCTCTCCTTTTATCCTCTTTTTCTGCCTTTTGGATTGAGTTTTTTTTTTTTTTTTTTTTTTATGATTCCATTTTATGGCCTTTATTGGCATACTAGCCATATATCTTTGGTGGGGTTTTTTTTATGTTTAATGGCTAGTGTAGAGTTTATAATTAGTATACATCTTTAAACAGTTTGCCTCCAAATAATATGTATCTCTTCACATACGGTGTAAGAACTCTAGGACAGTGTATTTTGCCCTTTTCCTACCTTTGTGCTATTATAGTCATATATTTTAACTTCTATGTATGTTAGAAACCCAAAGTACATTTTTTTAAAGTTTTTATTTAAATTCCAGTTAGCATGCAGTGTAGTTAGTTTCAGATGTACAATATGGTGATTCAGCACTTCCATACAACATCTGGTGCTCATCACAAGTGCCCCGCTAGTCCCCATCACCTATTTCACCCATCCCCCCAACCCACCTCTCCTCTGGTGACCATCAGTTTGTTCATTCTAGTTAAGAGTCCCCAGAGTACATTTTTTATCTTCTCTTTTTTTTTTTTTGCAGTCCATATTTTTACCTTAATTATCTTTCAAAGAGATTTTTATTTTGTTTATTTTTATTTTATTTTTTTAAAGATTTTATTTATTTATTTGAAGAGAGAGACACAGCGAGAGAGGGAACACAAGCAGGGGGAGTGGCAGAGGGAGGAGCAGGGAGCCCGAGCGGGGCTCGATCCCAGGACCCTGGGATCATGACCTGAGCCGAAGGCAGACGCTTAACGACTGAGCCACCCAGGCGCCCCTATTTTTTATTTTTTAAAGATTTTATTCATTTATTTGACAGAGACACAGCGAGAGAGGGAACACAAGCAGGGGGAGAGGGAGAAGCAGGCCTCCCGCTGAGCAGGGAGCCCAACGTGGGGTCGATCCCAGGACCCTGGGACCATGACCTGAGCTGAAGGCAGACACTTAATGACTGTGAGCCACCCAGGCGCCCCTCAAAGAGATTTTTAAATGAGAAAAATACTTGTATTTACCCACATATTTGCCATTTCTACTGCTCTTCATTCCTTTGTATAGATCTAGATTTCCAGTTAGTAAAATTTTCTTTTTGCTTGAAGGACTTTAATATTTCTTGTAGTGCAGGTTTGCTGGTGATGATGTCTGTCAGCTTTTGTGTGTTTGAAATCTTCGTATTTGAAAGATACGAATTTCAGAGATACTTTAAAGATGTTTACTTACTGGGTATAGAGTTGTAGGTTGACATTGTTTTTTGTTTTTTTTTTTGTTTTTGTTTTTTTCCTTTTAGTACTTTAAGGAATGCTCTACTGTCTCTTGGCTTATATTGTTTCTGATGAGAAGTCTGCTGTAATTCTTACATTCTTTTGCTTATAATGTGAGTTATTCTGACTGCATTTCAGAATTTACCAGTGTTTGACATTTTATTTATTTACAAGTTGTTAGTGTTCTGATTGAACATGTTAAGTTCTCAGTAATCACCCCATGCTGAGTTTCTGGAGCCTCTGACCGCTGTGTTTCTAGAGACAACTACACATATCTGTAGAAAAAGAGGAGAGGTAACATCCTTGAGTCATTCATGGCTTCTGAGTTGATGTAAGAGTCTCTTGTGATCCTTTATACCACTCCAGAAACATTAAAGGCAGTCTTACTTATGGTGCTTCAGACAGGCAAGGGGTACTTTTTAGTTTCAAAGTGTTATAAGGAGTATTTCTGATGTCTCTGATAGTTGGTGTGGATGACTACAGCTCAGAGTCTGATGTGATTATTATACCTTCAGCCCTGGACTTTGTCTCACAAGATGAAATGTTGACGCCACTGGGGAGATTGGACAAGTATGCTGCAAGTGAGAACATATTTAACAGGTATGTGCATATTCTTTTCCTTGTGGAAGTGGAATGATTAATTATTACATTCATTTCCGTAGGGAAGATCCAGTTTTCCAGTTTAAAGTAGTATTAACATGTGTAGTCTCAGTCAGCATGTTTTGTTGATAATCACAGCCAAGGCCTCTTTTATAATGGTTTACTCCTTGATCCTAGTAAGCATGTGGCACTCTTTGCTTTTTGGCAAAAAACAAAAACAAAACACCATTACTTTTTTGCTCTTAGGCATAATTTTGATATTTGTGTAAAGTGATTACTGAGGGGGGTATATTATTCTTTCAGCAGATGATGTTGTATACCTACTGTGTGCCAGGTGATATTTAAGGGGACTGGGACACTCTTCCTAATGCATTATTTCTCCAGCTGTGGTCCCCAGAATACCTGTATCAGTTTTCTGGGAAATCTGCGTCTTAAATTTCTTGAGTATAGAGGTATAAAACTCACTTAGTAAAAATGAATGTGTGTATTTGTATATACTGAAGATACATGATGAAGAATGTGTGTATTTTCCTATTATTTGATAGTTGAAGGTAACTGTTGGAAATTTTATAGAATTTTCAGTGACCTTAGAAATTTGTCACTTCAGTTAAAGATGAAAAATATTTTGGTAAATATTCAGTCTCATCCTGTTACAATAAAATCCATACTGGCATTTGTCACTTAGGAAATTAGTGACTTAATGTATGTTATAAAATGTATTAAGAAATTCTTTAAAACCATGTAGATTCTACCTTTTGGAATTCTAAATATTACTCATGAACACCACTAAACACCATATCATTTTCTTTTTCTGTTAGACAAATGGTGGCCCGGAGTTTGCTGGACACGTTGAGGGAAGTCTGCGATGATGAAAGAGATTGCATTGCTGTTTTGGAAAGAATTAGCAGATTAGCTGACGATTCAGGTATATGCTTATGCAGAGAAAGGTTTCTTTTACCAAATTTGAGGTTTTAAAAACTAATGAAAAACTTAGTGTGATGTGAGACTTCTTTAAAAGATTTCCTAATTACCAAATACATCAGTAAAAAGAAAAAACTTTCTAAAGCCACATTTTGTAGTTGGTCTGTTTAGTTTAATTTTGGAAATTTCTCAGAAAAATCTAAAAATTGTTTTCGCATCATGTATGTTAATATTTTAGGATTACTAAAAACTTAAAAATAATTTTGAATAAATTTTAAAAGGGAGGGATTGGGCTATAAGTTTTTTTTAAGCAAATATAAAATGCTTCCTTTTCCTATGCTTTCTCACTTGTGAAAAATGTGAATCAGTCATGATAAAACTAGAGCGTTTTGTCTCCAAAGCGAAGATAGGAGGGTCTGCTTACAAAAGAGATAAACCTGACTTCAGGCTTGGAATATGGTTCTATTAAGTTTTTTAAAAATATTTTTTTCTTGAGGCAAAATATGCATAACATAAAACTTACCATTTTAACCTAATCTTAAGTCATATGCATATCTTTATTTTTTATTTTAGAAACAATTCAAAAATAAATATATTTTTTTCTTAAACCCATTCTCTCTATTAAAATGTGTTATTTTTCATTTTATTTTTTTTAGATTTTATTTATTTGACAGAGACAGAGGGGGAACATAAACAGGGGGAATGGGAGAGGGAGAAGCAGGCTCTCCGCCGAGCAGAGAGCCTGATGTGGGGCTCGATCCCAGGACCCTGGAATCATGACCTGAGCCGAAGGCAGATGCTTAACGACTGAGCCATCCAGGCGCCCCTATTTTTCACTTTTTATCAAACTCTTTTGCATGTTAGCAGTCTCATTTTTTAATTTTTAGATGGGCTCATCTTTTGGTGAGCAATTTGTTTTATGGGAATATGCTTTACTATTTACATAAGCCTTAAGTGTTTTTTATTTTCCTATAGGGTAGAAAAAAATTGGTAAGCTTACAAATAATCTGTCTAATGATGATGTATGTACTTGCTCATGTGTGTATGCTTGTTCCAGAATGGTTTTAGAAGAAGCTCATCAATTATAATTTTCACTTACTTATTTTTTGCATTATGGTTATTTATTCCTTTCTTAGTAGAATAGATACTCTTTAGGGAGGAATTTGTGTTTATTTTCTTTTACCTGTTTGCCACCTATAGTGCTTGTTTTTATAAATATATGTAGGTATATGTAGTTGACCCTTGAACATGGGTTTGAACTGTGCAGATGTATTGATACAGATTTTTTTTGATGAGTACAGTACTATAAATGTATTTTCCTTATGATTTTTTCTTTCTTTTCACCAGCTTACTTTATTGTAAGAATACAGTATACAGTACATATAAGCTAAAAAATATGTGTTAGTCAACTGTTTGTTATTGGTAAGGCTTCCAGTCAACAGTAGACTAATAGTAGTCAAGTTTTGGGGGTGTCAAAAGTTATATGTGGATTTTCTACTGCACAGGGAGGGGTCAGTGCCCTAGCCCCCTAGTTCAAGGGTCAGCTGTAGATTTTTAAAAGATATATTCTCAAGTTGTTGAGTTCATGATAAATCTCTCTATTGACATTTACATTTTTTGTTCATTTGGTAAAAATAACACAGTACACAGTCCTATGCCAGATTCTAGAATAAATGCTAGAACAGTTACTAAGGTGAATAAGAATTCCTGTCATCAAATTAACAGTTTAATGAATGCAGCTAACTTATAAACAATACATTATAATGGGGAGCATTGGTCCTGATTTCAGGAAGTTAGTGACATTGAGTTGAATTTAACAGAATGATGAGGTACAGAGAAGGAAAGGAGCATACTCAGGAGAAGAAAAGACTGGTTTAGAGGTTTAAGTAGTTCAAGATAGCGCCACATTTGGTCAACAGGTAGTTTACTGAGTCTACAGTTTAAAATAATGAGGCTCTTCAATAAGGCAGTCGAGGTATAGATTGTAGGGGTTTATACTGTGCCATGCTAGAGTGCATTTTTGTGATATAGAACAGTAATGTACCAGTATGCACAGACTTGGTGACATAGATGGGCAACAGGAACACTTACTTGTTGGGGAACTCTGTTACTTGAATACTGAATAAAACTACACTACAAAAAGTACATGGACTATAAAGTTTCAGCTCCATGAAGTAAAGCAAAATGAAGACCAATGTAATTAGTACTCAGATCAGGAGATAGAACTAGCATCCCAGAATCCATTTCAGGGCACCTCCTCATTTCTGTCCTCTTCTTCCCCAAGGTAATCCATGTTTTGAGTGCTAAGTGTTTAGATTAGTTTGCTCCTCTGAACTTTATATGGAATCATACTGAATATGTTCTTTTGTGTCTAGCTTCTTTATACTTCTGAAGCTTATCAGGTTGTTGGTGTGTAACTCTATAGGTTTTTTTTAATTGAAGCAGAAAAGATTTGGATGAAAAATGTACTGATAAGGAAAAAAAACTTACAAGATTAGTAGTAAATCTAAACAAGTATTTGCTATAAAAAATCCTAAAAATATGAATAACAACTTTAGGGGAATAAAGAAATCAAGGTAAACGTTGATAAGGAATAGGCAAATGAGAGATTTTAAGGTTCTGAGCTCCTTGTTTGCTCAGGAGACTAGAATATATGCATTAATTTTGCAACTGTATATTTTTCAGTAGTCATGATCAGCCCAGCCCACCAAGTTAGAGACGTTAGGCTCAACTCCCTTTTCTTCCTTCATTCCCTTCAGCCATCATAGTAGCTCTGAAATCCCTCCCCAGCACTTCAGTTCCTCCCAAACGACTCACAGTACATTCATTTCTTGACTCTGTTTTGTTCCATTGGTCTTTTTACCTAAGCATGACTTTGAAGAAAGAGAAGTTACTGATTCCATTCTTTTTTTTTAAGATTTTATTTATTTATTTGAGCAGTGGGGAGGGGCAGAGGGAGAGGGAGAAGCAGACTCCCTGCTGAGCAAGGAGCCTGACATGGGGCTCGATCCCTAAGATCATGACCTGAGCCAAAGGCAGATGCCCAACCGACTGAGCCACCCAGGCACCCCTACTGATTTCATTCTTAGCCAGAACTGTAACTTGTATCCTTCTTTTGCTTCAAAAATTTATATAAGTATTAGGTCAGTGTTGGAAAATTCAGGGTCAGTGAGGAAAAGGAGAGGCCTATTTTTTTTTTTTTTTAAACTAAGTATTTTTCAAAACAGAAGCACTATTTTGTTCAATTACTGTCTGACTTCACATGGCAGAGCCATGTAATATAAATTCCAAATACTGGTTTGTTGATAAGATTCTTAGCTTTGTAAGATGCTAGTACATTTTCTGCTGATAGTTTCATTAATTTCTGTTTGTTGAAATTTAAATTTCCTCCGGACCCATGCATGCATATTTACCATAGTAACTGTAATGATACATTCATTAATACCGAAGTTCTAATTAGGTCTGATGTAACGAATTGTATTGATAATCCATCATGTCTGTATGTGTCTTAGTCACTTGCATTTCTTCTGAGAATTGCCTGTCCGTATCCTTATTTTCTTTCTTGTGTTCATTTGAACAATGGGTTCTTTGTATATTTAGTTATTAATATTTTGTTATACGTGTATTTTCTCCCAGGCTGGTTTGCCTTTAAACTGAGTGTGGTACCTGTTGTCTATAATGGAGGCTTTATAAAGTAGAATTAGTTGGTCTCCAAGTTGGTGCTGGGGTTTTGTTTGCCTTGGAAGGGCTTCTTCCTCAAGACTAAACTTTTTTTTTTAATGTTGTCTTTTCGTGCTTTTCATCTTTAAAAACAGTTTGGAACTTTAATTCACTTAGAATTCATTTATGATATGCAGGATAGGAATCTTTTTTTTATCACATATCTGATTCTCCTGCCATTACTCTTAGCAGTTCATCCTTTTGAAACCCAGAGATTTGAAATGATGTATTTGTCATACTTAAATTTGCTGTACATACTTGGGTCTTTTCAGATTTTTTTTGTTTCTTTAACTTGATTGGTCTACTTTAACAGTCACTTACCATTTTAGTCTTAATTTTAACCAGGAATTCTCCATTCATTGATTGAATTTAGCTTAGGAACCGGTCCTTATGAGGCTCTTAAATAGTCCTAGGAGGCTCTTTAATAGTTCATAGATAAGGGGCACCTGGGTGGCTCAGTCAGTTGGGTGGCTGCCTTCGGCTCAGGTCGTGATCCCGGAGTCCCGGGATCAAGCCCCACGTTGGGCTCCCTGCTCAGTAGGGAGCCTGCTTCTCCCTCTGCTCCTCACCTTGCTCATTCTCGCTCTCTCTCACACTCTCTCAAATAAATAAATAAAATCTTTAAAAAAAAAGTTCATAGTTAATACATATTTTATTGATGTGAATATTGGATATTTAACCCCTAACATATGTGACACAATGTAGGTGATGGATAAATTCGGTCATAATAGGAAATGATTGCATACTTGGTACACAGTAGGAAGATAGAAGCCTGGGATGGGAGTAGGGTCTTCCTTTTACTCATGGGGTTGACCTGCGTATGATTGTGAAAAGGTTCCTAGAGTTAGAGAACATTGTGTAAGTCCTTTTTATGCCGAGGACGGAAGTCCAAAGCTTTCCTAAATAGTCTTAAGCCCAGGCAAAGATTTTGTTACTGTGGGAGAATGTGTTTGCTCACATTTCTGTTATTTCAATAGAACCAACCGTGAGAGCAGAGCTGATGGAACAGGTGCCTCATATTGCATTGTTTTGTCAAGAAAACCGGCCTTCAATCCCATATGCTTTTTCCAAATACTTACTACCTATTGTGGTTAGATATCTCGCAGATCAGAATAATCAGGTAAGAGTGTCATTTACAGGTTCTTACTGGAAATGCATGTAATATGATGTATGTAGAATAGCCTCCCCTAGCTGGTCTCATTTGAGTGTTTTTTCCTCTTCAACTTCATTATTCTGTTTTTCAAAATGACCATGTGTCTTAGACAGATATGTTGAGAGTCTGGCAAATCTAGGACATCTGCTTAATGCTGTTACAAGATGATGCCCAGTAGCTGCATTCTCACATGGTACCCTCACGGGTGTCCCTCAGAAAGTTTGGGAATTTGGGAGTCACCTTTCACAAGGATGGCTTTTCTTTTGCATGCATGAGAGCATGCGAGCGGGGAGGTGCGGCAGAGGGAGAGAAGCAGATTCTCCACTGAGTGGGGTACCCAACGCAGGGCTCAATCCCGGACCCTGAGATCACGACCTGAGCTGGAATCAAGAGTCGGGGGCCCGACCGACTGAGCCACCCAGGCACCCACAAGGATGGCTTTTCTGTTCCGTTTCATTTGTCGTATCACAATCTACCAAGTTCTGTCTTGGCAGTAGCTGGAGGAAATAACGACAAGTTTTTATTTGCAAGGTTTTGCCAGTTATGAATCCCTTTAAGTTGAGATGAAAAGTCTTCAGTATTGTGAAAAACAAGTAATAGAGTTTTGTTATATCACGTATGTACTTTGTTTATACTGCTCATTTCTTTCCTAGGTAAGAAAAACAAGTCAGGCAGCTTTGCTGGCTCTGCTGGAGCAGGAGTTAATTGAGCGATTTGATGTGGAGACCAAAGTGTGCCCTGTCCTCATAGAGCTAACTGCCCCAGATAGCAACGATGATGTGAAAACAGAAGCTGTGGCTGTAAGTAGAAGGCGCTTTTTCTGTTCAGGCAAAAATTAGTCACTGTATTGACAAATAGGAAGTGCTCAAATATTATGTGCTATGGAGTTTGTACGTATTAGGTATCAAAGTAGCCACAAATCATTAGAAAGGGCTAGAAAGGGACATAGGCACACAAAAAAGGTCTATGTTCTGTAGGCCCCATGTTGTGCTTTGCACCCGTGAATTAGATGGCTCTATTACTGGGCTCTGAGAAAGCAAGATATGGAGCAAGAGAATAATAAGTAACTGTAAGTTTATTATTATGGAAAAAGAAGATGGGAGAAATAATCAGTGCAGTTATAACAAAAAACACAAAAACCCTGTGTTGGGTGAAGAAACGTTTGTGAAACTTCAGTTGCTGTTGAACACTTTTCTCAGCACTTTGTAAGCACAGGGGGAAAAAAATAGCTCCTGCCCTTGACAGTGTGCTTTGGGGGAATGATCATCAGGCAAGTAATTTTATTATAATGATATATGATATGTTATAGAAATTGTGATTATAAGAAAAACACATGGATTAAATCATGTATGTAACAAAGTCTGGTATAATCTGTCTAAAAATTTAAATCTATTTGGATAGTGAGAGTTTACTATTTAAACCTAAAATAGGGGTGCCTGGCTGGCTCGGTTGTGGAGTGTGCGGCTCTTGATCTTGGGGTTTGAGCCCTGTGTTGGGTGTAGAGATTACTTAAAAATAAAATAGAAACCCTAAAATAATAGCATCTTTGTTGATAAGAAAGGAATTATACAAAAATTGGATAGTGTTTCTGGATCATTAGGATGAATTAGGTCATCTCTCTAGTCCCCTTTCCCTTGGAAATTTCTTGATTCCATTATTTTTTAGATACTCCATACCAGTTAATAATAAATTTAGATACTTTTCAGTAATATCATTTTTATTGAAGTGAAATTCACATAGTGAAAAACCATTTTAAAGTGTACAATTAAGTTAGCATTTAGTACATTCACCGTGTTGTACAATCAGCACCTCTGTCACCTCCCAAAATGCAGATTTTTTTTTTTTAATCTCACAAGTTTCTCAATGAAGGAAATCAGTTTTTGCATAACTGAGCAGAGTTCAACTTGCTCTCTTATTTTTATAGGATTTAACAATAGTGAAACATTACAGCTGTAGTAGAGATTATATCCAGCACTGGTATGAAACCCATGATTCTTTTATAGTCGGCTTATATATTTTATCATGCTTTGCACACCCTGGCTCCCTAGTTGTTCTCTATCTTGGAGATAATTCATTCTGATGAATTTCATTATGTTAGATCAGTGATACAGTATATAACTTTGGATCTTTAGGGCTTGAAAATGCTTAGAAACAGTACAAAGAACAAAACTGGCTTTGGGATTTGGGAGGTACAGATGTTATCTCCAGTTCTGAGGATGCTGAGATTTTGATAGGTATTGTGTTGAATCTCTGGATCAGTTTGGAGATAGTCGCCCACCTAACAAGCCATTAGTACGGTAGATCTCTCCATTTATTTAGGTGTTTTATGTTTCTCATCAGTGTTTTGTAGTTTTCAGTAGACAGAGTACATACATATTTTGTTGAACTATGTTTCTTGACATTGTTGTGAATGATACTGTTTTTAAATGTTTTCATTTCATTGCTAATTTATAGGAATACATTTGATTTTTGGTTCTGACATGTCCTGAAAACTTCTAAGCTCACTTATTCTAGTGACTTCTTTGTAGAGTCCTTGAAATTTTTCTATGTAGATAATCACGTCCTGTATGAATAGTTTTTTCTTTCTTTGCAATCTCTATTCCTTTTACTTCTAATTATGTCTGTATGGGCTAGGAGTAGGTGTGATAATAAAAGACCATCAGATTTCTTTCTGTACTAACTGGGGGGTGGGGTGGGGAATTTATTTAAATAGCATTGGGCTGGTTTTCAGACATAGTTCATCCTCGTTTGCCTGGGACTGCGTTACCTGAAACTGTGCATGTTGGAACTGGGTCCTTGCCTCCCTTAGAACCAAGGGACACAGTTCTCTTACGCACGAGTTTCTGTTAACACGGTACTTTGCAAGGTAAGGACTACCTCTAAAGTGTCTTTTCTTAGCAGTACAAATACACTAAACCCAAATTCTTCTTGTGGATAATCTTTCCTTTGAACAGTAACCATTTGTTTTCTTACTGGGAAAATTTGGGGGGGTTTTACTTTTAAAGGTATCAGGCAAAATGATTAATAAGATTGAAACTATAGTCAGAAATGAAATTTTTCAGATTTTCTCTGGGTTTACTGTGCATAAATAATTATTTAGTAATTATTGGTTGATTTTATTGGTAGTAGTAAATATCTATTTTTCTGCCTTGAACCTGGATAAATAAGATGAATGTTTTTTGTGATGTATGTAGTATAATGATGCCATGACCTATTTTATATTTCCTAAAGTGTATACTTCTAATAAGTTAGCAGACTTAACTGGAAAAGTCTTAGTTTGAAGATGTTTTCAGTGTGCTTTTGTTCTTATCCATTTTAGATAATGTGCAAAATGGCTCCCATGGTTGGGAAGGACATTACAGAGCGTCTTATCCTCCCTAGGTTTTGTGAGATGTGCTGTGATTGCAGAATGTTTCATGTTCGAAAGGTATTTTTTAGGCATTTTGTTTAAGAACACATGGTTTTAGTGGTTACTGTATTGATGTGTGAAACTTAAAAGATTATTTTAAAAGCACTGTGTATGTAAGATTTTTGAAATGTCAGTGATGCTTTCGTTGCCAGGTGTGTGCTGCCAATTTTGGAGATATTTGCAGTGTAGTTGGCCAGCAAGCTACTGAGGAGATGTTGGTAAGTGTTGCAGATATAAAGGAGTAATAAAGGAGTAAGCAGTACATTACAGAGTAATACATAAAGTTTAAAATGCATACATTTACCCCCCAATTTTATTAACACAGTCTCATGAATGTGAACTAGAACGATCAGATGACTCTGAGTTTGAGAGTTCAAATATCTATACTCTAGGCACTTGAATTGTGTTTTGATTATAGTTTGTTAAAAATGCAGATATGTGATGTGTAAGGACCATTGATTTATTTTTACCTCTCCCACTTCTATTAAATCAATTCTTATTCGAAGAAATCTGTAATTTTATTGCAACTCTCAAGTATTCTAGTGACAAATCTACAGCTTGTTATTTTTAAATGGTTAGTGCATGGGGATATACATGCTTCGTGTACCAGTTAACATACTGGAAGAGTTTCTGAAATCATCCATTAGGCAAAACAGTTTAGGTACAAGATTTTGCATAACATTTAAGCTGTATTTGTTGTTTCTGCTTTTCCAGTCAACAGTGCTGTGAATTAGGTGTGATTTATTTCAAATTACTAAGTTTTAATACGAAACAGATCTTCTAAATTGTTATAGGAAAATCTAATATTTCGAAACACTGTGAAAGCAGAAAATGAAATAAAATGAACCACTGAAACTTGAGTTGTCTGCCTAACACACCACTGTCCTTGCGTAGCTGCCCAGGTTTTTCCAGCTTTGTTCTGATAACGTGTGGGGAGTCCGGAAGGCTTGTGCTGAATGCTTCATGGCCGTTTCCTGTGCGACATGTCAAGAAATCCGACGGACTAAATTGTCAGCACTGTTTATTAATTTGATCAGTGATCCTTCACGTTGGGTAGGGTTTTGTCTAATTATCATTTTTGTAAAATAATACATTTTATAAGAAACATTTTGATTTCATGATTTAAGAAACAGTTTATCAAAGTATGTTACTGTTAATCCTTTTAGGAGTAGACAGTAGGCAAACTACTGTATTAACTTTTTTTTTAACTGGACAAAACTTCTGTACAAATAGAAATCATGTTCATTCTAAGGATATGATGTGGCATATTGATTTTCAGGTGTTAAACCTTCAATAAGTCTCACCTGGCCATAGTGTAATAATTTTTGATATGTTGCTGGACTGTTTGCTACTATTTTGTTAGGGGTTTTTATATCCATATTATAAGAGATAATGATCTATAGCTTCCTTGCAATGGCTTTTGTTTTGTTTTGTTAACAAGGTAATAATGTCCTCATAAAATGAGTTGGGAAGGGCTCCCTCTTTTTTTTGGGAGAATTTGTGAAGAATTGGTGTTCTCTTTTAAATGTTTAGTAGAATTCAGCAGTGATGCCATCTCAGTTTGGACTTTCCTTTGTGTGTAGTTTTTTTTTGGTTTTGTTTACTAATCTCTTCACTTGTTATAGGGCTATTCAGATAAGCTTCACTTGTTAGAGAGTTATTCAGATTATTTCTTCTTTTAGTAAATTTTCTTCTTTTAGTCAGTTTTATTAGTAGTTTGTCTAGGAATTTGTTTCATGTAAGTTATCTAACTTGCTGGTATATGATCCATAGTATTTTCTTCATAATCTCGGTATTTCTGTAACGTAAGTAGTAATGTCTCTTCTTTCTGGTTCTAGTTGATTCTTGTCTCTTTGTTTCTTAGCCAGTCTGCTAAAGTTTTGTCTGTTTTGTTCATCTTTTTAAAGCTTTAGTTTCACCGATTTTCTCTATATTTCTGTTCTCTATTTCATTAACTTCCACTCTAATCTATATTATACCCTCTCTTCTGCTTGCTTTTGGTTTAGTTAGCTCTTATTTTTCCAGTGTCTTGAGGTGGAAGATTAAGTTAGCAGTTTGAGATCTTCCTTCTTTCTTTTGAGTTACCATCCAGGGTAACTGACTTTCAACCTGGGGAGCTTCCTTTTGCATTTATTGTCATGTAAATTTGGTGGCAATAAATTCTGTTTCTGTTTATCTGGGTGTGTCTTTATTTTGCTTTCATTTTTTTTGAAAGATAGCTTTGTACTCTTGGTTAACAGTTTTGGTGTTTGTTTTTTTAAATTTCTTCAAGCACTTTGTGTCTTCCCCACAGCCCTCCGATCTCTCTTGTTTTTGTAGGAAGTTAGGTTTATTTTATTGAGGTTCTCTTGTAAGTGATATGTCACTTTCCTTTTGCTGCTTTCAAGATTTTCTTCTTGCTTTTGACTTTGGCATTTTGATATGTTTGTAGATCTCTTTTAGTTTATCCTATTTGTTGAGCTTCTTTCATGTGTAGATTATTGATTTTTAATAAATTTGGGATATTTTGAGCCATCATTTCTTCAAATATTGTGTCTTTTCCCTCCTGGTATTCCCATTACACATATGGTGCACTTAGTGGAGTCCCACATTTTCCAAGATTCTGTTCATTTTTCCTCATTTTCTTTTTTCTCTCTGTTCTTTGCTTAATCTATATTAATATACCTTGAGTTCCCTAATTCTTTTTTTCTACCAGTTCAGATCTACTTAAGTTTATGTGGTTAGTTTTTATTTCAATTATTATAGTCTTCAACTCCAGAATTTCCATCTGGTTCTCTTCATTAACTTATGTTTGATATGACACTGTCCTCATTCCTTCCTTTACTTTACTCATGCTTTCCTTTCGTTCTGTGAACAATTTATAACAGTCACTTTGAAGTTTTTTTCTAAGTCCAACATCTTAGTGTTCTCACACGTAGTTTCTTTTTTTTTTTTTTTTTTTTAAGATTTTATTTATTTATTTGACAGAGAGAGACACAGCGAGAGAGGGAACACAAGCAGGGGGCGTGGGAGAGGGAGAAGCAGGCTCTCTGGAGCAGGGAGCCCGATGCGGGACTCGATCCCAGGACCCTGGGATCATGACCTGAGCCGAAGGCAGTCGCTTAACCAACTGAGCCACCCAGGCACCCTCACACGTAGTTTCTGTTCCTTAAATTTTTCTCCAGTCTATGGATCATACTTTTTTGTTCCTTTGCATGCCTTAAATTTTTTTTTAAACTGGTCGTTTTAGTTAATACAGCAAATTTGGGTACTTGAACCCTCTCTGGGGCTTGTTACTGTTACTTGTTTGTTTAGTGACTGGCTGGAATGTGTTAGTGAACTCTTACTCCCCCCTCCAGGAGGCACAGCTTTGGGCCTGCCTGCATGCCTGTATCCCATCCTGGGATGACCACATTTTGATGGGAGTAAGAGGGACAGCAGCCCCAGGTTCTCTTGGCTCATCTATCCTAGCCTTTTAAGCTGGGGCAGGGACTGTATTCTGAGTATTCTCAGGGCCCAGTGTTCTGAGCCACATCTAAGGTAGAGCTTCCATTCTACCAGTGGGCGTTGTGTAGAAGGGATGCCCAACAGGTAGCTGGAGGCAGGATAGAAAACATTGAAAGCCCTCTGGCTGGAAGCTAGAAGAGAGGGAGGCCAGTGTTGTTGTCTGCAGCAGTCTGGAGTAGAGGTTCTGCCTCCCTGGTTCAAATACCACAGACTCTCGGGGTTCTTTTACTGAATATTTATAGATATTCCTTCTTTTGTTGTTTGCCTGCCCTTAGGACTGTTTCCACAGGTTTTAATTGGTGGGGCTTTGGGGTTTTGTTTCGTTTTTGTTTTTTCCATTTTCAACGATTTCACTGGAGAGTGGGTCAGTGGCGCTCCTTATGCTGTCATGCCTGAAGTAGATCTCAGGACCTTCCATATTCATTTTCCAAAGACTCTACATAGAGGAAAGACTCTTAAGCCATAGCACAACTTTAATGTTGTTTAAAATGTATAAGATTGTTAGAAAAGATTACGTAGCTTTATTAAAGTTTTCATTTTGAGACTTTATCATTGTCTTGGCTCAATGATATACAGTATTTCCTGCTAATTTGGGAATATGTTTATATTAAAATGGAGGACTCCTTATATCTGTCATTTCAGGTATATGTAAATCCTATAACTGAGACAAACTCAGAGTTTTAACAGTATCCAGAGTAGACTAAACTCATGCATATAATTTTAAAAGTTACCTTTTATGTTTTTATGGAAGTAACATTGACTGTAGAGGAGAAAACCTGTTAAGTTCTTCCATAGGCTTCTTTTTGCTATCTTATATATAATTCTAGCCTTTTTTTTTTTCTTTTAAACCAATTGAATCATTTTGTATCTGCTTCCCCCAGAGGGTAAATACTAGTAATATGCATGCTTCACATGTATTTGCCTCTGCAAAATTTACACATGTCATGTAATCTTCATTTTAAACTATGGAAAAGGTGTTGTTATGCCTCAAGGGCAGGGTCTTAGAGAAATTGGTTTGTGGTTTCTCCCAACTATGATGGGAGAACTATGCCTCTTTCAGATTGTGTCCGCCCTTCTGCTTCCTTTCATAAAACCTCTCTCCCCCAATTTTTTTTTGTAATCAAGATTACAAAAATAATACAAGAATACAATATGAAATAAAATTCTATAACCTTTTTTTTAGCTCTCCTACTTGAGATATTCATGCATAACAGTAGTATGTGCATCCAGATTTTGTGAAATATATTTTAATTCAATATTCTGTTTCTGATAAGTGCATCCATAGTTCTGGCACATCTGTCTTGTTTCCTTGTAGTAAGCAAATTACAGTCTTTCCTACCAGGAAACATGAAATGGATTTATCACATTTTGTCGACTTTATTGCTCTGTATTTTCTGTTTGGCAGTCTTGGTTTTCTTCATTCTGTTTTCCTTGAGAACACTGCAGGATTTCCTTTAGTTCCATGCAGATGCTCTATGGGATCTCATTTTCATATTCTCATGGTTTAAATATTCAAGACCGATTTTAAAAAATCAAAAGTAAAAAAAAAATATAAAGAATTTTAAATCCTAGCAGAAGAATGATTTATAGTTCTGAATCTGGGAAGGTTTTTTAGAAAACACTATCTTATTTACTATCTTAACCATACTTCGGTAAGTGAAAAGTAGACTGTTAATAATCCCTTATTTTTGTTTTATTACTGTTCTCCTTTTCTTTCTAGGTTCGCCAAGCGGCTTTTCAGTCTCTGGGACCTTTCATATCTACTTTTGCTAATCCATCTAGCTCAGGCCAGTATTTTAAAGAAGAAAGCAAAAGCTCAGAAGATACGTCAGTAGAAGACAAAAATAGGTATGATTTCTTTAAACTTTTCAGCTTTTATTGCTTGTGAACATATTTTTCATTTCCTCTATTTTATAATAAATTTTCTTTTTGGAGACTTTGCTATTTCTCTTGATTGTAAAAATTGGTAAATATTTTTAAAGAGCTATATTTTAAATACATTTGTTAAATGTCTCTTTGGTCAGTTACATCTTAAGTGAGAAGATGAAGATGAGTGTAGCACACTGAGCTTGATCCTGGCTATAGAGAAAAGTATAAATGATAGATGTGATGATAATTTTTGAATAAGTTTATTTAATAAATTAGTTACCTAGTAAACCATCTGTTGACATTTAGGTGAAGTAATGGTCATACAATTTAAAGGGTTTAGTGTTTTAAGGGGTAAAACCTAATTTAGGAATATGTTTGTTTAGTATGTAGTCCATTTCTTACTATTACTTTTCCTTTCAGTCAATTATTTTAATTGTGGATCTTGAACTCTGCAGAATGATGATTATAATCTCTCAATCGAGAGGGAAAGTATTATAATGATTAGCACCAAATTAATGTACTTATTAACTAGAATATCAACTTTAAGTGTAATAGGGCAACTGATTTTAAAATAAAAAGGACAACTCTGATTTTTATTTTTAAATTTTTTTACATTAAGAAATTTCAAGTTTTTGTTTTTAAAATTTATTATACTATATACTTAGGGGGAAAAAAAATCAAGCCTAACTTAGTGCATGGAAAATATGCACTTTTACAGATGTGCACTTGAAATAATTTAGAACCTGCTTTTTAAACAGTCCCTACTATAATGCTTGAGTTACCATAGTGTCTTGTCCCTCCCTTGTCATGATGCTAATGGACATTTTCTTCTGTAGGTCTTGATACTGTGATATTTGCTTTCTTGGTGTTTTGATTTGGCAGTTCTTCCTTTCTTCTCTGCTGCCTTGTTTTACCTTTTTGCCCGTTCTCCTACTGTCCTGCTGAATAGCCAAACAAACCTGAGGTACTGTTTTTTGTAAAGGAAGAAAATCACTCTAAACCTGTCTTCCTAGCAAGCAAATTCTGTCAGTTCTTTTGAAAAACAGCTGCTGCAAGGAGTTTGACAAAAATGATGATGGGGGGAAATGTTACCTGTTTTTCATTTTTAAAGTCAACATACCTTGTTCACTACGTAATTATGCGAAGACTATTACATAACTTTTATTTATTTTTAAATCTGGAGAAAGTCTAGTAAGTGAAAATACAAATTTACAGAGAATTGTATAGGTCAGGGGTCAGCAGACTTTCTGTAAAAGGCCAAATAATAAATATTTTCAGTCTCTGCCACAACTGCTGTACTCTGCCTTTGCAGCGTGAAAGCAGCCATGGACCGCACATAAGTGGATGGGCTTGGCTGTGTTCCAATAAAACTTTATTGACAAAAATGTTTGGTGTGGCTACCATGGCCAGTAGTTGTACTGACTGCCCGTGTAGGACATTACTGGAAGAGATATTTAAAGGTAGTTATCTTTTACCTACAAACCTTAATTCCTCTTCCATTGTAATGAGGTATGTCTTAATGTCAAGTCAGTACTCTTTGTAGCATTGGATTTTCACTATGTTGTTAGACTTTATTGAATCGTGTTAATGGTAGAAGGGAGGGAAGAGAGAATTTCTGGCTAAGGAAGGAGTTGTGTTAAATACCATTAAAACTGTTGTGTAGTTTTACTTCCTAACTTCAAAAAAAAAGTCTTATGTATTATTAATCTCAGAACCATTAGTTTGTTTACCCTCTCTTAAATACTGCACTGACTTTTGTTCTAAGCTGTCTTAAAACTTGTTTGTTATTTAAGATTGGTTGATTATGCAGAAATTAATTGAGCACCTACTATGAACCAGCTCCTATAGATAGAAATCGAGAACTCGGTTCCTGTTGTCAAGGTCCTCTCAGTTTTCCTAGAATTCAGATCTCTCAAACAAATATCTTACAAAAGTAAGCAAGTTTTTGACAGTCTGTTTCCACTACTATTTATTATATAGTTTCATCTGACCCTGGAAACATTTAATGTCACTTAATACTCTCTGAAGCCTTAATTGATTTTAAACCTCTGACGTTGTATACCGGATTTATCTTTCACCCTAGATCAGGCTATTCATGCTTCTTGGAAGGTGTTCATAAAGGCTACTTCCAGAAGCAGAGTTAAACATTCATATTTGCATTTTTAAATTATGTAACATAAGCATTCCCTTTTCTTCTTAGTTGATCAACTGTTGTATTATATTGTTCTCCGAATACACTATGTTCTTTTGGTTCTCTCTGCTTTCTGTTCAAGAAGCTGTTCTGTTCCATCCATACCCATTTAACAAAGTGAATTGTCAGTGTGTTTGCTGTCTCTAGACTCACTACCTCCATGAATCTTTTCCTGAGTTTTTTGGGAAATACAGAGCTTTTGCATCTTGGCTGTCAGCACTGGAATATGAGCACAGATTTCTGATCCGTATCTTTTCAGTTGTGTATTTGCGTATATGCTTAGGCCAGCCGACTGCAAGTCCAGCTGCTGTAGCAGTCGAGTTCTGAATTTCTGCGTATAGAGCACCTTCACTGGGCCTGGCAAATAGTAAACCTTGAATGAATTGTAAGGAAAGCTTTAATCTCAGAAGCCTTAAGTAGTTACACCACTTATGCCACTTTTTGTCAGCTTAGTGTAATGCCAGCTGCATGAAAGTAAAACTGATGGCTGTTGGTACAAATTTGGAAGTATTTCAGTGATATGAAAACTTCATTTAGTTAATTCACAGTACAGGAAAGATGTATGTTCTTTGCTTTCGTGTCAGGACATAGTGCTGCTTTAACCAGATGTCATTTTCTCCTGAAATACGTGTACTTATTTTTCTAGGCCCAGAGTCTCTAGTCCAGAACTTGGAGAGTATTAATAGGAAACTTATGTAGACACTAAAGGAAAATTAAGGTTCTTTTAGAGAAATGTCTGGCTCACCCTGGTGCTCTTGTTACCTGCATCTCTTAGGAGATGGGGTAATTCTCTCATTTTGCAGAATCAGAGGTCTTTTTAGCTTTCAAAATGATTTTTGCTTTTATAATAGCATTTGGAAATCTGACAACTAAGAATATCAGAATTTTAGTTTTTAGCAGCTTGATCTTGCATTGACTAGCTCCCACCTCTTGGAAAAATCAGTATTCAGATAATTTATATTTTTGACAATTCGAAGCAACTGTTATTCATACATGTAGTAATTTTTCCCAGAATTTAACAGTAGGGAAAATTTTTTTGTCTCCTTGAAACTATACTAGGAGTTTTAAGTTTGGACAGACTAGTAATGTAACGTTAGAGAAATAGAATGACTTAGCCGTTCTTTTTTTTTTTTTTCCTAAGAATATTAAAGTTTAATCTTAATGGCATGGTGAGAATAGTAATCAAGGAATTTCAGGCCCATGGGATAGTTTTGCATACTGAATGGCCTTTGTTGTTGTTGCTGCTGCTGTTTGGGGGGGTGGGGCAAAGGGAGAGAGAAAATCTTAAGCAGTCTACACTCCCAGTGTGACTCGAGTCCAAGGTGGGGCTCCATCTCGTGACCCTGAGAGCATGACCTGAGCTGTACTTGAGAGTCGGACGCTTAACCCACTGAGCCACCCAGGTGCCCTCTGAATGGCCTTTTAATTAGGTTCTTTTTGTGTATTTTAAATGCAGGTGTTTTTTAATTTATCAGATAGTGAAGTCTTACAAGTTTTAACCCATTTGGTCTCCACTCCCACCAAACAGTATCTTGTTACTATAATTTTTTAAATTTAGTTTTCATATCAGAAAAACTGCAAAAATAGCACAAAGAATCCCATATGCCCTTCAGATTCTCCAAATGTTAACATTTTACCATATTTGCTTTACTGATCTTTTTTTCTGAATAGTTTGAGGTTTCAGACATATTCTTTTTACCTTTCTTAAATATTTCACTGTGTACTTCCTCAGAATGCAGGCATTAATACATAACCATGGTCCAATTACCAAATTAAGAAATTAACATAGATATAAAATACTGTCATCTAAACTAGAGACTTTATTCAAATTTTACCAATTATCCCACTAAATTCTTTAAAACAAAAGAAAAAATGTCTTTTAATAAGGACCACGTGATTGGAAAATATGTAATTTGTATAGAAGACATTTATTTGGCATAACAGCACTAGCTCCAAGAACTGTTTTGGAGAGGGAAGGAATCTTAAAGGTTGTCTAAGCCAGTCTGTCATCCTTATGAATAAGGAGTAAATGTGGAATCATGGGGACCTTGAAAGACTCACAGGTTTATGGTAATGCAGTGCTGGCACTGGGACAAGGACCTGAGAACTCGGGGCCCAGCTCTCCCAGAGGTGTAACACACTGTATTATGTGTGCACACCGTCTATTTTATAGTCCTAAGAATCGAGGGGAAACACCAGAAGTAAAATGCTATCACTGTGTGATATGTTTTCACATGACTTCTTACATATTTTTTCTGTATTTTTCAAGATCTGTTAAAATAATCATGTGTTTTTAAAAATACATTATTTTTTAAAATAGTGTGAACATTACCATGAGATAAAGCATAATCAGAGGGAAGTTGATAATTTCATGGGAACATGTACAGTGGCTACTTAACTAGGATATTACACAGGTGTTAATGTCACCTTCCGTTTGCTCAGTCCTGGTAAGCCTCCTGTTTAGTACCTTTTACTGTGTGTATTTAAAGACACATACTGTTTCAGGGAGCAGCTTTAGTTTTTTCCCACACTCACTTTCAAATTTACCTACACACCCATCCTTACTTCTCTCTCATGTTTCTTATGAAAGGTGTGTCTTGACCCATTGAATCTGTGCACCTCTGTTCTTGAGCTCACGTTCTTCTTTCTTCTTAGAAGGACAGTGCTCTATCAGTGATTTCGTCATCTCCCGTGCCTGCAGTTCCTACATCTCTTCTGACCTCTCTCTCTAAGGCATCCTGAGAAAAATGCCTTCACTCTGTTACTTGGTGTGTCTTTCGTGTTTCCATTCGTCTTTCTTGCCTTGCGCCCATCTAAGACCTGCACACGTCCTTCTGAGGTGATGACCTCCACCTCGGTCCCTGGTGTCTGACCGGTTTCCCGTGGACATCCCCACCCAGAATGCAACCCAGGTACTGCACTCAGCCTGTCCAAACCGGAACTCATTAGCCTCCTCATTACACTGTTCTTGTGTTTTCCACTTTTAGTTGGTGCTACCATGATTTGTTCCGTCGCGCTAGCCAGAAATTTGGCAGTCTTTCCGGATTCCTCCCTTTGGTTCCCATCTCCAGCATGCAGTAAATAAGTAAACAGATCCTACTGGTCCTGTCATCATTTGAATGTGTTTACTTCTTCATAGTCCCAGACGCACTGCCTTCATCCACCAAGTCCTCGCTGGCTCCCCCTGCCCTTCTGGAGTTCCCGCCTCCTATCTCACCTCCGCCCCATTTTCTACCCCGCTTCCAGGATGCTCTCTCAAAAATAACGCATCTAAAAATGCGATTCTCCCAATTCCTGCCTTATTCCATGTAGCCCATAGGATCAATTCCAGAGGTGTTGGTTATAGAGTACGGTGGTTCTGGCAAAGTTTTTCACCCTGGTCACCCACTGTTTCCTTCTCTTGGCCATAAGGAACTCACGGCTGTTTGCAGAGTGTGTTACACATTTTCTGTCACTCCTGCCTTTGCATATGCCTTTTCTCCCTTGAATACATGTTCTTCCCCTTAGCCTCGTAAACATTTCCTGGTTCTTCTAAACACCGCTCCTGTCATTTTCCTCTAGGCCTTTTCATTTCAACTCCATCCCGCCTCCCGTGCTCGGTGTGCATACTTCTGTACTTACCACTCTGGCGGTTACTTGCTTACATGTTCGGTTCTCCTGTTTGCCTCTAATTTAATCTCCCTGACCAGACCTGCATCTCATTCACATGTGAATCCTCAATACTGGCTTCGTTCCCTGGCTCCTAGTAGGTGCTCAGTATATGTTTGTTAAATTTAATGGAGTCAAATAAAATATAGGGGATAAACATTAAAACTTACTGTAGTGTTTTAGTTTAGATAATGGATGGTGGTAATCAGTGGATTTTAATTTAGGAGCTTGTGCCATCTGTCCTTATCAGTTAAGTCATGACTTTATTTTGGGAAAACCTTTGGGAGTAGAGCTGGCAAGTGTGGAAGAAATAAAAAAACTTCATTTACACTGAAATGGATTTTAATATTTTGTGAGATAGCAAATAAGGATCTTTTCTAATACTGTACAGAGGGTTTTTTTTTTCTTTTCTTTTTTATAAAAGCAAATAGGTTTTAATTCTCAGCTTTTCAATACATCATTGGAGCAGTGGCAATACCATAATCCTAAGAATCAGATCATTTTTGAAGTGCATTGTAGGAATTTATCTTCCTACAGTTTTTCTTTAGTTTAAGAATCCTGAGATTCTACAATGTTACCTTTTCCAACTCATGTAATGCATTAATATCTAGACTTATGCTTAACAGATGTTTACATCTCTGAACACAGAACAACTGATGGAAAAAGAAGCATTACCAGTATATACACTACTCAATTTGTATGGATAATCTGTAAATTTTAATACTGAACTTGTGTAAATACATTATGTAGTGTCTTTCATTGAGTTTTTTTCAGTAATTATTTTTATACTTTCATTTTTTTTTTCCCAAATGAAACAATAAAAGGATCAGAGATCAAGAAGTCCCAGAGGATGTACAGATCAGGCCAGAGGATGTTTCTTCAGATCCCAGTATTAGTAATTCCAGTGTCAAACTGGAAAACATGGTGGAAGATCATGCTGAAACATCTAGGAAATCTCCAGGTGAAATAAGTGTCCCAGTGGACAGCTCTTTACTTTGTACTTTGTCCTCAGAATCTCATCAGGAAGCAGCTAGTAATGAGAATGATAAAAAGCCTGCTAACTGCAAATCTGCCTTACGGCCAGAAGGTGGCGCCAGTTCACCAGATTCAGCTCTCTTAGATCAGGAATTGTACAACTCCTTCCATTTCTGGAGGACTCCTCTTCCTGAAATAGATCTAGATATAGAGCTTGAGCAGGGCTCTGGGAATACTCTCAGCCCAGAGAGACCAGAAGAAACCTCTGAAGTCATCGTACCAGGTTCTTCAAATATCACTATGGCCACCAGAAAGGAACTTGAAGAAATGATAGAAAATCTAGAGCCACACATTGATGATCCAGATGTTAAAGGTACGGAAGAGTCTATCAAGTTCTTTACTCTAAAGCTGATACATTATTTGCTGACTCTTTTCCCAGAAAAGTTGCCTTTTAAAAATTTATTTTCATGGGGTGCCTGGGTGGCTCAGTCGTTAAGCGTCTGCCTTCAGCTCAGGTCATGATCCCAGGGTCCTGGGATCGAGCCCCGCATCGGGCTCCCTGCTCCGCGGGAAGCCTGCTTCTCCCTCTCCCACTCCCCCTGCTTGTGTTCCCTCTCTCGCTGTGTCTCTCTCTGTCAAATAAATAAAATCTTAAAAAAAAAATTTATTTTCACCATCATCATCATGTATTCTTGTCTTGATAAATAACAATCTGATACTTAGGAAGTTTCGTTTAGGTGAGCTCATCACTGTGTTGCTAACTGTAGCATACATACACAGATTTGTTAATTTACGGATCACTCGCCTTGACATTTACACAGTCATTCAAACATTGCTTTTTAGGGCTGTTCTGGGAGCGCTCACTGCATTCCAGTACCCACTAGATCTCTGACACATCAGAGCACTTAACAAACAGTAATTGAAATATTTGAATAAGCTATGTTAAAAAAATTTTTAACAAATAAGCTAAAAGTGAGAGCATGCCTTTTAAAAAAGACCTATGTACACATACAAGTTTGAGGATCCAACTGTGTTTCAGAAAATGGCTAATCCTGTTTCACTTAAAATAGGACTGTGAATATATAGGCTGCAGGTGAGCGATTTCAGTACAAATACTATATTGTGATTTAATCCATTCTTTCTAGTTCAGCTCTTACACCTGCTGTAATTGAAATCTGTTGCAATGTTCTTTCTGTCCGTCTTGATGACCCTTTTATAACATATGTGTTGATTCATTGATTTGTTCAGCATTTCTTACTGAGCACCTGCTCTTGTGCCAGGTCCTTTCCTAAGCACTAAATATAGAGCAGCAACAAACCAGACCAAAATCCCAGCCTCAAAGAGCACAGAAGGGTGATGCTTAGCACATAAACTGCCCATGCGTCCGATGTTCTGCAGTAAAACGTAGGTGGGCAGTGTCGGGCATTTTCTTCTTAGGCTACAGAATTCCTGATTTTTTTTTTATTTCATTGAAATCTGAGGGCATGTGCAACTTGTGTTAGACGTCAGTAACTATGCCTTGATTTTCCATAGTGTCAGAAGGTGTTTTGAAGGGCTATCCCTTAATTTTGGATGTGTCCTCATTTCTGATTCTGCGATTGTGGGCAGCCACAAACTGTCGGGAAATGTCCACCTTTTTGAACTAGTTATGTTGCATGTGTTAATTTTTTCTTGTCAGCTGGCCTGTAAAATGGTGAAGCAGCACTGCCCAGGGAAACTCCTCAAGTGGAGTTTCGGCGCTCCCAGGCCTGTGTCCCCTGGCCTTCCCCTCGTTGCTTGCCATTAGCGGGCATTGTTGGGAAGCCGTAACAAGGCTGGGGCTGTTGCTTAGAAGGCGCCCTTTGCTTCCCAGTCTTGCTAAATTTAACACTTCCCTTTGTCAAAGCATTTGTGGGGCTTTCTCTCTGGATTTTTGGTCAAAAAAATTTAAGTGTTTCCAGCGACTAGGAAGATATTCTTGTCAGAAAAAGAAAGCCCTTAGTCATAGAACAGAAACATAACCCTACATGGAAGGCCAAAGAGGGAAGTAGGAAAACATGAAGAAGGTGTAAGAGACCTTCTTTTCTAGAATACTTACCTAGGGAATTTGAGGTTTTTCTGGCTTTGTCTAGGGCAGTTTGAAAATCTCTGGCATTTGGGGTCACCAAGCGATTCAGGATTGAACTCTATGACTGAGTAGCATTACTGATGCCACCTTGGTTTACTATAGCTAGACTCATAGACTACAAAAGGAAAAAATGCCCAAGCTCACAAAATCTAGATTTCTACCCAGTTTAGGCCCAGTGGAAGAATTTGGGCCATTTTGGTAGCCGTGGTCAGAAAAAATCATATTTTTCCTTTGTTGAAATCAATAAATTGTTAGGAATTTGTGACTAACCACCAGTATGTTGTGTGGAGGAGTGAGAGATTATTATGAAGTTTTAGCTTAACTGTACCAGCTTCTTCAGGGAAGGAGTAAAATTCAAAGTTTCTACGTTGTCCCTACTTCTGAGCATGAGTCACTGGGGACTGTGTTTCTTCACAAGTCTATGATTAAACCAGCCCTGGTTCCTGGGATTTCAGTCTGTATTTTAAGTAAAATGCAGATTTTGATGAAAACCGTGTGTTCAGTTTTCTTAACTTTTTTGTGGTGGTGTATCCTGCTGAAATTTCAGCATTTAGCCCAGCATTAGATTCTACTTCATTCTCTGGCTGGAGAGCTGAGGCATCAGGTTTCCTCAGGAATCAGCACTAGGCTCTGTCTTGATGATCTTTATATATCAGTTTTTTTAGGAAGGTAACTTCACAGTGTAACTCATTTTAACTTTTATGAATGTACAAACCTTAAAGTAGACAAAGAGAAATATGTAGTCCATTTAGAGAGAAGTGACTCATGTAAGGCATTTTCTGTGAAAGGCTTTTGATTAATTACTTTCTGGGAAACAATTAAAATGCGTTAGGGCTCTTTTTCTCACACCCTGTGCATTTTATGTGGGACAAAACATTTTAACCTTTATGTATTGTGCAGTCTCCTTTAGTACTATTTTGATTTTGTTTTGGAAACTTAAAAAGATTCCAGAACGGGGCCTAAACTGATTAAAAGGATTAGTACAAATTGCAACTGGAGTTCTCAAAAGAAGGAGCATACTTTTCATGAGTAACTTTTTATGATTAAACACCTTCAATTTACTTACTTAACTGAGCAGCTAATGACCTACTAGAATAGAAGCTCATCCCGTATGTCTCCTGTATCTCCATTGCCAGGGGCCCAATGTGCTTAGGCTTGAGTTTCATAAATGCTGCAGCCCCGTAATAGGCTGTCTTAATGAAAGTACTAGAATTGCTTTTTTTATAATCTTTAAGTGGAGTGGGGACACACTTTCTGATCTTTGTACTAATTAATTTCGAAGTTAAAATTGATGAATTTTTATATTTTGAGCATCCAGATGGATTGTTACTTGAACAAGCATAACTAAGCAATTTTTTTGCTGCATGTCTCAATTGTTTGGGAGAAGGAAGAATGCCTTATTTTAGTTTTGAATCACTTTTATAAAGAAGGTGTAACACAAAACTTAGACTGGTAATAAAACATATGCCAGATTTAAGAATCACTGCTTGGTAATTTGTCGTTTTGGTTTGCTTGCAAGCAAGACAGCACACACATGGGGGTGTCCGAGTCATTAATTTCATTTTCTAAAGGAATTAGAGGAAAATAAAATAAACTGGAATAAGATATGAGATGTTGAAATGTAACTGCAACAAAAATCTTTGTAATTACCATTGTTTTATGTTGGCAGGGTTTGTGTGACTGCTCTTCTGCTAAAATAGCTTAGTAAGTAAGCCTTGTCAGTTCGATTCATGCATTACCAAAACATAGTTAACTTACACTGAAATTGACTCCTTTTAATAAACTGGAGGTATCTCCAAAACTAGATAGCATTTCTCTTTCATACTAACGCAGAATAATGTACAGTAGTGGATAAGCATTTTTAATCTCATGAAAGCATATTAGTTTTCTACTTTTTCTCTCGAAGGACTAATGATTTACCACAGTAGTTTTTTTTTTTCAGCTTTTTGATGGCAGTAAAACAGTATGCATTTCATTGATAACCTCTAGTGCAAACGGAGGAGAAACTTGCAGGCAGGTTGTCGATTTTGCCGCTCATACGCCCTTTCTCTGTTCCGCCCACAGCGCAAGTGGACGTGCTGTCCGCCGCGCTGCGTGCTTCCAGGCTGGACGCTCGCGAGGAGGCCAGTGATGCAGAAAACAGAAGTGATGTGCAAGATGAGCTGGGTGTAAATGAGCTACCAAACTGTAAAATAAATCACGACGCCTCCGTGCCTTTAATCAGCGATGCTGTTGAGGTAATGCACTCAGTAAAGTGTTTATCCAGTGAAAATAGTTCCAATCAGAAGTCTTGTTGGGGGAATAGTTGTAGCTAATCACTTCTTAATTAGTACATTCTGTCTGTTGCTGATTTCGTCAGCTCTCTCTTCAGCATAAAGTAAAAGTACTTGTCACCACATCCTGTCTTTGTGACATGAGTGTCATGTGCAATGCTTGGAAATGTAAATCCCTGTCCTGTCTACATGACCATTTGAGTAGCCTCAACGTGTTAACGTAGCTCACTGCAGTGAAATAGTCTTACTGGAAACAAAGCCCTTTATCAAGAATAATTAACTCTTCCCTTTTCTTTTTGGAGAGGTGCTTTGTTTCTGATCGGACCATTTCACTGCAGCAAGCAACACAGTATTCTGAGCAGAAGATCGGGACTTGAGGCCATGTTGCGGAGGGCCAGTGGCATTATCTGGACTCTGGAGTGTGAGGGTGGGTACTGTTACTAGCATCATCTTCGCTGTGTACTTGGAGCTGTTCTGTGTGATCCTTCCCCGGTTTCCTACCACACCCCCCGCCCCCAGCCAGCATCATGTGGGATCAGTATTTCTTACCCTTGTTTAGAGAAACACGGGGAAGGAATAGCACCACTGGTTGCCAGAAGCAGCCAGTCACAGATCAGAGCGGCTTGACTGATAAGCTCAGGGCAGAGTGCCTGCATACACACTGGGGATGGAGAAGGTTCTTGGAGCGTTAGTGGATTTCTGTTTTGTTTTTTGTTAGGTGACAGCTGGTAGAGTTAGAAATCTTATATAATACCCGTGCTTCAGAATGAAACTGTGTCCACCTGTCATCATTGGAGATTCGAATGCTATGATATTTCTGCATTTTAGAAGGTGTTTTGTTTGTTTTGGAGTTTTTTTGAAGCTGGTAAAAAAGTATATTTGTGAAATTAGAAATAGCCAACAGTAGAAGAAAAACTACATAGGACATCCCATGGCCTCTAAAACATTGACCAAAAGCACCCTCTATTAACATAATAATACTATGTATCTTATAAGTAAGCTAATTTTAGATATTGGAACCATTTCAAAATTACTTCTGAATTTACATAGTTTAATGAGTTTATTCTGGGATTCATTTTCATATGTTTAGCAACCTATTCCTCAAGTTTGTCTCAAGTCGGGGGTGTGGGGGGATTTCTTATGAGGTCTTAGGCATGTTTATAAGCTTTTAAAAGCTTGAAGAATTTATATGTATTTATATCTCCGGGTAGTCTTGAAAGGTAAGTAACTTAGGAAGATGGTTTAAGTGAAGGACACTTACAGAAGGGATAGTTCTTCACGTAAATATTTTTTCCTAACAGAATATGGACTCTGCCCTTCGCTATATTCATAATGATTCGGACTTGAGCACCAACAGTAGTTTTAGCCCTGATGAGGAGAGGAGATCCAAAGTACAAGTAAGTGACAACAAGTCTTTACGTGGTGAGGGTCTTGTTAATTCCTCTTCGAAACCCATTTCCCACCGAATTTGGTCCTCCTTACAGTGAGCTTTTTAAAAATAAGACTAGTATATCATACTTACGATAAGAAAATTCAAATAGAGTAGAATACAAGCAGAAATCTTCCTCTTCTCACACCTGTGATCACATTCTTCAGAGTAACCACAGATCACAACTCCTTCGTTCCTTCCTTCTGAGAGTGAGAGGGGGAGGGGCAGAGGGAGAGAGAATATTAAGCAGGCTCCTCACCCAGAGCAGAGCCTGACGTGGGCCTCGATATCATGACCGAGATCATGACCTGAGCCGAAATCAAGAGTCGGACACTTATCCAACTGAGCCACCCAGGTGCCCCGTATATTTCTTTATAAACATTTTATGGGTACAGAAACATGCATACGTACCCCTTTTTGTCTGTCAAAGACAGAATCATGCCATCATACCTAGGTATTTCATGGTGCCTGATTTGCCAAGAATTACAAGATACAGCTCAATTTCAGAGATGAAAGTATGAAAAAGTGTCCCAAAGCCATATAAAGTGCCGTCAGTGGCAAGTTACACTCCAGTTTCAAAAATTTTAAATGTGGGAAAACATGCTTATGGAATATTTGGAGTATGATTGTTCGTACCTTGCCTCTGTGTGTGTGTTGCTCTTCCCATATGCTTACCGCCCGTGCCCACTGGAGCAGCACTGTGTCCCTGCAGTGTTGCCTCTGTCTGGAGAACTACCCTCCGATTCCTTATGATGCCTCCAGGTTCAGTCCTGGGACCTTACATGCGGTGCCGCGCTCATGGTGATTATGGGGGGTTTCCTAGGTCAAATGGTATATGTTTTTCTTTTTGCTCTCTTTATTAAAAATGGAATTAGTATTCACAGTGTTGTAAACATGCTTTTCACCACTTACATTGCAGACGTATTTTCAAGTTCATAAAAACAGACGGTCTCATTCTCTTAATGAGTTTATTTCAATTTTAGTTCATTTTTTATAAATAGGTAAGTTTATATAGTTCAGAATTCAAAAGGTACAGAGGCATTCGGTGATACTTCCTTCTCGGTTTTCTCCTCCAGCATCCATTTGGCTTTCCCCAAAGCAGCCAGTTTTGTTTCTTTTGTATGTTCTGCCAGAGCTGTGTTATGTATATGTTAGCAAGATTGTGTAGATACTCTTCTTTTCTTCACATTTATATGAACGGTTAGGTGTTTATTCACTTTAAATTTTTATAGGTAATAGCTCAATTTCCATCAAAAGGTGGGTGTTGTTTTTATAAAATCCAGGTTGGTGATAGTCTGCCCATTTTATCACATTCACTAGATTACGTCAGACTTGACCATCCTTGCCAGCGTTGAGAGGTGCTGGTCTTACTGTTGATGCATCTCTTCAATTTACTAATCAGTTCCAATCATCTTCTAAGATCTTACTATTCTTAAGATCTTACTATTTTTCTTCTGGAGTGGCTTCTTTTATTTATATATATATTTTTTCCTTAGCATGTTTTTCCTACCTCTTCTCAGTAGATCCCTGAAACTGTGAAACTGGGTTTTTCTCTGCTTGTTGAGATGCTGTGTTAAATTCTTCATCTATTTAAAAATAAGTTTACTCAGTTTATGCCTAGATTGCTAAAATGAATCCCTGCTGTGTGTCTCTCTCCCTCAGGATGTTGTGCCTCAGGCTCTGTTAGATCAGTATTTATCTATGACTGACCCGTCTCGTGCACAGACGGTCGACACGGAGATCGCTAAGCACTGTGCATACAGCCTTCCCGGCGTGGCCCTGACCCTAGGCAGGCAGAACTGGCACTGCCTGAGAGAGACCTACGAGACGCTTGCGTCAGACATGCAGGTGAGTTGAGTGTGGATGGATGGCACAGTGATGTGCCCTTCACAACCTAGGAGGGTTTCTGTTCATGTTCCAGAAAATACTTGGTATTACAGGAAATCATGTGCAGAAGAGCTTTTTTTTTTTTAAAGATTTATTTATTTATTTGAGAGAGTGAGAATGAGAGAGAGTACATGAGAGGGGGGAGGGTCAGAGGGAGAAGCAGGCTTCCCGCCGAGCAGGGAGCCCGATGCGGGACTTGATCCCGGGACTCCAGGATCATGACCTGAGCCGAAGGCAGTTGCTTAACCAACTGAGCCACCCAGGTGCCCCCAGAAGAGCTTTTGAAAGTAATACCAAAGAGCTTGCTTTTTGTATGGTCCCAAGTTCCACCGTTTGGAAATTATCATTGCATTTGACGTGCCTAAGTTCCTAACTTACAAATATGTTATTGTGTGAAGTTTATACGTAGATTGATTCTAGACACAGTGTTATAAATGCTGCTTTTATTTTCTTAAAACTTAAATAGAACTGTAGTAGCATTAGCACTGCTGAACTCTGGGCCCTGGTTCAGTGAGTGTTGCAGTAAAGGTGGGGGAAGGTGTGTGTGTGCGTTTGTGTGTGTGCACGTGCACACATGGGCATGCTCTTCTCCAGACCTACACACTACCAACACCATCCCTCTGAAAGAAAACAAAATGTGAAATGTTGACCCTAGGTCATCTTGTCTGGATATCTGTGTGATTTTGTGGCTCTTTCCCTAGATCTTGTTGACTTAACTTCCCCTGCCATTAAGTCTGGTTTCTATGTCATACACCAAAATTTTGCCCCTCTTCCACAAAATCTCTTTGGTGAAATTAATCCTTTGGTTTTTAAGAAAGCAGTCTGGTTAGACTAATTTATACTGAGATATGAATCATTTTCCCTTAAATGTGTTAGTAATTACTGCATTTTTCAAGGAATTTGTGCTGTTGACTAAGCAAGGTAGGAGTTGGAAATAATCTTGAGAGAACATAGTTTAAGTTCCTTCTCTGACTTATGAGGTTAGGAACAGGGTCCGGGTGAAGTAAATTTATCCTGTGTTCGCACACTTCTTCACCAGTAGAACTGGGCAGGGGACAACAAAGAACCACTCTGCAGAGTACAGTATCCTCCACATTGGTGGTTTTCCATCTTCATTCCACAGGCCTTTCAAGGTTCCTGTGGGGTGTGCACCTCAGGGCCCCTGGTGACTAGGAAGGCCCTGGATGGCAGGGCTTCTTGCCTCTATCCTCCCTCTCCCCTACCCTCCATCAGAACAGCTCTGCCTTCATCTGCTTGATATGTTGAATGTGGGTATAAAATTTTATTTCAAGAATAGGGTCTAGTGTTTGGGATTGGGGATAAAACCCTTGCTGTAAATGGCTTCTTGGCAAGTAGAGTGTTTTAAGCTAAGTAACAAAGTAAAAAATTTTAAACTAAAGCAACATGAAGAAAAAGATGTTTTTAATGTAAACTTGCCTACATTTTCCTGTTCTTACATTTCCTTAATTGCCAGTTCCTTAAAAACAAGTTTCATTATTGTTTTTTTAACCATAAGATAGACTGTACAAGAATCAGAAGGGGAACAGTCAAGCAAGGATGATACTACCCAGCCTTTGATGGACGTGGGACATCTGTAAATCGGGCATCCAGTGTTCAGAGAACTACAAAGACTATACTCTTAGTGATTTCCAAGTTTTTTTCCCTTTGTAAATGAAAGAATAATACGCACCGTGCAGGGCTTTGAAATTTCTCTGCCAGTTTTTGAGACATAGCAGGCATTTAAAGCTGAGTGTCTATTCTTATCATTACTTCTGTTCTGATTTAATTGTTTGAGATTGGTAACATTTAGATCTAAGTTAGGCTTCATACACCGGCTGAGAGGTAAAGCACTTGGTACTGTGTGCTTCACTTACAAATGCAGTCATCTTTATCTCTGCAGTGGAAGGTTCGAAGAACATTAGCCTTCTCCATCCACGAGCTTGCAGTTATTCTTGGAGATCAGCTGACAGCTGCAGATCTGGTTCCAATCTTCAATGGATTCTTAAAAGACCTCGACGAAGTCAGGATAGGTGTTCTTAAACATTTGCATGATTTTCTGAAGGTAACTTTTAAATTTTTTCTGCATAAAAACAGACTAAAGTTCCACTGTAGAAGTTTTGGTTTTCTGTTCCCACCAAGATTAAGTTTCCATATGTTCTACGTAAGAAAATGTAGCCATGAGCTGATAGTAAGCTGTAACTTAAAAAAAAAAAAAAAAAAAAAGAGTCCCATTCTGATCACTTTTGCTGGTGTCCTTTGAATTTTTAATTTTAAAATAATTACACTTAATTTCAATTTTACTTGTTTATTTTTAAAGATTTTATTTATTTATTTGACAGAGCACAAGTAGGGGGAGCAGCAGAGAGAGGGAGAGGGAGAAGCAGGCTCCTCGCCGAGCAGGGAGCCCGATGCGGGGCTCGATCCCAGGACCCCGGGATCATGACTTGAGCCAAAGGCAGCCACTTAACTGACTGAGCCACCGAGGCACCCCTAAATTTCATTTTTGAACACTGTTAGATCATGATTACAAGTCCTTTTTTTTCCTTCAAAATTATTGAATTAAATACATGTACAAAAATTCCATGAACGTTTAAGTTTGGAGGCTTTATGTGATATTTTAGAAGTCCTTATCTTAGGAGACGGTATGGATCTCTGGTCTTGGAGGTGAACAGCTGTGATCTTACAACTTGTTAGTCCTGGAATACTATTGTTTCTTAGACTTTAACCTTGAAGTTGGCTCTTGTAGTTTGAAGTTTTGAGGTACAGAAGTAATATAATCCTACTTTGAAAAAGCATTGGTACTGTGTTAGTATATTTTATACAGATCATACTGAAATTTGTCAGCCCGTCCCATTAGTGTGCCGGTGTGGCTTCCCCTGCCCCCCAGTTCAGAATCCAGTCAGGAATTGCATATTGAATGTGAATATCGCATCTCTTTAGCCCTCTTAGATCTAGAACAGTTTCCTAACTTGTGTCTTTAATGTCATCGGCATCTTTGAAGAGGCCAAGATGGTTGCTTTGCAGATGCTCCTCAGTCTGAGGGCGGCTACACAGTGAGATTCGGGTCGTGGGTTTGCGTGGCAGGCGCGTCGCCTGTGTGTGCGCCATCCCCGCGTCACTGGCAGTGTGACCCTGGCCACGTGATCATGGTGGCATCGGCTCGCTCCCTCCATTGTAAAACGACCTCTCACCTTCCTGATGAGTGATTACTTGGGGGACGATACTTGCAAACTCTGAACACCTCCCCCCCCCCCCCCCCCCCGCCGCCCCCGAGTCTTTCACCCAGAGCTTTTGTATCCGTGCGTCTATACACGGTTCTCGCCTCAATCTGGTGTTACTGTGTTGGTTGTAAAATACCAATTTTCTGTTTTTATAATTCCTTCTCCATTTATTAGTTGGCATTCTCATGTAAAGCTAATATTTTCCTTCTTTCCCTCCCCCTTCATGGAAGTTTTTTTTAGTGTTAAGTGTGAACTCTGGAATTTTTTCTGTTCAGTGTAATCCATTTCTGTCCTTGGTTCTGAGCATCAGTTTGGCTAACAGGAACCCCTGAAAGCCGCCTCCTGGGCCCCTTTGATCTGTCCCCTCACGTTAAGCACAGCCTTCCTTCCTTCTACCCCACCTTCTCCTTTCTCTGCCCCAGCCCCGAGTCAGCTGTTTTCTGGTGGAGAGCAGTAGTTAGAACCACGCCCCAGGCCCTGGATATGCCCCTGCTCCCTGGGGGGTCATCTCCTTTCCGCCTTCTCGGGGGACAGGAGCTGGGAGCGGTTTTTTGGTTTGGGTTTTGTTTTTTTTTTAAATTACTGAGTTCATACTGATAACTCAGCTTCCAGTCCCACACCGCTTCCTTTCCTTTTTCCACTTCCTATTTTTTCTTTTCTCTCACGGTAAAAACTCTGTTCTTAATGTGAACATACTCAGTCGTGCACTCAGTTCCACAGCATACATGGAGTTTCAGAATTACTCCACCAGTATTAATTCTAACATCAACTCACCCAAAAAAACGTTCAAGATTTCCTTCAGCACTTTGTCCTTTAGAACATATCCCATGAACATCTATAGTCAGAGTTTTTTTTTCTGCGTGATTCTTAGCTGATATACAGTTAGGTTTGTTTGCTTCTGTTTATATCAAATTTTAGGGTTTTCCCCCCTTGCTGACCATAAACCTCCTTTAAAATGGCTATAGAGCAATTATTGGGATAAATGTTTTTTCACTCACCAAATATTTATTGAGCACCTACCATGTGCCATCATGGTGCCAGGCACTGGGCTCACATGTGTAAGAGCACATTACTGTCTTCAAAGAGTTCACAGTTAACCAGGGTGTCCTATGAACATAGCGGGTCAGTCCTGCCATATATCTGTGACCAAGGTACTGTAGGATTCAGAGGAGGTCACGTATGGCTCAAGGAACAAATATTTCAAAAAAGGATAAGACTCTTGAAGGTAAATGGGATTATTGGGGAAAATGGCCTTAACGTCAATTTTAAAACAGTCTGAGAACTATCTGTTCTCAGAAGAATTAACTATATTATAGTTGTTTTCAAGCAGTCTAGTAAGAGTAATAATGCCTATATCTTAGCGAATATTTTTATTTTGTCACTTCAGCTTCTTCATATTGACAAAAGAAGAGAATATCTTTATCAACTTCAGGAGTTTTTGGTGACAGATAATAGTAGAAATTGGCGCTTTCGAGCTGAACTGGCTGAGTAAGTTCTAACAGTTTATTGGACTCTGTTTTGGAGGGGTATTTACTTACTTCATCTTTACCTTTTTGGGATTTGTTCATTACTTTGTGTAGATACAAGTTTCTGTCTGGTGTTCTATAAAACATTTCTTGAAGTGCAGGTCTTGCCAGCAGTGAATTTTCTCAGCTTTTTTTTTTTTTTTTAAACCTATTTCACCCTTTTTTTTCTTACTGTGGTAAGATTTAGTACACTCATGGTGTTGTGCAACCATTACCATTATCTAGTTTAGAACATTCCATCCTCCCAAAAGGAGCACCATGCCCTTTCACAGTCATTCTTCATCCCTCTGTGCCCTCAACTTCTAGCAACCATTACTTTACCCTCTGTGGGTTTGCCTATTCTGAACATATCATATAAGTGGAATTTTATAACATGTGGCCTTTTGTCTCTTGACTTCTCAGCATGTTTTCAAGATTCATTTGTGTTGTAACATACGTCAGAACTTTATTACTTTTTATGACTAATACTCTGTTGTATACCACTTTTTAAAATTCATTCATGCCTCGGTGCATGTTTGGGTTGTTTCTACATTTTGGGTTGATGTGACTGGTGCTGTTATGAACATTCATGTACAAGTTTTTCCTTGAACACCTATCTTCACCTATTTTGTGGTGGATTTGATGGATTTTTTGATAATTCTGTTTAATTTGTTGAGCCACCAAACTATTTTCCACAACAGTTCTACCATTTTACATTCCCATGAGCAATGTACAGGGATTCCAGTTTCACCACATCCTCCCCAACACTTGGTGTTTTCCTTTTTTTAACAAATTATAGCCATCATTATAGTGATTGCAAGGCAGTGTTTTGTGGTGATCTTGATCTGCATTTCCTTAATGACTGGTGGTGGTTAACACCTTTTCATATGCTTGTTGACCATTTATATATAATCCAGAGAAATGTCTATGCAAGTCCATTGCCCATTTTTTAATTGGGCTGTTTGTCTTAAATTGGGTTGAGTTGTAAGAGTTCTTTATGTATTCTGGATTCCAGACCTCACTTGCATTTTTAAAAGATATCTTTGCTGGGTATATAATTGGGACTGACAGTCTTGGTTGTTTTTTGTTGTTGTTTTCTTTGTACATTAAAGGTTCACTTCACTGAGTTCTGGCTTGCCAGGTTTTTGACTGAAAATAGGCACATCTCTTCTGCCATTAGTGTGGAGGGTTGGGTCCATCTAATCAGGAGCAAGCTGGGTTTGGGCTTTGCTATTGCTATGATTGCCTTCAGTGCCCAGTAAGCTTTGCTGCCTCTCACCATGGCCTGCCGGTGCCTTTTGCTGAGGGTGGGAACCGGGGTGCCAGAGGGCTTCCTCCTGTGTTTGTGTTCCACCCTCAGCTTGCAGCTCTCGTGCAGCCTTGTAAACCGGGGCGGGGGGGGGGGTCTCTTCCCCTCCCCCAGCTGTAGACCGTTGTTAGGACATGGTAGGCTTGTGCTGGGAAAGGGGAGAATTTCTGTTATTTCGGTTCAGCCTCAGTCTCTGGGAGGCCCTGGGTCCCTGGGCTTTCTCAGAGTCTTCCCCTATCCCTGTAGCATCCAGTCTCTGCCTTGTATTTGTGGTTCATGTTGGGCAGAGGTTCCTGCCCCTCCTCAGCAGGAGGAGACTTCTGTTGTTATCAGTGTAGGGTCTTTGCTCAAGGTTTGCTGCCCCCCTCTCTGGGAGAGAGTTCTTCTCTTCTGCCCCCCGCTGCAGTGTGTTTGCCTATGCCCATGGGTGAATGGGCTTTGCTGCCCTTCTGTGTCAGCACCGTAAGGCTCACGCTCAGTAAAGAGAAGGGCCCAGGGGAGTGTGTGGGGCTTTATGCCTGTCTCCCAAGATGTGTCACTCATTTCCTGCCTACTGAATCACAGCCTCTCTCTGGTTTGCTTTCCTGACCCCAGACTTTCTCATGTGGTGTGCACCCAGGGGAGGCCAGCAAGAAAGTTCGCAGTGTCAGAAAATGGAATCGATAAATGTGCCTCTCATCTCTGAGTGTTTTATATATATGTACAAGCACATGGGTCATTGTTATGTATATTCATGCTTTTGGTTTACTCCCTACTGATTACGAATGTAAATAGTCTTAAACATAAAATCTGAAAGGCAGAAATCTCATTCGTATCAGAGGTATTTTTTCAAGGGCATTGTTGTGTCTACTCAAAGTAGACTGGTGGACGCGGTCAGTCTTCAGGTCTTCCCAGATGTAATAGGAACAGTCACTAGAGGATTTCTTCATTTCTGTTATCCCTAATAAACGTATCATTCATTCCCTTAGAAGCTGCTCAGAGCCTTGACAGATACACATCAGGCTACCTAATATTGCTAGAACTTCTTATCTAGGAAACTGATTTGTAGATGGAAGTTTCTTAGCATTCTGAACAGTTACTGTGGAAAAAATGTGTTTCATGTCCCAATTGAACATAGTAGGAAATGCATTGCTCTGTCTCAGTCCCTGTGGACACAAAATTCTACATTTGTTTTCCTTACGTTCTGAGGGGAAGAGATCCTTCTTGAACTTGCATAGTGTTTAAATGCATTTCCAGATACAGACTAGAGAGAGCTCTATGCATGAGAGACCATGTTAATCACTAGTCTTTGCATGTGTTCATCTTACAAATAGTATCCAGTATTACAAATTATTCAGATGATTAATCTATTTTCATTTATTTTAAAATTTTAATTATATTTTTATTTTTATAATTCACTTTTATAGACAGCTGATTTTACTTCTAGAATTATATAGTCCCAGAGATGTTTATGACTATTTACGTCCCATTGCTCTGAATCTATGTGCAGATAAAGTTTCTTCTGTTCGTTGGATTTCCTACAAGTTGGTATGTGTTACAATTTTTATAATTTTAGAACTGTACACTATTCAAGAAGATCCTAGAACTCCTCACTTCTCTGTGTTCCCCCTCCTAGGTCAGTGAGATGGTGAAGAAGCTGCACATGGCGACACCCCCCACGTTTGGAGTGGACCTCATCAATGAGCTTGTAGAAAACTTTGGTAGATGTCCCAAGTGGTCTGGTCGGCAAGCCTTTGTCTTTGTCTGCCAGGTAAATAAAGACTTAACCATTTCTATCTGTGAAGCTTCATTTCTTCTTCCGCTCTTTGCCTTTCGACACCCTCTTTCTTATCCTTAAGGAACAGAGTTTTGCAGCTGGCTCTTCATAGGATCACCTGTTCCCTAGAGTAGGTGCCTGCCTGGCTCATCCCACAGCCATCCACTAGGGGGTGCTCGGGGTCCATGGTACGTGTATAAATGCATGTGACTGTGCACACTGCACACTCCAGGACTCAGTGGAACCATTAAAAAACTGTAGGGACTTAAAATTATGTCATCTTAGTTTTGAGTTCCCAAAGTGTCTGGAATATTGGTTTAAAAAGTAACTAAAATCTGGAGTACTTCGGTTGTTATTAAAAGATAATGTTCGCCCGTATTCTGGTTTGGTAGACTAACTTGGCAAATGTCAAGCAGCTGTTTGTCTTCCCCAGACTGTCATTGAGGACGATTGCCTTCCCATGGACCAGTTCGCCGTGCATCTGATGCCACATCTGCTAACCTTGGCGAACGATAGGGTTCCAAATGTTCGAGTGCTGCTCGCAAAGACATTAAGACAAACCCTGCTAGAGAAAGGTGGGTGGGTGGCTCTGTTGGGAAAACCGTATGTGGCGGGGAGGAGGCGTGTAGACTGCGTGGAGGGAGAAGTGTTGTATGTCCACAAACATAATGTGACAGGAGAAGATCTGTGAGTTGTTAATGGGGGTTCCCCCTGAGAGAGGACACAGATTGGAGGACAGGGACATGTTCGCCTTTCTGCCCCAGGGGCATTTCTTTTATAATTGCAGACTTAGTTTGAGAGATTGGATAGTCACTTAAGACGGGAGGAAAAACTCTTGCCTTTGGTCTGCCCCGCATGACGTGTGTTACTGCTGTTCTAGGCCAGGAGGCATGTTTGTGTGTCCTCCTTCTCTTCATTCTTTACACAGAAGACAGATGCCCCCTACTACTTGCTCTGCTGCACATCCTAATAAGCTGCTCAAGATTTAGCTTGTTTTATTTATTGTCATCCCCCCAAAATACCTAATAAATATCATTTAATGCATGAACTCGTGAACGAAGCACAGAAAGGTTCGTAATAGACGTCTAAGAATACGGGTAAATGAATACTGCTTTTTTCTCCTTTAGAATTCATTTATCGTTGTTTTAATAGCAATTACAAGGAAATGGCTAGAGAAGACTGGTTTTTAGTCATGTGTGATTGGTATTTGGGATGTTTTTACTGAGTGAATTAATAGCTATCACAAGTATAAGTTTTAATGTATTTATTAGCTTTGCTACCATTTAATCTGTTCTAAAAATAATCAAGATAAATCTAATTCTCATGTTTGGGGATTTTTTTCATATCACACAAATCAATTCAGATTACCGTTTATAATTCAACGTAGCTTGTGTTTATACTTTATGACTGAGAACTTCGTATACTTGCACCTGATAAAACTGAATTGTTAAACTAATTTTATTTGTAATCTGCATTTTGCGTCTCCAGAATATTTCTTAACCTCTGCCGGCTGTCATCAGGAAGCCGTGGAACAGACCATCGTGGCTCTTCAGATGGATCAGGACAGTGATGTCAAGTATTTTGCAAGCATCCACCCTGCTAGTACCAAAATCTCTGACGATGCCATGAGCACAGCTTCCTCAACCTACTAGAAAGCTGGAACCTCACTGTCCTCCTGCTTCCTCGGGAGCCAAGGGCTGACAAGTGCCCCACACGTGTGATCTAGGACAGCCTCTGGGAGGAGGAGAGACCTTCCTCTCTCGCAGACTCAATTGCAGGTGCAAGTTGCCTACACTGATACCAGGGATTTTAAGAGTCAAGAGAAAGTACAGTAAACACTATTATCTTATCTTGACTTTAAGGGAAAATAATTTCTCAGAGGATTATAATTGTCACCGAAGCCTTAAATCCTTCTGTCTTCCTGACTGAATGAAACTTGAATTGGCAGAGTATTTTCCTTATGGAAGGGAGGAGATTCCCAGAGACCTGCATTGCTTTCTCCTGGTTTTCTTTAACGACAGATAGACGGAGTGGCAGCCAGAAGGCGGCTGTGAGCCAGGATGTAAAGAGATCTTCAGTATTAGCCCGCACTGTCCCCACGCAGGCAAGGACCTGTTGGTTCTGTGGCCAGCTGCCCAGCCCAGCCCTAAGTGTGAATAGTTTTTGGCGTGTGTAAATGCGAAAGGAGATTTGGGGGGGGAGGGGTTCTCCTAAGGGCTTGATGCTAACACTAAAGTAGAATCTGATTTTAACTCTTAAATGCAGCATATTGCTGTGCACATTTACAGAACGTTGGCTGAGTATCTATGTCCTGATTTTCTTCATGCTGGTCATGACCTGAAGGAGTTTATTGGCACATGTGCTGTATGTCAGGTGTTTTTAACTTGATCATGATCGGCTCTAGGTGCAGCTTTCCTTCCCATGCTGTACATACCTGTGACCACTCTCAGGAGTGCTGCGGTCTTTAATCATGCTGTCTAAACTGTTGTGGCACAAGTTCTCTTGTCCGAATAAAATTTATTAAGATCTATAGAGAGAGATACACACTTCTGATTGTTTTCTAGATGTCTGCAAATAAATGCAATTTGTGACCTGTATTAATGATTTAGTATGAAGTGGGAAAACTAGATTAAAATATTTGTCTTTTAACTAGTTTAGTAATTTCTTTGCCATCTGCACGTGCCACCCAGGGCCAGGTTCTGTTGTTCGGCGGCAGTCCCCGCAGGACAAGTGTGCGCCAGGTGCCTGGTCCTGGAGCCCGGCCCCCAGGGGCAGGTCCGGGGCGGCGCTGGCTTGCGCTGACCGCGAGCAGGGGGGCCGCCCTGTCTGTGGCTCGGGGTCGGCCGCCCGGCCAGGCCGTGCGCACTGCTGCAAGGGCACAGCCGGCCTGCCAAGCCTGGCTTGGAGGACCGCGGCCCGAGTCCCCGCGGTGCCTCTGTGAGCCTTGGTTTCCGGGACTCGGGACTCGCCAGGCAGGGACTCCTCAGGGTCGCGTGAGCAGGTCAGGCCCCCTCGAGGCTGCTTTCTGTACGGACGATTATGGAGAAGGCCTGGGTCCCTTCCCCTCGCCTGCCAAGCGGGACCGGGGGGCGGCTGTGGGGAGCAGGCTCTCCACGACAAAGCTGTGCTCACACACGCTACGCCCCGGAATTACCGTCGTATCAGCTCCACGACCGTGTACACCAAGCGCCGCACGTTGTCGTAAGCGGGGGCCATAACCGTCTATTTGGGGATCAAGAACTGGAATTTAGGGGCCGCCGCCGGCCAATTCCACACTGGCCTTCCCACCTTCCCGCCACGGCTCGCATGCGCTGGGGGCGCCCGCCGGTGCCTGGTGGGGGGGGCATCCGGGTCCCCCATGGCAGCGGCGCGCCCAGAAGCCCGGGGCGCTGTCCCACGGCCCCGGCAGTGAAAGCAGGCCCAGTGTGCGTGGTGGCTAATGAACTCAGTTCGGGGCAAGGTGCACGTGGCGCTGCTCTGATTCTCGGCTGTTTGCTCCCTGCGGAGGGCTGGCGGGGCGACACGATCGTCGAAGGGAGAAAAGGGAGGAAAATGGACGATTCAGCAATTATTTGACATCCTCCAGGAGGCAAAACAGCAAACCAGTTAGTACTCAAGGCGTTTTCATAATCGGAAAATGAGTAAAAGATTTATTAAAAGTATTTACTATAGGGTAGCTAATCTTAGAAAATACTCTGTGATTTGGGGACTTTTGAGTGAGGTAGACTAAGGTGAAGAGGCAAACGGTCTTTTCCAAAAGCTAGAGCTTATTCCCCAAGCGGTCACAGTGGGGCATTTCCGCTGCCTCCCACCCCAGGGCCCGACCCTCCCTCAGCAGCCTGCTTGGCTCTGAGTCGTGCTGCTCTAAAGGATCTCAGCTGGGCGCCTGGGTGGCTCAGTTGGTTAAGCGACTGCCTTCGGCTCAGGTCATGATCCTGGAGTCCCGGGATCGAGTCCCGCATCGGGCTCCCTGCTCGGCAGGGGGTCTGCTTCTCCCTCTGACCCTCTTCCCGCTCGTGCTGTCTCTCATTCTCTCTCTCTCAAATAAATAAAGAAAATCTTTAAGAAAAAAAAAAGGATCTCAGCTGCTCCTCCCCTTGTCTGGGAGAAATCTCTTTGGGAGCTTTTGTGAGTGTTCAGAGTGTCCCTTTACCCAGGCCCCAGGCCACCAGACCTCTCATTTGCTTAGTGGAATGGTTTGGGGGCCACCTTTTGGCTGTGATCTTTAAGTCTTGGAGATATTTCTGTGATGCCAGACCACTAGTTTTTCTGGAACTCTCTAGCTGAATTGGCAAGTGCTGACTTCCTGACTACCATGCAGATGCCCTCAGAGCCATCCAGGATGTTGGCTTCCGGATACTTAGTTTGCGGGGCAGGAGGTCGGGTGCACAGTGTGTTACTGATTCTTTTTCCTACCTGTTCGGTCCGGGCCCCACTTTGTGTTGGGCGAGTCTGTTTCCTGGCAGGCTGGAAGCTGAATATGCTAAAGGAAGCAGGTGGAAAATCTGCCTGCTGCAGCGTCAGGGAAACATGGATGCCTGAAACGCCAGGCATGGCATATTTGGGGAGCATCAGGGAGCAATGCTTCTTCACAGACGCAGCTCAAGGAGGGTGGGAGCTGGGAGCGGGGGCGGCAGGGTTTGAAACTGACCGTCTATAGGAAAAAGTGCCTCAGGCTCCGGGACACGCGCAATGATTTCCTTGTATCGTCATGTTTCCGTGCGAGACTCCAGGAGACAGAAGGGATGAGTGATGGGTGGAAAAGAAGGAAACTCCCAGCAACTCCAAACCAAGCAAACGGCTTCCCTACAATGAATAATCTCCTGACTCACACCAGAGGAAAAGAAGTTGAGTCTGGAAATAAATGTAAGCAAGACTTTGTGGTTCTGTCTTCAGCCCTCCTCGTGCAAGGTGGAGAATGTCAAGAGCAGGGTGGATTCTTTTCCTAGAAAATTTGACAGCAAGGGATCAGATTTCACTCCAGGCAGCGTATGACACTGCTGTTGTAGGTTAAGTTCTGCCGAAAGAAATTTGGCAGATTTGATACTTGGGGTTTGTAGTGAGAAATTTCATCCTATAACTCTTTCACCCTGCCCGACTGTATTTAGCGTTAATGATACCCACAGTTGTTACTAACCGGAGCCGAGGCATCACTTGGGTAGTGTTTGTAGATGTTCCAGGAGGAAGCTGTGAGCATGGGTGTCCCTCAGCCTGGTCCAGTCCCCATGAGCTGTCCTAGCCTGGAGCTCACCAGCAGCCCAGCACTCAGACGACACAGAAGTTTGGGAACAAAAATAGTGGAGAAGAGGAAGTTTTATAGGGAAAGTTGCCTAGGCAGTCACTGACAGGAGGGCAAGCGGGACAGCCGCTCGAGGGGAGTCTCAGCTCCCCGGGGGCCACCCCCTGCCATTTAACTTCTGGCCTGCCACAGCGGGGGTGCACCCTCACAGCGGGTCCCCCCAGCCCACGAGAAAGTTCTCAGCAGCTCCCACAGAGGAAAGACAGTGCATGTGGTGCACGTATGTGCTGCCACCAGACTTGTCTTGGATGGCCATTTATTCTGAGATTTTTTCTGGGGTATTTTGTTGTTTTGGCTTTTAAATAGTGCTAGCACAAGGTTGGTCATTCAGAATGCTGCCTTTCAAATGTTCATGTACATCTCAGTCACCTGGAATCTTGTCAAAGGGCAGATTCCGATCCAGCACTCCTAGCAAGAATCCAGGTGATGTTTTTAGGTACTAAGATCCTAGAAGAAGCTGTTGGTGTGGAATTTTACCTTTTCCAGATTAATACTCTCTCCATAATTTTGATAGCTCAAATGAACTGAACAATTTGTAACATGCCTCCGTTTGTAACGGTTCTAGTGTCTGATCTGGGATCTGAAGGAGACATTCGACCACCCGCAGGACCAGGGAGCCACCAGACGTAGGTGCCCACTGAGCCCCTAGAGCTTGCTGCGTTCCTCTTGCCACTGGAGGTGGTGGGTCCATCCTTCTTAGATCGTCTTGCAGCTTTTGCATTATGAGCTTTCAAACTTTATTTGAGCATTATTTTCCTAGACTGGGTCTGACTTAAAAACCAGAATGAATCCAGATTTAACTGGGTCCAACCTGAAAATTGGATTGGGGCCAACGTGGAAACCTGACTGCGTCTGGGGTCAGACTAGGTCTAACCTAGCTGGACTGGGTCCAATGTGAGGCCTCAGATTTCAAATTTATTGTAAGGCTGAACAAGCAGGTTTACCTTACCAAGGATAATCTTGAGTACAGTGGCTACAGTGGACAATTTTTTTTAAGATTTTATTTATTTCACAGAGTGAGCACAAGCAGGCAGAGCGGCAGGCAGAGGGAGAGGGCGAAGCAGGCTCCCCGCTGAGCAGAGAGCCCAACGTGGGGCTCCATCCCAGGATCCTGAGATCATGAGCCGAAGGCAGACGCTTAACCAACTGAGCCACCCAGGTGCCCCTACAGTAGACAACTTTTAACCTAGATACGCTTATCCATTTATAAGATGCCTAGAGAAAAACGGGTCCCAGCCAACCCCTCCCCATTAAAAGTAGAGGGAAAATTATTTTTCCTCCCCTATGGTTTCTGGGGACCAGGAAGAGACCTGCTGGGACACCCCACCCACTCTGGAACCTGTAGATGGGATCCTGGGAAAATTGGCAGGAGCCAGCAAACCGTGAGAATTCTTTCTTACCACAGTCAGCTCTTCCATATCTCTGTGGTGCCCAGTCAAGAGAGGAAGCAAAAATGTGACCTTGTCTCTTCCTTTGCATATTCAGATCGGCAGGCAAAAAGCATTTGTTAAAAATTAGATCTTTGAATTAGAACTCTCTCCTGTGCAGTTATATTGACACAAAATGAGACACAAAATGTCCACAGAACTTGGCTTGTCAACCGTCAGGGTGGGGACCCCAAAATATGGCCAGATAGAACTGTGGACTGCACTCTCCCTTTGTGGCTAGGGTTCAACTTTTGCCAGCTTTCGGGGGAATTGTCTCTTTTTTTTTTGGCTATCTTGAGGGGTGGTTCTGGATCATCAGATGGTAGTATCTTTTGCACCTTCTTTGGGGACACCTCTTGTGTCCACGGGTTGCTCAATACTGACAGGAATATTTACCATTTGTCTCAGCTGAAACCCAACAAGCTTTTTTTTTTTTTTTTTTTTTAAGTTAGCTAAATGGCCAGAAGTTGGCCAAACTGGAAGCCTGATATTCAGAGCCTGATAGTTTCCTTTTAGCTTTGGGAAGAAGACCTAAAAAAAATTCCTATGTGTCCCAAAGGAAAGAAGGACATTCTGAAGTCTTTGTGGGAGGATTTACTAAAACATTCCAAAGACACACAGCTCTAAATCTAGAATGTAGGAATCTTTTGATTTCCATCTTAGTTGAAGATCATCTCCCTGATAGAAAAGAAGTAAACTGAAGATTATGTAGTTGGGTGGCTGGGTCAGCCTCTTGCTATCATTCAGGTTGTAACCCAATTCTTTGAGGAATAAAAACAACTGTACTTGGGGTGCCCAGCTGGCTCAGAGCAATGAGCCTTGATCTCAGGGTCATGGGTTCAAGCCCCACAATGGGTGTAGAGATTACCCAAAACAAACTTTTATAAGTAAATAAATAAAAACAACTGTGCCTGCCTTATAAATTGAGTCTTCACAAGAATAGAAATGCGGCTCTAAAACAATCTAAAGCTCTTCCTGCCATCTTTACAAACCCCCAAACCTCCCCTGTTCATCTCAGAAGGCTTTGAGAACAAAAGTCCTCTTTGGTGGAACTTGTGTTTTCTGTGCCTTCTGAGATGGAAGAGTTCTAACTGGTCTGCTCTGTGTAATTCTTACCAGGAAAAAATAAGATCTTTAAATTCTTCACAAATATTAGTGAAAAGTTTAAGCCATCTGAGCAGGTAACCTTATTCTGCCTAAAACGAAATTTGTATCCAACTGTTCTTTCATAAACTAGTGAGTTCTGCACTTAAATTAAAACTATCTTAACAGCTGAAATCTTAAAAGCTACAAGACCTGTTGTCTATAGGGTTAGGTATGTCAGTGTATATACCTTATAAATGTGTGATTTCTTTTTTAGCTCCAGATGATGTTGCCAAAATTAATTTGTAAGGAGCCCTATTTGGCTTAAACACAAGTATTATATAAATCAAGTATATCCTCAGAAACACAGAAACTAACCCGAATGTTTTTCAAGTTCATGTGATCTAGGATAATCTTCAGTAAATAAAATCTAGCTTGTTGAATTAAAACAGGAGTGTCTTTAGAGTTATTAACATTAAATATAATGTGAACATATAAAACTTTTATTCTACCTTAGTTTACTAAAAATCAAATAAGCTCATGTTGTCTCTGTTACAGAGTTGGGTCAGCAAGAAAGGTAAGACGGTGGTTAGTTTAATATCGTGAAATTTTCACCAGTCTCAATTGTTAAGGACAAATGAATTAAATAGATGTAAATAAGACAAAACTTTATAAATGAAGTTTTCAACAATAATTATGCTTTTTGGTATGTCTACTTAAAAATAGTTTTCAAAATCTTTTTGGTAACTTGAAACTTTAAAGTTATATTGAGATAAATAATGGATATTCATGGACTATCTATAGATCAGTTTCCAAATAAGATAGAAATACTGAAACATTGGGGCACCTGGGTGGCTCATTCGGTTGAGCATCTGACTTTTGGTTTCAGCTCAGGTCATGATCTCAGAGTTGTGGAATCAAGCCCCAAGTGGGGCTCCACACTCAGCCAGGAATCTGCTTGAGATTCTCTCTCTCCTTCCCCCTCTGCCCCACCCCCTGCTAATTAATGTGTCAGTATTTTTTTTTAAAGATTTATTTATGAACAAAGGTTTACCACTTTTGCCTTCCTTTTATAATAAAGAAGAGATAAAGACATTCGGGTCTATCAGTAAACACGTTTTGTGCTGCGCTGCAAAATTTACTGAGAGGAAGAATATGCTTTTAGAAACTGAAAATGTTACCTATAAATTTGTCAATCCGCAGAATACTAGCTTAACAATCCACAATTGCTTACGTCTTCATTTTCGTTAGGAATGAAGGATCCTAAAGGTTACAAATTCTAATCAATGCATATAATGAAACCTACTTAGAAATAATAAGGGTGGGGGTGCCTGGGTGGCTCAGTCAGTTAAGCATCAGATTCTCAATTTCTGCTCAGGTCATGATCTCAGGGTTGTGAGATCGAGCCCTGCCCCGTGTGTACAGCCTGCTTAAGATTCTCCCTCCCTCCCTCTCTATCCCTTCCCCCCCCCACTCTAAGGAAAAAAAAGAAAAAAAAAAACAAAGATAAAAGGAAAACCTGCATATGGAAAGTAGGTAAGGAAAGTAAAATGACTGGTTAAGTTTTCCAGAATTAAAGGAGAAAACCCAGGACAAAATCTGAATGGATAGAAAAAAGTTGTAAAAAGTTTGTGGAAAAGGAATCTTGGGAAAGGAATTTAAGTGTGGTGAAGCTGGCTAAAATTGGAATATAGACAAAGTTTTTTTAAAAAATGAGTTTTAATATCAAATACAGATACAAAATCAGAATTTGGTTTTCTGTTAAAAGGACAAAGTTTTCTTAGATGATTGTTCTGCTCCTAATAAGAAATTGCAAAGGTTGTTTATGGGGTTTTGTTTTTTTTTCCAACCTTTGGACAGGAAAGATTTTCTTCTTCCCCAAATTACTAACTCTGCTTTACACTGTCTTTATCAGGTCTTTGATTACTTAAGAAAACCCAGTCTTGGGCGCCTGGGTGGCTCAGTTGGTTAAGCAACTGCCTTCGGCTCAGGTCATGATCCTGGAGTCCTGGGATCGAACCCCGCATCGGGCTCCCTGCTCAGCGGGAAGTCTGCTTCTCCCTCTGGCCCTCCCCCACCTCATGCTCTATTTCATTCTCTCTCTCAAATAAACAAAATCTTAAAAAAAAAAACAAAAACCCAGTCTTCACAATATTGAGAGCTTTTGTTCACAACTATATAACCTGTATTTACCTCAACATCTGTCACTTTCACTAGAGTTATTTCATAATTATCTATTATCCTATTTAATGGAATGTTCAAACCTTTTGACATTTTCTTAAAATTCTCAAGTCTTTTTGACCTCAAACTAACTTTGAGATTTTCCCAGAGGGCTCCTGGAAAGTCTCAAAGGCTGGCTCTCATTAATTCAACATGTTAAAATATGTGGGAAGCACTGTCAAATAACCTTAGGTTATATGTGTATGGTTAATATGTGTATATTACTAATATAAGTAATCCAGAAATTGCAGTTTCTAGGTATTTGTCAAAACTCTCATTGTCCAATTATTACCCTAAATGATGAAATAACTACATTTCCTTCTCCGATAAACTCATCAGATCATTAACCATGGGCATTTTTAAAGTCTTGTCATTTACAGACAGTCACTTTACTCTGATGCTTTTGTAAAAGTGAGATTCGTGGAAAGGACCCTACCAAGTACTCTGACTACTGACACTGCTACCAAGTTAGAAGGTGTGGATTTTGCAGGAAGATGGCTCCACCTGCCATCTAGTCCTGTGTAAATGGCTGGAGACCTCAAAAGAAAAATGACCAGGAAGAGAAGTAGCCAACATTGAGGTAGACAGCTTCCTCCCAAGACGTGGGGCAAGGAATGTTTCTGCTCCTTCCCTGACCATCCTTTCCCTAATTCTACCACCATGAAGGTCTTTAGGGTTCTTTTGTTCACCTTTTGCCTTGCCTCTGGCCCAGAAACTACCTTGTTCACATACCTCAAGCAGGTAATCAACGTTTAAACAACTCTTGGATTTGCCACGATGCTGGTGATCCTACATTCTGTCCGCCACAAACTTCTGATTTCCGATGCCTTGGTTTCTTTGGAACAAGCTCGGCCCTCTCTCAGTCCCGTCAGGCTCCCTAACCCTCGGGGTCCCTCTCCCTATCTCCAGTTAACAACCCCAAACCTGGGGAACCTTGCATCCAGGCTCCGGACCAAGAAACAGATACGAGACACTACCCAGAATAAAACCACCGGTGCAGTCTATAGATCCTGAAATTGTACTGGCCTCCATGGCTGTCACCTGTCCAGGCCAAGCCACAGACTCAAACCGGATTTCCCAGGAAGCATTCAGGATTCCAAATTCACTTCCTTCAACAGATTCTTCTCTTCACCTGGCTAAGCCTAAGTGCAAATGAGGCTATGATCAGAACTTCTCCTTAACTCCTGAAGATACTGAAGAATCTGCTTCTAAAGCAATAGCTGCCCCACAACAATAAGCAAACCCTGGCTCTATCCCCTGAGAGATTCTTGGTACCGGGAAGGCCCCTGGTTATCTATCAGCTGAGCAAGGAGGGCTCTGTGCTGTGGCCAATGCCATTTGCTGCACTTGGGCTGACACCTGTGCAGAAGTGGAGACTCCGCTACCTAAGGTCTGTGAACACGCCAGTTGGCCTAAGTGACTCCTACAAACAGGTCTTTGTTGACTGACTTGGGTCTTGGGGACCATGGCTCCGGAGTATACTCCAGATACTGGAATTATCCTGCTTAGAATCCTAGTAGCTCCCTGGTGTGCTGAAACTCTCAAAAGCTTTAAATCCATGTCTGCTGCCACGTACCACCATGCAAATGATCTCCCGAAGAACAGAACATCAGAAAAGGAACAGAGAATGACCAAATTAAAGAATGTGAACCCAACACTGGGTGGGAACTGCAAGAACACCAGAATGGTAGCAGAGAGGAGCACTAATGCCTTAGATTTTGATCCCATCTCTCAAGGCTGAGAGTCTCATCAAAAGGGAGGTTTATTGTTAGAGATAAGAGGCCCAAAACAGGGTCACTTATGCTAAGCCCCATGTCAGCAAACACAACTTAATCACAGGTCCAGTGCTCCCGGCAATGGAATCAATCAGGAATCGCCTAATCAATGCTAGTTAATTGGCCTGACAGACCCCTGCCAGCCCCTAAAAGGAAAGCAACTGTAATAACCGACCTGCTCTTTTGCCAAGTCGCGCTGACTGACCTGTGCCATCATTTCGAAGGGCTCTTTGCACCGTAAGCAGGACATCGCTCACGGAAGAAGGCACCGCCCTGATGCCAGTCAGCTGCACTGCACGATCATGTGCTCCCTCAGCAGCAAGCACCTACTTGGGGAAGGAGGAGGACAGCAAACCCTCGCCACCAACAAGGGGCATCAAGTCCACCGAGGTGAGGAGCAGACAGCAAGTGAAAACAGAAGGTTAGTGCACTCTTGGACCTCAAAGAAGTATCAAACCAACTCCTGGTCAGCCACAGGGTACTAACTACTTCAAAGAAAGAATGTGTACAAATAAAACAAGACGCTGGGGTTTTGTTGTTTTTTCTTTTTTTTTTTTTCTTCAAATGGCTGTTGAATTTATTTGCTTGATCAATAATGGTCCTGGAAAAAATTAGTTAACCAACGCTGAGACAGCTGTAATGAAATACTAATTTTAAAAATCATGACACCTTGATAGAAATTAGAGTTCACACAAACAAAAAAGAAACCTTCAATATTGCCAGCAAATATGAAATAATGTAATATGACCGACAGGACAGCAAGAAGGCTTTTATACGTTTATATTTGACACCTGACCATATTTTCAGTCACCATAATATCTTCTCTCCAGATTTAAAAAAATAGTATGCTGATTTCTATAACAAAGCTTTTTTCGTACAAAAATCAAACAATGGCCAACAAGTCACAACAGTGCAATAGGTAGAGAATTAAAAACCGCATCAAACAGGTGCTGAAAATAAATAGTAACTAGGAGAGGACAGAACCCTCGGGGCGGGGGGGGGGGGGTTTGCTTCCATCACCTTGAGTGTGTGGGGTCTGTCTTCATAGCCATGAGAGCTGACCTACCTCATGAGTGCCACTGATTCCGACAGAGCACGACTAAACAAAGGTGCCTGAGAGCTGACCTCCCAGATGCCTCAGTCACCAGAGAAGTCGCAGAAGCAAGAAAACGGGGTCGGGAATCACAGCTATCGTTTAAAGGAGAAGTTTTTTTTTTTCTATTGCTCAATCTTGTCAATTGGGAGTCCATCAGCAGGTTCACTGAGATGACACGGGTCATTGAAAACTTTTGTTTAAGAGCATATATGGCTTATTCAGGCAAAGAGACTTTTACATTCTAGCCCAAGCAAGCAATCTCGGTCATTCTGTGTTTAATGGCAGATGAGTCACACAGAAGATGTCTGGGTTCAGAAACAGATCCTCTGTGTGGACGCCTCAGGCCAGGCAGCTACCTTCGACCAACCCAGTGAAAAGCACGTGCTGATCAGCAGGAGCGAGGTGGCTACTCCTCCATTGCAGGGTGGGGGGGTGGGGGGGAGGGGGGAGGGGGGCCAGTGGGCAGGCTCCACCAGCAGCTCTGTGACCAGCTAGGCCATCCTGTGACTCAGGCTCATGGACTGTGGGTTAGGACCGTCAAAGGAGAGGGTGACAAGGGTGGGTAAAGGTAACCTCAGTAAGAGCCGTTCTGGCCAGTCAGGAAATATGAGGCAGCTCCCCATTATATAATCTGCACCAAAAAGGTGTAAAAGGCACAAGCAAGAGTGACTAGTAAGCAGAGATCCCGGAGGGTGAGACTATGGGGCAATCCACAAGGCAGGAACAGTATTTACCTTGTTTGGTTCCCAACCCCTTGAACAAGAGAAAGAGATCCTGATTCTGCTGTAATAAAAAAGCAAAGAAAGACGATTTTTGGTTTAAAAAGAAGCCACTCAAGGGTTAAAATAGTTTTAAGTTAACAAAGAAAATTAATCTTCAAATAAGCTGACACTATCTGGAAAACTCCTCTGTCCCCTACAAGCCCACACTGCGCGCACTGCTTTGTCCTCCGTGTAACCTGAGCCTGACTCGGAGAAGTCACAAGTGTGAAAAGAAGGAAGAGTCTGAGAAGAAAAGACATCTTTACAGAATGTACAGCAGAGAGTTGTGCACTCCGACTCTCAGGGTTACAGTAAGATGCACAGGTCTCATTGGGTCTGGGGGTCCCGTGCCGCTGGGGCTGCTCAGATGGGCGTCTCCTTCCTGTCTCTGCCCGGGGACGGCTTGGCCTGCTCCAGGGCGCCCGGCCGCCTCTCGGGCTCGTCATCGTCCTGCGCCTGCGCCTCGGGCTTGGCTCGCTGCAGCTGGAGCAGGCGCAGCTGCACCCGCAGTTCGATGATGGCCTCTCGCTCTTCGTGAATTGCTTGATTCAAATGATTGTTCTTTATCTTGAGGAATGACAAAGGAACAGTTGTCACGGAAGCAGGAAGGGCAAAAGGACAATGATTCAGGAACAGTTAGCGAGGGTATCCTACACAAGAATCTATGTTTTAGTCGCGAAACAGCAGATGAGAACATGAATATATGCAAATGAGACACGTAAAGACCTTGACCCAGAATGCACAAAATTCTGCTCAGTACAGAAGAGTAAACACATCTGGGAAAGATAAATGCACCAACAGAAAACAATCTGCTTAAGGATATTAAATATTAAGTATTTTAGTGTTTAAAATAGGTTTAATTTATGGGCTCCAGACCAGCCCTTAAGTAAGTGGAAGATAGAAGTGACTGTACCAGCAATCAGAGGGAGAAGTTAGAGATAAGATAAAATCCCAGACTTGTCTCAAAAGTGGATGTCCTTTGTCTTTTGTGAACTGGGCTACTTAGGCAAACTAGAGAGCTATCAGTTCTACATTACGGCACTCCTTCAGCAGAGCCAAGGCAGCTCAGTAGCTAATCCCGAACTCTGCTGACCTCCTGAGGTGGAGGCCTTCGCATGCAGCATGTGTCTCCTGGCCTCCCCCGCAGCTAGCTGTGGCCAGGGGCCTCTGCTGACAGGGTGTGAGCAGAAGCGTTGCCTTCTACTTGTGCCACTTGCCCTTAACCACCAGACATTCTTGGGTTCCTTACCCCTTCCTGCTAAGAGTGGCTAAGACCTAAGGGGCTACTCTGGACCCCAAGTGTTTTCCACTCACGTGGAGGGTGGGAGACCTAGATGTCTGCCAGGCGAGGCATAGAACTGTCTTGTTCAAACCACGAGAGAGTATTTTCTTTGTTATAGCAGCTAAGCCCGTATCCTAAGTACTACAATTCTGGAACATTTTCCTACTTAGGATTTTCGTATGATCTGTAAAATGTTAAGAAAGCAAAACAGAGTGCCAACGTGACGCCCTTCTAAAGAAGGGAAGCTACACGGTGGCCCAGGGCCCCACCCGCTACTCCACTTCTCCCACAACACGCCCCTGGCTGCTGCGAGTGTTCCGGGACCTGAGCCTCGGTGTGCTGCCCCTCTCAACCCTGTCCATAGGACTTACTATTGGTGTGGAATTCTAGTTTTCTATGCAGTGGGTGGCTCTGATCTGCCCCAGCAGCTGAATGCACCAGGATGAGAGAAACAAAGTTGTCCCACCATTTTTAGAATCTAAGACTGGCTTTCTCTCAACCCTGAGATAAAACATCCGGAGACAATGATTAATCTGGGGTAAGAAGGGAAGTTCTGATCAGGATCATGTAAATCTCTTGCTTTCATTTCACCATGCGCTTGCCTCCCAGATCCCTAGGGCCAAGCTTATTCACACTGGCTGCTTCAAGGGTTAAGGGATGAGAGAAAACTTTGTCCCCATTTTACCCGCAGGTGAGTCAGGAGACTTTTCCTTCCTCCACCAGCATTTCTCCTCCTGTTCATCTCTGGCAAGTTAGCCCAGATCTTCCACAACTGTTCAAGGCAGTCAGGTGGGGCTCCTCATAAATGGAAGGGAAAGGTCACCACACCCAGGGATGCCCGGTGAGGTCACACCTGTGCTGTGTGCTCGGCCAGGACCAGCTCACCCCCTGCACACTCTGGTGAGATGTCCCCTAAACTCCTCTCTACTCAACCTCCCCGCTGCTTCCCAAGGAAAGGAAGACAACTTCTAAGGGAAAGAGGTGGCCTCTACGAGTTTCGGGAAGCCGGTGCTCACTTCTAGCTCTTCGTTCTGCCTCTGTAAGTCCTCCAGGATGATCTGAAGCTCCTCTTCATCCTCACTCTCACTCTCACTGTCGGAGGAGTACTCCTCGGTCTCACTGCGGCCATGCTGCTGACGGCTGTGGGCGGAAGGCCAAGAGAAAAGGACCAGTGAGCAGAGGAAGGAATGCTGCTCCTTTCCTACCCTTTAGATTCACCAGCTTTTCATGAACTGGCTTAACAGAGCACCATTCTCAAGATTTAATCAAGAAGAAACTTGGGGGCGCCCGGGTGGCTCAGTCCATTGAGCGTCCGACTCGGCTTCAGCTCAGGCCATGATCTCAGGGTCATGGAATCAACCCCTCGTCGGGCTCCATGGTCAGCAGAGAGTTTACCTGAGATTCTCTCTCTCCCTCTCCTCCCGCCCCCAACTGCATACACTCTCTCTCTCTCAAATAAATCTTAAAAACAAAGAGAAAGAAACTTAAAGACAAGTGATTTGGATGTCTAGTTCTTTTGTATGAAAGTCTGAGAGCTGAAACAATTTTATGTTTATATTTAAACATTCTTGCAAACTTAAAACCCTCTGCTTTCGTTTACCTCTGAATTTCAGCAATCTCAGCTCTGAGGCGTTCAATCTCTTCTTTTTCTGAGGCAATCTGTCGACGTAAAAACTGCTCCATGGCTAGAAGCTCCTCCTGTTCAGTCAGGATCTCATTCTCCTGAAATAATGATCACTGGTGAACACCTTTGAGAGTATGAGTCTAGGAAATGTCACTTTTCTGGGTTCTCCTATGTTCCCTTGAATTCTTTAGCCCCATACATACATACATAACACAAGTTACGGGCAGGCTTGGACTGCAAAGCTTGTATCCTATTTCCTTAATGTCAAGAAAAGGATCTCTGAGAAAAGTCCCTCTAGGAGAATTGTCTAGATTTTTCTCAAGACATAAAATGCCACCTAGGAATCCCATGTCCTCGTTTTGCAAAGCTTCCCTATGAGGCCATCACACTGGGCACAAAGCCAAAGGTCAAGGGACTATGTCCGTTTTTGAGTCTCAGTCCCTCCTGAATGCCTTCCCACCTATCAGTAAAGGGAGTATCTATTTCAGGGTCAAGATGGCCCTTGACAGTGCACTGGGAGAAGGACCCAGGAGATATACAGCTGATGTCAGTATCACCTTAAAGCAGATCTTCCTAGTAAAGGGAAGATGTTCCCAGAAGAAATCTTTTCTCCTCACCAAAAGCCACCATCCTCCTCAACCCATGTCACCGGAGATGATAAATTGTAAATATTTTGCTTTCACAGACTATGCATTTCTAAAACTGAATCACCAAAAGGGGGGCAGGGAACCCTATCTGTCCAAGATCTACCTAACCCCTCCAACCTAGAGAAAAGAACCAAAGCAGAATTTCAGAGGCAGGAATGTATGGCTATGAAAACGAAGAGTTGGAGGCAAAGGTCTACAGCATTTCCTTCCCAACTCCTAGGTATCCAGATAAGCACCTGTGATCGAACCTGAAAGACACTGTGGTCAAGTCCTAGAGGGAACTACTCAAAGCCCCTGGCAAGCATGAGCAAGCTCTTGGGAGATGGGATATGCAGTGGTCCTTCCCCACGGGTTTCTAAACACAGATGTTTTCCCTTTACCCCAGTGCACCTAGTAAAGCTAATGTGCTGAGAAATATGAGACTGGAAAACTTTGAAATAAAGACATAATCTGGGACTTCATCTTGTCTTCAGGGGAAGAGCTATGTGTCCTTGGCAGGCAAAACATAATCTTTCTCAAGTGACAGAAAAGGACTGGAACTTGTCCGGCTTTAGGTATCCCACATCTATGGGTTTCTGGGAGTACAGACTCTGCTGTCAGAGCCTAGAATTTCATTCATTTCTGGTGAAAGTCTGGAAGGTTCCAGAACAGAGTAAGGTTGACTTAAGAAATTCAGAGAGAAAGAAAGCTCATCTTCAGCTCTATGCCTAGAACAATAGATACTCAAGAACTATTTGTCAAATCAATGAATGAATAATAAAACAACTCATCTCCAACGACCTTCAACCACAAAGAATAAAGTCAAAATATCTAAACAGATATTATCAGCAACAACAATCAGATAAAATCTATACCGTTGAATTTCAAGGATCCCAAACTTTGTGGTCAGGAAGAACATGTCTTAAAATATTTATTAAAGTCCAATCTCATTAATACGGAACAAGTGCAACTAATCTATAAGTTGGGGAAAACACCTATAACTCAGACCTGTGTGTGGATAAAATGAAATTAAGTAAAGCACCTAGAACAGTGTCTAGTAAGAAGTAATCAGTAGAAGATAGTTTCTTTCTCCAGCTGAACACTTAAGCAAACACCAAATAAAGGTAAGACCAAATACAACAGGCCTGATCCCTCTAAGGCTGCCATATCATCTTACAAGTTTCTTTAAAAGATTTACACCTATGTAGTTGAGCTTCTCAAATTTAATAAATGATGACCACTAAGAGTCTTGCAACACACTCCTGAACAAGCAACAGGTCAAAATGAAATCAAATTATCTAGAGATGAATCAAAGTTGAAACACAACATCAAAAGTACAGGATGCAGCAAAAGCAGCTCGAAGAGGAAGTTTATGGTATAAATGCCTTCATTAAGAAAAAATATCTGAAACAACCTATCTCTACACCTCAAGAAACTAGAAAGGAACTAGAAAAAGAACAAACTAACCCTAAAATTAGCAGAAGGGAGGAAATGATACAGATCAGAGCAGAAATAAATGAAATAGAGACTAGAAAATCAATATAAAAGATCAATAAAACTAAGAGTTGGTTTTTTGAAAAAACAAAATTGGCACACCTTTAACTAGAGTAAAAGAGAGAACTCAAAACTCAAAAAATGAAAGAGGAAACACTACAATTGATACCAAAGAAATAAGGAACATTATAAGAGACTACTATAAGCATTTATACACCAACAAACTGGATAACCTAGAAGAAATGGATATGTACTTAGAAACATATTAGCTGCCAAGACTGAATCATAAAGATTGAGTATCTGAACAGAGCAGCACAAAGATTGAATCAGGAATCAAAAATGAAGAAATAATGCCAATCTTTTTCAAACTCTTCGAAGAAAACTTACAAATGCTCCCAAACCTCCTTTTACAAGGCCAGCATTACCCTTGTCCCAGAGCCAAAGACACTACAAGAAAGTTACAGGCTGATATCCCTGATGAACACAGATGCAAAATTCCTCAACAACATACCAGCAGACCAAATTCAACAACACATTAAAAAGATCACACAACATGATCAAGTGGGATTTATCTCTGGAGTGCAAGGATAGTTCAACATATGCAAATCAATAAATGTGATACACCGCATTGACAGAATGAAAGATAAAAATCCTATGATCATCTCAGTAGATGCAAAAAAGCATTTGACAAAATTTTTCCAAAGTCTTAACAAAGTGGGTATAGAAGGAACACACATCAACATAATAAAGGCCACATATGGTAAGCCCACAGGTAACATACTCAACAGTTAAAGGTTAAAAGCATTTCAAATCAGAAACAACACAATCATGACCACTCTCACCACTATTCACTATTTAGTACTGGAAGTCCTAGCCAGAGTAATTAGACAAGGAAAAGGTAGTCGAATTGGAAAGAAGTAAAATTGTCTCTGTTTGCAGACAATGTGATCTTATATATAGAAAACCCTAAAGACTCTACCAAAAACAATAAAAAACAAAAAAACCTGTTAAACCAATTCAGTAAAGTTGCAGAATATAAAATCAACATATAAAAATCAGTTGTATTTCTGTACACTAGCAAACTACCTGAAAAAGAAATGAAGAAAATTCCATTTACAACAGCATCAAAAAATAAAATACTTAGAATAGATTTAACCAAGGGAGTGAAAGATCTATTGAAACTAAAACACTGATGAAAAAAACTGAAGACACAAATAAATGGAAAAATATCCCATGTTCATAGATCAGAAGAACTAATATTGTTAAAATGTTCATACTACCCAAAGAGATCTAAAGATTCAAAATTCCAATGGTGTTTTTCACAGAAACAGAAAAAAAATCCTAAAATTTATAGAGAACCAAAACAGACTGTTAATAGTCAAAGCAATCCTGAACAAAAGGAACAAAGTTGGAGGCATCACACTACCTAATTTCAAAGTATACTGATTTCAAAAGCTTTAATAAAACAGTATGGTACTGGCAGAAAAAGACAGAGACCAATAGAGGGAAACAGAGAGCCCAAAAATAAATCCACACATTTATATAGATCTTTGCAAAGGTGCCAAGAACATATATAGGGAAAGGACCATCCCTTCAATAAATGGTATAGGGAAACTTGTCTTCCACATGCAAAAGAATAAAATTGGACCCTTATCTCACTTCATATATATAAATCAACTCATAATGAATTAAAGATTTAAATATAAGAGGGGCGGACCAAGATGGCAGAGGTGTAGGAGACCTGGATTTCCTCTGGTCCCAGGAATTCAGCTAGATAGGGATCAAACCATTCTAAACACCTATGAACTCAACAGGAGATCAAAGAAAAGAACAGCAACAACTCTCTGAACAGAAAAGTAACCACTTTCTGGAATGTAGGACGTGCGAAGAAGTGAATCCGAGGCGATATTCCGAAAGATAGACGGCGGGGGAGGGGGCCTCCGTCAGACACTTCTGGCAAGTGATAGAGCAGCAGAGCACAAAATCAGAACTTTTAGACGTGGGCTCCGCTGAGGGACGTTGCTCCAGTGGCTAAGTGGGGAGTGGAACCCTCGCTGGGATAGTGTGGTCTCAGGACCCACGGGGTCACAGAAAGACCAGGGGTGCCTGAGCGCAGCAGAGCTCCCAGGTATTGGAGCGGGGAAGCCAGCTGCAGAGAAGGAGCCGAGGAGTGGGCTCACAGCTCGGGGTTGCCATAAACTGTGATCCACAGCACAGTTGGGCCACTGCACCTCCAGCAGGGACCCAACAAGCGGCAGATCCGGGGAGACTCTCCTTCCTCCCCTGGGAGGAGTGGCGCGGGAGTGCACCACAGGGATCTGCTGGGTTTGGAGACTCCACACGGGGCCGGGGGCCAGAGATAGAAATGCTCGGTCACAGGCCAGGTGAGCATGGAGTGCTGTCGGAGACTGGAGAGACGGGAGTGACTGCTTTTCTCTGGGGGCTCACTGAGGAGTGGGGCCCCGAGTCTCCTCCGGGGCGGAGATTGAGAGGCCACCATTTTCACTCTCGTCCTCCAAAGCTGTACTGAAAGTTTGCAGAGAACAAAAGCTCCCGAGAGCAAACCGAGCAGATTACTTAGCCTGGACCTGGCAACGGCGGGGCAATTCTGCCTCCAGCAAAGACATTTGGGAACCATGGCAACAGGCCCCTCCCCCAGAAGATCAGCAAGAACAGCCAGCCAAGACCAAGTTTACCCATCAATGGGAATGGCAGAACTCCAGCACTAAAGGAATACTGCACATAGAATTCATGGCTTTTTTACCATGATTCTTTAGTCTTTCAAAGTTAATTTTTTTTTTAACTTTTTTTTTTTACTTTTTCTTTTTCCCTTTTTCAACCAACATCTTATCAATCCCTTTTTTAAAAAATATTTTTTATTTTTCATTTTTAGAGTCATATTCTATCCCTTCATAGCAGTTACCCTTATTTTTGGTATATATATATAAGTTGGTCTCTCTTTAAAATTTTGAGCTACTGTTTCCTCTAAGAGATCAAAATATACCCTAAAACTCTAGTGTATGGCTTTGTTCTAGTGTCCTGCCTAATCACATTCTCTTTTTTTTTTTTAAATCCTCTTCTTTTTTTCAACCACTTCTTATCGATTCCTTTTATAAAATCTTTTATAATTTTCATCTTTGCAGTCATATTCCATCCCTTCATCATATTAACCCTTATTTTTGTACATATATAAGTTTTTCTTTCTTTAAAATTTTGGGAGGCACTTTCTTCTAACAGACCAAAATATGCCCCAAATCTAATGTGTGGCACTGATCTATGCACCAGCCTGATCATATTTGATCATATGTGTTTTTTTTTCTTTTTCTTTTTTCTTTCTTTCCCTTTCTCTTCCCCCATTCTCAGGTCTTTTCTGATTTGTTTAGTGTATATTTTCTGGGGACGTTGTTACCCTGTTAGCATTTTGTTCTCTCATTCATCTATTCTCCCCTGGACAAAATGACAAGACAGAAAAAATCACCTCAACAAAAAGAACAAGAGGCAGTACCGACTGCCAGGGACCTACTCAATACGGACATTAGTACGATGTCAGAACTAGAGTTCAGAATGATGATTTTAAAGATACTAGCTGGGCTTGAAAAAAGGATGGAAATTATTAGAGAAACCCTTTCTGGAGAAATAAAAGAACTAAAATCGAACCAAGTCGAAATCAAAAACGCTATTAATGAGGTGCCATCAAAAATGGAGGCTCTAACTGCTAGGATAAATGAGGCAGAAGAAAGAATTAGTGATATAGAAGACCAAATGATGGAAAATAAAGAAGCTGAGAAAAAGAGAGATCAACAACTACTGGATCACGCAGAATTCGAGACATAAGTGATACTGTAAGATGAAACAACATTAGAATAAGTGGGATCCCAGAAGAAGAAAGAGAGAGGGGGGCAGAAGGTATATTGGGAGCAAATTATGGCAGAGAACTTCCCTAATCTGGGGAAGGAAACAGGCATCAAAATTCAGGAGGCACAGAGAACCCCTCTCAAAATCAATAAAAACAGGTCAACACCCCAACATCTAATAGTAAAACTTACAAGTCTCAGAGACAAAGAGAAAATCCTGAAAGCAGCCCAGAACAAGAGATATGTAACCTACAATGGTAGAAACATTAGATTGGCAACAGATCTATCCACAGAGACCTGGCAGGCCAGAAAGGACAGGCATGATATATTCAGAGCACTAAATGAGAAAAATATGCAGCCAAGAATAGTATATCCAGCTAGGCTGTCACTGAAAATAGAAGGAGAGATAAAAAGCTTCCAGGACAAACAAAAACTAAAGGAATTTGCAAAACAAAACCAGCCCTACAAGAAATCTTGAAAGGGGTCCTCTAAGCAAAGAGACAGCCTAAAAGCAACATAGACCAGAAAGGAACACAGACAATATACAGTAACAGTCACCTTACAGGCAATGCAATGGCACTAAATTCCTATCTTTCAATAGTTACCCTGAATGTAAATGGGCTAAATGCTCCAAACAAAAGACACAGGGTATCAGATTGGATAAAAAAAACAAGACCCATCGATATGCTGTCTGCAAGAGACTCATTTCAGACCCAAAGACAACCCCAGACTGAAAGTGAAGGGGTGGAAAACCATTTACCATGCTAATGGACACCAAAAGAAAGCTGGGGTGGCAATCCTTCTATCAGACAAATTAGATTTTAAACCAAAGACTGTAATAAGAGATGAGGAAGGACACTATATCCTACTTAAAGGGTCTATCCAACAAGAAGATCTAACAATTGTAAATATCTATGCCCCTAACATGGGAGCAGCAAATTATATAAGCCAATTAATAACAAAAGCAAAGAAACACATCAACAACAATACAATAACAGTGGGGGACTTTAACACCCCCCTCACTGAAATGGACAGATCCTCTAAGCAAAAGATCAACAAGGAAATAAAGACTTTTAATGACACACTGGACCAAATGGACTTCACAGATATATTCAGAACATTCCATCCCAAAGCAACAGAATACACATTCTGTGCCCATGGAACGTTCTCCAGAATAGTTCACATCCTAGGCCACAAATCAGGTCTCAATCAGTACCAAAAGATTGGGATTATTCCCTGCATATTTTCAGACCACAATGCTTTGAAACTAGAACTCAATCACAAGAGGAAAGTCGGAAAGAACTCAAATACAAGGAGGCTAAAGAGCATCCTCCTAAAGAACGAATGGGTCAACCAGGAAATTAAAGAAGAATTAAAAAAATTCATGGAAACAAATGAAAATGAAAACACAACTATTCAAAATCTTTGGGATACAGCAAAGGCAGTCCTAAGAGGAAAGTATATAGCAACACAAGCCTTTCTCAAGAAACAAGAAAGGTCTCAAGTACACAACCTAACCATACACCTAAAGGAGCTAGAGAAAGAACAGCAAATAAAGCCTAAACCCAGCAGGAGAAGAGAAATCATAAAGATCAGAGCCGCAATCAATGAAATAGAAACTGAAAGAACAGTAGAACAGATCAATGAGACTAGGAGCTGGTTCTTTGAAAGAATTAACAAGATTGATAAACCCCTGGCCAGACTTACCAAAAAGAAAAGAGAAATGACCCAAATCAACAAAATCATGAAAGAGGAGAGATCACAACCAACACCAAAGAAATACAGACAATTATAAGAACATATTATGAGTAACTATATGCCAACAGATTAGATAATCTGGAAGAAATGGATGCATTCCTAGAGATGTATCAATTACCAAAACTGAACCAGGAAGAAACAGAAAATCTGAACAGACCTATAACCACTAAGGATATTGAAGCAGTCATCAAAAATCTCCCAACAAAAGCCCAGGGCCTGATGGCTTCCCAGGGGAATTCTACCAAACATTTAAAGAAGAATTAATACCTATTCTTCTGAAACTGTTCCAAAAAAATAGAAATGGAAGGAAAACTTCCAAACTCATTTTATGAGGCCAGCATTACCTTGATCCCAAAACCAGACAAAGACCCCATCAAAAAGAATTACAAACCAATATCCTTGATGAACACAGATGTAAAAATTCTCACCAAAATACTAGCCAATAGGATCCAACAGTACATTAAAAGGATTATTCACCACGACCAAGTGGGATTTATTCCTGGGCTGCAAGGTTGGTTCAACATCCACAAATCAATGAATGTGATACAATACATTAATAAAAGAAAGAACAAGAACCATATGATCCTCTCAATAGATGCAGAAAAAGCATTTAACAAAGTACAGCATCCTTTCTTGATCAAAACTCTTCAGAGTATAGGGATCGAGGGTACATACCTCAGTATCATAAAAGCCATCTATGAAAAACCCACAGCGAATATCATTCTCAACGGGGAAAAACTGAGAGCTTTCCCCCTAAGGTCAGGAACACAGTAGGGATGTCCACTATCACCACTGCTATTCAACACAGTATTAGAAGTCCTAGCCACAGCAATCAGACAACAAAAAGAAATCAAAGGCATCCAAATCGGCAAAGAAGAAGTCAAACTCTCACTCTTTGCAGATGATATGATACTTTATGTGGAAAACCCCAAAGACTCCACCCCAAAACTGCTAGAACTCATACAGGAATTCAGTCAAGTGGCAGGATATAAAATCAATGCACAGAAATCAGTGGCATTCCTATACACCAACAACAAGACAGAAGAAAGAGAAATTTAGGAGTCGATCGCATTTACAGTTGTACCCAAAACCATAAGATACCTAGGAATGAATCTAACCAAAGAGGCAAAGGATCTGTACTCAGGAAACTATAAAATACTCATGAAAGAAATTGAGGAAGGGGCGCCTGGGTGGCTCAGTCGTTAAGCATCTGCCTTCAGCTCAGGTCATGATCCCAGGGTCCTGGGATCGAGCCCCGCATCGGGCTACCTGCTCGGCGGGAAGCCTGCTTCTCTCTCTCCCACTCCCTCTGCTTGTGTTCCCTCGTTCGCTGTGTCTCTCTCTGTCAAATAAATAAAAATCTTTAAAAAAAAGAAATTGAGGAAGACACAAAGAAATGGAAAAACATTCCATGCTCATGGATTGGAAGAACAAATATTGTGAAGATGTCAATGCTACCTAGAGCAATCTACACATTCGATACAATCCCCATCAAAATACCATCCACTTTTTTCAAAGAAATGGAACAAATAATCCTAAAATTTGTATGGAACCAGAAAGGACCCCGAATAGCCAGAGGAATGTTGAAAAAGAAAAGCAAAGCTGGCGGCATCACAATCTGGACTTCAAGCTCTATTACAAAGCTGTCATCATCAAGACAGTATGGTACTGGCACAAAAACAGACACATCGATCAATGGAACAGAATAGAGAGCCCAGAAATGGACCCTCAACTCTATGGTCAACTCATCTTCAACAAAGCAGGAAAGAATGTCCAATGGAAAAAAGACAGTCTCTTCAACAAATGATGTTGGGAAAACTGGACAGCCACATGCAGAAGAATGAAACTGGACCATCTCCTTACACCACACACAAAAATAGACTCCAAATGGTTGAAAGACCTAAATGTGATACAGGAGTCCATCAAAATCCTAAAGGAGAGCACAGGCAGCAACTTCTTTGACCTCAGCCGCAGCAACTTCTTCCTAGAAACATTGCCAAAGGCAAGGGAAGCAAGGGCAAAAATGAACTATTGGGACCTCATCAAGATAAAAAGCTTTGCACAGCAAAAGAAACAGTCAACAAAACCAAAAGACAACCGACAGAATGGGAGAAGATATTTGCAAATGACATATCAGATAAAGGGCTAGTATCTAAAATCTATAAAGAACTTCTTAAACTCAACACCCAAAGAACAAATGATCCAATCAAGAAATGGACTGAAGACATGAACAGACATTTTTCCAAAGAAGACATCCAAATGGCCAACAGACACATGAAAAAGTGCTCAACATCGCTCGGCATCAGGGAAATCCAAATCAAAACCTCAATGAGATACCACCTCACACCAGTCAGAATGGCTAAAATTAAGAAGTCACGAAACGACAGATGTTGGCGGGAATGCAGAGAAAGGGGAACCGTCCTACACTGTTGGTGGGAATGCAAGCTGGTGCAGCCACTCTGGAAAACAGTATGGAGGTTCCTCAAAAAGTTGAAAATAGAGCTACCCTACGACCCAGCAACTGCACTACTGGGTATTTACCCCAAAGATACAAATGTAGGGATCCGAAGGGGTACGTGCACCCTGATGTTTATAGCAGCAATGTCCACAATAGCCAAACTGTGGAAAGAGCCAAGATGTCCATCGACAGATGAATGGATAAAGAAGAGGTGGTATATCTATATATACAATGGAATATTATGCAGCCATCAAAAGGATTGAAATCTTGCCATTTGCAACGACGTGGATAGAACTGGAGAGTGTTATGCTGAGCGTAATAATTCAATCAGAGAAAGACATGTATCATATGAAAGACATGTATCATATGATTATATGAGGAGTTCTTTACCTCAGGAAACAAACTGAGGGTTGCTGGAGGGGGGGTGGGAGGGATAGGGTGGCTGGGTGATAGACATTGGGGAGGGTATGTGCTATGGTGAGCGCTATGAATTGTGCAAGACTGCTGAATCACAGATCTGTACCTCTGAAACAAATAATACATTATATGTTAAAAAAAAAAAAGATAGCAGGAGGGGAAGAATGAAGGAGGGGAAATCGGAGGGGGAGATGAACCATGAGAGACGATGGACTCTGAAAAACAAACTGAGGGTTCTAGAGGGGAGGGGGGTGGGAGGATGGGTTAGCCTGGTGATGGGTATTAAAGAGGGCACGTTCTGCAGGGAGCACTGGGTGTTATACGCAAATAATGAATCATGGAACACTACATCAAAAACTAGTGATGTAATGTATGGTGATTAACATAATAAAAAAAAGATTTAAATATAAGACCTAAACCATATAACTATTAGAAAAAAACATAAGGAAAAGGTCCACTGACCGTGGTCTAGGCAATGAATTTTTAGATACAACCCAGAAAGCAGGCAACTAAAGCAAAAAATAGACAAATGGGACAGCATAAAACTAAAAAGCTTCTGCACAGCAAAGGAAAACGTCACCAGAGTGCAGAGACACCCTATGGAATGGGAGAAAATATTTGCAAACCATGTATGAGATAAGGGGTGAATATCCAAAATTTATAAAGAATGCAACCAATTCAACAGGTAGAACACAACCAACCCAATTCAAAAATGGGCAAAGGACCTGAATAGGCATTTCTAAACAGAAGACCTACAAATGACCAGCAGATATATCAAATGATGCTCAACATCACTTATTATCAGGAAAATGCAAATCAAAACCATGATGAGACATTACCTCACAACTGTTAGGATGGTTATTATAAAAAAAAAAAAAAAAGGTAACAACTGTTGGCAAGGATGTGGAGAAAATGGAACTCTTATACACTGTTGGTGGGAATGTAAACTGAATGCAGACATTATGTAAAACAGAATGGAGGTTCCTCAAAAAACAGAACTACCATATGATCGATCAATTCCACCTCTGGGTTTATACCGGAAATGAAAAGGATACTGAGGAGATAACCTGCACTGCCATGTTTACTGCAGCATTATTCACAATATTCAAAATATGAAAACAACCCAATGGTCAATGCACAAATGGATGAAGAAAATGTGGGGTGTGTATAGACATATACACAGGAGTATTATTCAGCCATGAGAAGGAAGGAAATCCTACCATTTCTGATAACATGGATAAACCTGGAGGACATTGTGCTAAGTGAAATAAGCCAGAGAAAGATAGACATTATATGATCTCACTTCTAGGTGGAATCTTTGAAAAAAAAAAAAAAAGTAGAACTCATGGAAGTAGAGAGCAGAACAGTGGTTACCAGAGGCTGGGGATGGGGAAAATGGGGAGATGTTGGTCAAAAGGTACAAAGTTGCAATTACAAAGGATGAGTAAGTCCAGAGATCTAGACTATCTATTACTATAGTTAATAATACTGTATTGAATACTGGAAATACACTAAAGGAATGGATTTCAGGTGCTCCCATCACAAAAGAAAAAGGTAACTAGATGAGAAGACAATGTTAATTAGCTTCACTGTAGTAATCAATCACTTCACTATGTATATACAGGTCTATCAAATCATCATGCTGTATACTTCAAATATGTACAATTTTTATTTTTTAAAAAGGATCTTGCAAAATAGAGAAAAAAAGTTAAGCTTACCTGAGCAAGGAGAATATTTATAACTTCTTCATTTTCATTCATTTCTTCTTTGGAAACATCCTCTTTTGAAAGACTGGCGATCTCTTGTGCAATCTTGGTTTCGCACTCCTGTCAAATAAGACAAATGAAAAACTGGTCAGCCCAAATGTAACATATATCCAACAATTTCACACCATCACCATGTAGAAGTTTCCTTCTCATTTCCTAGAGTTGAAAAAGTAACAGTAATTCTCCTCTGGATAGAGGAGAATTTGTTAACTGGGCTTGGAAAATAACATATGGATCTTAGTTTGTGGCTGCACCATGAAAAATGTTCAATTCTGGTCAATGTGCTCACCGTTTCTGGAACCCATCCATGTAAAATTACTTTCTGTGACACTTTTTTTTTTTGGAGGGTGTCAGTTTTAAGTACACAATTAATTTTGATAAATAAATACAGTCAAGTAACCACCACCACAATCATGATATAAACACTTCCATCACCACACAAAGTACCTCTCACCATCTGCTGGCACCTGGCAACCACTGACCTATTTTCCATTCCTATAGTTTTGCCTTTTCTTGAGTTTCATATAAATTGAATCAATCCATAAGAAATCTTTTTTATGTGGCTTCTTTCACATAGCATAATGCTTTTACTATTCATCTATTTTGTTGTCTATATTAGTAGTTTGCTGAGTAATATGCCATGATACACCAATTTGTTTATCCATTCATCAGCTGATGGACATTTGGGTCCTTCCTAATTTTGAGCTATTATAACTAGAACTGTTATGAACATTTCACACGGATATGTTTTGTGTGGGTATGTGCTTTCTTCTTTTAAATACCTAAAAGCAGGATTGCTTGGTCATATGGTAACCGTATGTTTAACTTTATAAGAAACTGCCAAACTGTTTTCCAAAATTACTATACCATTTTGCATTACCAAGAGCAACAATGAGAGTTCCAGTTGCCCCATGTTCTTGTCAACACCTGGGATTTTTATTTTTATTTTTTTTTAGACAGGGACAGAGAGGGAGAGAGCAGGGGGAGGGGCAGAGGGAGCGAGAGAGAATTCCAAGCAGGCTAGACACCCAGTATGGAGCCCGATACGGGGCTCTATCTCATGACCCCAAGATCATGACCTGAGCCAAAATCAAGAGTCAGATGCTTAACCGACGGAGCCACCCATGTGCCCCAACACCTGGTATTTTTAATTTTAGTCATTCTTGGTGGTGTGTAGTGGTAGCTCATTGGGATTTCAATTTGTATTTCTTTAATGACTAATGATGTTGAGCATCTTTGCATGTGCTTATTTGCCATCTGTACATGATTTTTGGTAAAGTGCCTGTTCAACTTTTTTATCTTTTTAAAACTGAATTCTTATTGTAGCAAATGTACCATACTCTGGTGGGAGAGCAGAATATATACAGGAAGTCTCTGTACCTTCCTCTCAATTTTGCTGTGAACCTAAATCTGCTTCAAAAAAAATAAAAGTCTAAAAAAAAAAAAAAAACCCTTGAATTGTATTCTTCTTAAGTTATGAGTTTTTTATATATTCAAGTCCTTTATGAGGTATGTGTTCTGCAAAATATCTTGTCACAGCCTCTGATTTGTATATTCGTTTTCTTAAGTGTCTTTTGAAGAACATGTTTTAGCACGCTGATAAAATGTAATCTAACAAATATTTTTTTTAAGATTTTATTTTTGCAAGAGAGACAGAGAGAGAGAGAGTGAGCGCATGACCACGAGCAGGGAGCCTGACACAGGGCTCGATCCCAGGACCCTTAACTGACTTAGCCACCCAGGCGCCCTAACAAATCTTTCCTTTACAGTTCATGGGTATTGTGTCCTATTTAAGAAATCACTGCCTAAGCCAAAGTCAATAAGATCTATGCTTTCTTCTGGAAGTTTTTTTTTTTTTTTTTAGGTCTTAACATATGATTCATTTTGAGTTAATTTTTGTATATGCCTTGTGGAAAGAGTCAAGGTTTTGTTTTGGTTATTCTTTTTTGGCATATAGATATCAGTTGTTCCAGCACTATTAAAAAGAAAATCCTTCCCCAGTGAATTGTCTTATCATCTTTGTTGAAAATTAACTGTCCATATATGGTGTGGGTCTATTTCTGGACTTCCTATTCTATATGTCTACTTTTATAAAATATCTACTGTCTTGGTTACTGTAGCTGAATAGTAAGCCTTAAAATCAGATAGCATGAATCCTCCAATGTTGGTTTTTTTTCCACAGTTGTTTAGATCATTTGTATTTCCATATAAGTTTTAGAAGAGCTTGTTAATTTCCACAAAAAAACACCTGTTGAGATTTTGATTGGGATTGACTCCACAGATCAATTTGAGAACACCTAACATCTTAAAAATATTGAGACACATCACTCCATTTATTTAGGTCTTTATTTTTCCTTTTAGGTCTAGTATCCAACTGCTCATTGCTAATATGAAGATATACAACAGACTTCTGTGTATCTAATCTTGTATCCCACGACCTTGCTAAATTCACTTGTTAGTTTTTTTTTATAGATTCCTAAGGATTTTATATGTAGACAGTCACGTAGTCTATGTATAAAGACTTTCTTCTTTCCAATCTGTATACCTGTTTCTCTTGCTTTATTGTACTAGCTAGAATGAACCTCCAGTAAAATGTTGAACAGAGTGGTGAAAGCAGAAATCCTTGCCTTGTATACCCAATCTTAGGAGAAAGTATTCAGACTTTCACTGTTATGTACAATATTAATCATAGATTTTTTTCATAGACACCCTATATCAGGCTGGGAATGACGTTTGCTGAGAGCTTTTATCATGAATAAGTGTTGAATTCTGCTAAATGCTTTTCTGCATCTACTGACATGATCTTGTGGTTTTTCTTACTTTTTAGTCATTAATATAATGAATTATATTACTTCCATCTTTAAAAATAATTTATTCCTCGATGGGCATTGGGGGGGGGAGATAAAAAAATAATTTATTCCTCAAAGTTGAAATCAACTTGACAGAACCTTTTGAAAATTTATGAATGAATGAGCAGGTATAACAAGATAGCATAAAGAAAATTGGTAAAGGTAATCTATCCCTTTCTATAATGACTCTGGTTTGCTCTGTCACAACTCCTTTATCCAAGACAGAAGCAGAAGTAAGAGTAATGAAAACCAAACATACATTATCCCTGTCATAGGTCAGAGACCCCTCATTTAAAGCCTGGTGGGCAATGCCATATGGTTAACATTTACAACCATGAGGGCTGGTCGGTCAGTCACTGATTCCAGGCTGAAGCATGAAGGGAACAATAATGACAACAGGCATAGGAAGCAAAAGATAGATAATCTGGTAAGCAGGAGAAAAGAATGAAGAAAAATACACAAAGGCTTTTGCTAGTCTGCCAGTCCTGGAGTGCATGTGTAAAAACCCCATGAATGTTTCCTTTCTGACAAAGCTAACCTCCACATAAATGCAAATCTCTAACCTCAAAGCAACATAAACACATGGGTTGTCTTTGTCTGTTAGCACAACCACAACGATCACACTCTCCCAGTCTAATAATAAATGCTAACTAATATTCCTTGGAAGTAATATTTGGGGCCTGGCACTGAGATCTGAGATCTTAGCTTTGGTGTGGCTGAGCAACTCACAGTCCCAGAGCCAAGCAACACACACTAAGCCAGAAGAGATCAAAAGTCTAACTCGTGTACCCCGAACTTATCAGGAGTCACATGCTAGTCTTCCTATTATAGGTGAATAAAATTCCTCCTAATCTTCAGTACTTCTTTGTGTTTCCAAAGAACTGACTCAAAGGCCTCAAATTCCCCAGCCATCTCTGAAATGTCTCACTATCCAACTGCTTCTGTTTACAAGTACAACCAAGCAGGATATGACAAAACATCTTACAATAAAATCATCTGTTTAATTTTTTAAAAAACCAACTTTCTGGAGAGATTCCGTATTAGGATGAAATTTAGCAGCTGTATGAAACTACTTTCAGTTACTAACCCCCCAAAACTACCTTTGCCTATAGCAAAATGTAAGTGCTTATACATATACATTTCTTTGATGCCATTAAAGATTTATTTATTTTAGAGAGAGTGGGAAGGAGGGGCCGAGGGAGAGTGAGAGTCTTAAGCAGACTCTGGCTGAGCTCGAAGCCTGACGTGGGGCTAGATCTCACAACCCTGAGATCAGGATGTGAGCCGAAACCACAACCAAGAGTCAGATGCTTAACTGACCACGCCACCTAGGCGCCCCTTCTTTGATGCCACTGAAGATGTTAATATAGGGGCACCTGGCTGGTTCAGTCGGTAGAGCATGCAGCTCTCTGATCTCCAGGTTTTAAGTTTAAGCCCCATGTTGGGCATAAAGCTTTAAAAAAGTTAATATTTGTTGTTCTGGTTTTATTCCTGAATTAAGAAAATGCTTGTCCCTTTTCATTGATAAAACCATGACTTGCACATTTATCTACTAAATATCATGGTTCAAACATTAACAAGGCCAGAGCTAGGTCATCCCAGTGAACTGAGTCAATTCCTGCAGAAATAGTCTGCGTTTTATGTAGACCTTTAGTCTGTAAGATGCTTCTTGAGCTTTTTATGTTATTTTGGTATCATTTAAGGGGCACCTGGCCGGCTCAGTCGGTAGAGCATGCCACTCTTGATCTCAATGTCGTGAGTTCAAGCCCCACGCTGGGCACAGAGTTCACTTAAATTACAAGAATAGTACAGTGATTCCCCATTATGCTCAACAGATTCAAAAGTTTACATTTCGCCCCTTTATTGTTTGTGCATCTTCTCTTCAAACATGCACTTTAACATTTTAATTTTGTTACTTTTTGTAGAAAGAGTGCAAGTGGGGGGGAGGGGCAGAGAGAGAGGGAGGGCGAAAGAGAATCTTAAGCAGGTTCCACACCCAGCGCAAAGCCTGACAGGGGATTCGATCTCACAACCCTGAGATCGTGACCTTCAGCTGAAATCAAGAGTCAGACACTTACCTGACTGAGCCACTCAGGTGCCCCTGTACCTAAATATTTTAATGTAGATTTTTTTAAGAACAGACATGCTCATATTAACCGTGGTACAATTATCAAAATCAGAACATTTTAAGACTGGCCCAATTTTCTAGTCCAGCCTGTTTCATCAGTTATCCCAAGTGTCTTTCATAACACTTCTTCAAATTGTCCAGGATCCAACATAAGGGCCATTTATTGTACTTAGTTGTGTCTGTGTAGTGTTTTTAAATTTGGAATGGTTTGTCACTCTTCGTCTTTCATAACTTTAATATTCTCTGTGTGTGTGTTTATTTTCCACCCATGTTCACTGAGGGCCTGGAACCCCTGCTACTATAGTAGCAGTGAGCACACCTGAGTACCCAGATCTTGATTTCAATACTGAAAGGAACCAAGGCTCCTTGGAGAAACGTTCAACTTCAGGGCTGGGGGTAGAAAAAATACAAGATGAAGCTGAAACCTTCTGTCGTGCCAGAAAGAAAGGAAACCTCAAAAAATGATGAGTGCATGTCAGAACACTGGAGCCACTTAAAAGGTTCTTCCTGGTCAAATGTGTATCAAGTAGATTATGAAAAGTACTAATTACAATACAACACAAAATATCAATTAATTAATTAATTTAATAAGTAAAAAAAAAAAAACCCAGGTGCCTGGATGGCTCAGTTGGTTAAGCAACTGTCTTTGGCTGAGGTCATGATCCCGGAGTCCTGGGATCAAGTCCCACTTTGGGCTCCTGGCTCAGCGGGGAGCCTGCTTCTCCCTCTGGCCCTCTCCCCTCTCATGCTGTTTCTCTCCCCCTCTCTCTCAAATAAATAAAATCTTTAAAAAAAAAAAAAAAAAGTAAAAACCTTTCTAAATTAAACATTTCCCTGATACCAAACTGAAGGATCAACAATCATTAATGGGAACTTTCAAGCAAATAAATACCCACCAGGGAACTTCACTTCAGAAAACATGTATATATTGTGTTTATAAAAGAAACTAACTTAGGGGCACCTGGGTGGCTCAGTCATTAGGCGTCTGCCTTCAGCTCGGGTCATGGTCCCAGTGTCCTGGGATCGAGCCCTACATCGGGCTCCCTGATAGGCAGGAAGCCTGCTTCTCTCTCTCCCACTCCCCCTGCTTGTGTTCCCTCTCTCGCTGTGTCTCTCTCTGTCAAATAAATAAATAAAATCTAAAAAAGAAACCTAACTTAAAATAGTACATAAAAAAATTCCAGTGCATTTGGTTTATATTCCATTATAAACATGATATACCAAAATAACAAGTTTACTCACTTGTCTTTTAGCTTCTCTCAGTTTCCTTTTGAGGGCTGTCAAAATTCTTTGTACTTCCCATAATCTTTCTTCTTTAGATAAATCCTTTATTCCAGCCTGCAGATCTCGATGTAAACAATTCAAAAGAAACTCCTAGAAAACAATATACCACACACTGAGTGGTGTCCCATGTCTTATCATCCTAAAATAAAACTACATGCAATTTCTAAAGATGTACAACCAACTATCTTTCAATTATCATTAAGGGAATGAAATCATGGCATGAATAATTTTTTCAAGCATATGACTGAAAAATCCTTTTTTGCATGGGCACTGGGTTCTCATCATTAATTTACATTGGTTCAGTAACAGTTCGTTCATATCCCTTCCCACAACACATCAACAATTAATAATGGGAGCTCAGAGTAGATAAAGGAAAGAAAACCAAACAGGAATTTTTTAACATGTATGCAAATAAAAGACGTAATAATCATCAAATATAAGTAGATTTCTCAGTCCTGAATTTCTTAATCAGTTTTGCTAAACACACACACAACTAAATGAACTATTTCTTCTATCAAAGTAGCACAATGGAAAAGCACAGGATTTGGGGTCAAATCCCGGTTCTATAGTTCAGTAACCATGTGGCACAGAGTCAGTTATTTAATTTCCCCAAATTTCTTTTTAGCTGTAAAATATGGCTGGTAACAGCAACCTTGTCCAGATAAGTTAACATTTTTGGACTCCTTACAACGTGCCTAGCAGCATTAGCTCATCTATGGTAATAATCTTCACAACAAACCATGAAATGACCCATTTTAAAATGGGATCACCAAGGTTGCCTAAAAATCAGTCAGCTAATTAGAAACCTAGGAAGAACTTAAAGCCAGGTCTTCTGATTTCAAAACCTGTGTTCTTTCTACAATATTCTGACTTCACTGGCATGAAACAGTGCCAGAGAGAAATTTTTGCCTTCGGTGTGCCATGAACAATGTGTCTAACATAGTTCCAGACACACACAAATGCTCAGTGAACAAGAACTCCTCCTCCTAACCATCACTGTCAATCATCATAATCATCCAAAAGTGTCAGAGCAAAGGTAGGCTCTTTAGGGCTGAAGCGTGGGGCTGAGCACACACACCTGTCTTCTGATCTCCTCCTTGATGTTCTCCTGGGTCTCTGGCAGTGTGGGCATAGTGGCCATGTTAGACCATCGAAGAGGTTTTGTCACTTGCTTTAGTATCACATTTCCAAAGAGCTCTTGCACATGTGTGAAAAACACATATAGGACACGATTGCTAATCTAAGAAAAAATAAATAAAAAGATTTGCAAAAAAAAAAAAAAAAAAAAACCTATTCAAATTATCATTTCATTTAATTTGTGTCTGCTGCATAGTACATCCTTTAATCCTAGATATGGGAATGACGGTTTTCCTCAGTAGTGACCAGACATGCTTGCTAATTAGTGGCCAATTGAAAGAAAAGAATGGAAAAGTAGTAGGAGTTCAGTCATGTATTCAAGCACCATAAGGAACTGGGGAGAAAAAAGGACAGGAAAAAGGATGTAAAAGTCGCTAACCATCAATTTGCTCTTTTTTAGCAATATAATATTAACTGATTTAAAAAATCTTATATTCTTTATTCTCAAGTTATTTTGAGACCTTTTAAAACACACAAGTGGATCCACTGAGGAATATGAAGGAAGTACGAGCACTTGCAGTTGTTAAGCTGGGCTGAGTACAAGAACCCTCACTCCAGAAACGAACGCCTTCTGGGCACATCTGCACAGCCAGTGTTTAAATATGATGTTCATATGCTAGGAGATCAGGACATTAATTACTGTCTACTTAAAATTTACAATACACTTGAACCTTCTATGAAATTATTGTCCTGTTATAGTAATATCAAGTAACAATGTCATATTTACCAAATTCTGAAATCCTGACTAGTCTGAACGATCAAACTGAAATCTGAGCAAGATTTTACTTCCAAAACACAATCAATGAACAATCAAAGTGTAAGAAAAGACACTCTTACACCAGTGCATTATAACAATGGCTGACAATAACCTAGTATATTGGCCAAAAAGAGAGCTTAAAATAAAAATACAACCATTACTTCATTTCTTTGTCTTTTGTGTCTGGCCTCAATAAAATATCAGTAATTCTAATGGAAGGAAAATATATGCTCTGTGCCAGCACCAAGTGAGCAGCAATAAATGAAGGCCAACTATTTATGTTGTAAAGAGGCACCACTTAACACAATACCCAGTTCCCTGAAATGCCTCCTCAGATTAAATTTCTCTAACACCCTTCCCTAGGATCTATCTTCATGAATGAAATCACCAGGTTAAATCCCTGACCAAACCAAATGATGTTAGGCCCCTTTGTGCCTGAGTCTGATATGTGGACATGATATAATGAAGCAATAATGCTATTGGAAAAAATAAATGAAATCTTTAAAATTCTATGGATGAACTCTGTAATTGTGGGTACCATGGGCTCCTCCTCTATTCATGACGGATCACTGTCATCAGAAACTGGTTTAGAAACCCACAGCAAAGACTGTACAATACTCAAATTACAAAGCTACATGCTGGTCATATGATGACACTGTCCATATTCTGAAAGAAAAAGACCAATATTCAGGCTAATCTATTGTCTACATTTGCTGGTTAACTGCTTTGTATGCGACTCAGCAACAGAAAATGTCTCCAACACTCCCCAGGGTTAGCATCAGAGGGCATGTGTGCAGAGAAGGCCATGTACCTGAACGGTTGGGCTGAGCACTATAGAAATGTTCTGTATATTCATTTTTGTTTCCAGTTCCTTCGCGATAACATGGTCCATGTGCACGATCAGCCAAGAAATCAGAAGATAGTTACATTCTGGCAGTTCTTTGAGCAGGCGCTGGAATTCCTGCACCTTCTCGCTCTCTGTGCTCCTCCCACAAGCCTCCTCAAAGCGAGGCATCAGCTCTTTGGTAAGCAGATTCTCTGGAAGGTCTCGCAAATACTGCTTCAACAAACTGGCTACGGTGTTAGGCTCATATTCTTCCAAATTTGGAGACTCTTCTCTGTCATATGCTGCTTTCAGCTCATCCACCTTTGATTTAATTCCTAAAAACATTCAAATTAGAAAGAGAATATCAAGAAAGTAATCAAACACAGCTTTTTTCACCATGGCACCAACTCCTAGGGGGAGATCTAAGGAGAGCCAATCTGACAATAACAAATCTCCAGTTATGAAGTATTTATCTGCTTAAGGTGCATACAATTCCTCTATAAAAGAAAATAATATGAAAAACTACACTGTAGTTTCCCCATCTAATTTCTATTTTTAAGTTCAAATTGTTCTGTTTCCTTAATCTGGAACACAGCTGGAACAACCAAAAAAAAATGAAACTTGGGTTTCTAAAATCAAATTGTTCTGCTTTTCTTATTGGGCAGAAAGAAACACTGACACACAAAAAGACTGTTTTTCAAACATTTTATAAGTTTTTAAGTCCTTAGTCCAATCTGCATGTAAGTGATGTGGATTCAGTGCCAGTGACTGCTCATAAAAGTACAAGGTAGCTTCCTGTAGCTTGATACTTAAAACTTCAGGCCAATTATTTGAAACAAGCCACAGATTAAGGCCGAGAGACTATAATGGTTGATGCAAATACTCAAGTGTCATCTCATCTGAACAGCATTTTATAATCAATAGTGCTTACATCCGGGCTTTGGCGTTCCTTATCTTATGTGAAAACCTTCCATTATAATAAGTCTGTAAATTATCCAGCACTGACAAAATAAAATCAGTAACTCTAAGTATGAAAGTAAGAAGATAAAGCTTATTTTTATATAATCTTCATTTTGAGGCAGAAAAGTTAGAAAATAATTCTCATTTTCTTTTTTTGTTTTTTTAAGATTTTCTTTCTTTCTTTACTTATTTACTTGGGGGAGGGGAGGAGCAGAGGGAGAGGGACAAGCAGACCTGGTGCTGAGTGTGGAGCCTGACGTGGGGCTCGATCCCAGAACCCTGAGATCACAACCTGAACCGAAATCAAGAGTCAGATGCTTAAACCAAAATCAAGAGTCGGATGCTTAACCAACTGAGACACCTAGGTGCCTCAGTAATTCCCATTTTCTAATTTTTATGACAATATGAGTAAAACATAGTGAGTGATAACTTCAAGTGAAATTCTTAGCAAATACCTCCTCTCTCTATTTATATGTATCTGATTTTTCTCCCCCATATTGCTTACCCAGAAAACTACACAAGTAAACAATTAAAATATGTGTTTGGTTTTTTGTTACTCTGAAATTATCAAAATGTTTTCTAAGAATTGGACACTTCAAATAAAATGTCCTAGGTAGAGAAAGAGCATATCCAAAATGACACATATTTGTTTTAAAACTGGAACTTACATATGAATAAGCAAGAGCCAAAAATCTCCAGCAAACAGTATTATTATGGGCATTCAAAGAAGGAAAAGTCATAGAAAAGTCACAACCATAAACTCTAATCTACAGCAGCACACTGTTAGAGCTTAAAAAATAATAAAAAATTGATCAAAGCAGCAGCTCAGCCTCCAGGAGTCAATGATAAGGGGAACAGCTCTGTTTGAATGCTCTGACACACAAACAGAGGAGTTCTGTGACTCTGACTCTCCAAAAGAATGCAAACATCAAAAATAGGTCAAAGACAAAAGAATCCTTTGAACAAAGCTGTAGAAACTCTTCAGAGAAACTTTCACCTAAAACAAAATTCCTTCCTGCCTATCAAACTCATGTGAGAGAAGCAGCTATGTTAGTATTGTTTAAATCTTTACAAATCAATTCATCATTAGTTTTAAAAGTCAAATTTTCAAATTCATTTAAATGTGTTTATTTTCATGTTACTAAAGAGTTATAAATTCAAATTCAATGCCTAATTTGTGGATTTTATTTTCTATAAAATGGTAGCATGTTAGCCAAAATACTCTTAAACGATGACATGCTATCTAGGGGACTACGTAAAGGGTTCCCAATTACCAAAGATGCCTGTCCCTTCCCAAAAAAATCAAAAATATCAAATCTGCCCTCTAAAAATGTGTAAGAACCAAACAAATGGAAAAACCCCATGTAATCTCTCTATATTCCAAATGTGTATGATTTGATTCATCATGACCAACATGTGATCAACAACAAGTTTTATAAAAGAGATCTCCAGTATTAAGAAACTGAATCACAGGAAGGTAATGATTTGGAGCACAGATGTTGCCACAGGGCAGGACTACCACCCTATACAGTACAAAGGGCCTACCACTTTAAGAAGCATCATCTTTTTCCTTTAAATAGTATCATAGTAAACATTTTGCTTGATTTTAGACACCCGAATGAATTATATTCTTGCCAAATATGAAATTTAAATCTTCACACGTAGGGAACATAAATAAATGGAAAAATCAATTTCACTAATCTATGTAATAGCTGCAGGTGGCTGACAAAAGCATTCGCCTTTGGGGCCTAAACATTTAGCAAAGAACATTTGCATGTCCCTTATCCCAACTCAGGAAATAGGATTGTGTCAGTAAGTGTCTTCTGGCCAAGAAGAGTCCTCCCCACTGCTCCTCTCCCTCACAACACTGAGCCCGGCTCAGAGAGGCAGGAGGTGAGGGGAATAAAGCCCAGTCTGAGCGCACCAGAGGGAAGAGATGCTACTCATGTGCTTCGCTTAGACTCAGCCGGCCTGCAGCAAACTGTGAACAACTCGTGTGGAAAGCGTCCTGATGGAGGGGAGTATTATTAAAAAAGCAAACTGTCAACACACACACATGCCCGCGTGCTGTGGGGGATTTTTGTTCAACTGGAAGGATTGAGGAAATGAAGACGACTTAGGACCCATGCCACAGTTTTCCTCACAAGCCAATTATTTTCCTTCCTTTGAAAAACGGAAATGACTTTTAAAACCCGCCGGAGAGAAGTGAGCGTCCCCAGTACCTGAAACTCTGTAGATGCCTTCGCACTTCATGCCGTACTTCTCTACGTGATCCACGCACTCGCGGAAAACCGCCGGCAGCCGGATGCCGTCGTACATCATGGTCCGCTCGGCCGCATCGGTCAAGGGAACTCCAAAAACGGGTTTGAGATTCGGAACGTCAATCTGAGGCACCTCTGGCTCCTGAATTGGCTTCTTCTTTTTCTTCTTTTCCTTCCACTGTTTAACAACATCAGCTGCTGTCAAGTCTTTTGACTTCTTCTCTTTATGTTTCTCTTCTTTGTGCTTTTCTTCTTTATGTTTTTCCTCTTTGGGTTTCTCTTTTATTTTAAAATCCTTCTCTTTCTTTTTAGAAAAGCTGGGCTTCTTAAAAACATGGATTCCCTTGGACCGCTTCATTTTGGAAGGACTTTCGGCTTCATCTCCAGAGCTATCTTCCTGAAAGGCAGCATAGCCTTCAGCTGCGACAGAAAAGCAGGAAACAGAAGTCATCTATCTGTTTAATGTCAAACCGACCATAAACTTTCTAAAAACAGGACCCCCCCCCCAAAAAAAAGTGCTACCAGGCACTGGCTACCTCACTTTTCACTTCCTGGCCAATCCCTCCTGGGTACTGCCAGTAATGAAACGGGTTTCTGCTCCGGGAAAACGAGATGCGGCAGTGACATCTCCAGACCACAAAAGGGGGAGATGCAGAGTGTCAGTTACCTTTACAACTGGTTTTAGGTGGAACTTTGGCAAACGAAATTATGAATACACCACAAAGGATCTACAGAGATGGCTAATAGAAAGAGTCCTTCTATAATATAGAGCGTTTTTTCATCATCTGACCATGTCCTCTTACTTTAGATTTTTTTCATCTATTTGGTCCCTGTAACTGGAAGCAGTCTGACACCATGACACAAATGGCACTGCTGTTTGGACGCTCCAGCCCTTCCCTGATCACACCCCGCCCTCCTGTCACTAGCTGTTAGGTTCTTTCTGGAGACTGCAGCAGGGACTGAAACCTCATTAGGGTGGAGGACAGAACCAGGAGATTCCCTAATCTCTGGATGGTGGCCAAATGTATCAGCCCATTTCTCCGCATCACAAGCCTTGGTTTCCACACTGATACTTGCTTGATATCATATTAGAGCTATCCTAGCTTGGTTTCGTCGCCTCCAAATAGAATTCTCCTATTCTTTTCTTTAGCCAGCTGCCTTACAAGCTATTTCATAACAAAGATTAAAAATATTTCACAAATTACCCTCTATTTAAAATACCACAAACTCCACACCATCCATAAGGGCAGAAACCCTAAGGGCATGACACCATGATATAAAGCCAATGTAGTTCTCAGACACTGCTTGTGTGAGTGTAAACTGGTACAACCACTCTGCGAAATTGTTTTGTGCAGGATCAACTAATGCTAAAATGAGCATGGCCTATAAGAGAGCAACTCCACTCCCAGGCATACACAACAGAAATGTATAAATGACCTACAATGACACTCACAGAAGCCCTATTCATGAGCCAAAAATGAAAACAACCCAAATGATGAACAGCAGCAGAGTAAATTCTAGTATATTAATGCAATGAAACAAAATCCACCAATAAAAATGAACAAATTACTGCCATATGGAACAACATGGATGAATCTAACAAATATAACTGGGAAAAAGAAACTAGATGCAAAAGGAAATATACTTTCATTTAGATAAATTCAAAATCAGGGAGTTTCAAGCTATGCTGAAATAAGCTTACCTTTGGGAAGGGTGGGGGATTTCCCTTGAAGGGATAATGGAAGGGAATTTCTATGATGCTGATAACACCCTATTTCCAGATGTTTATAATTACAAGGACATATGTCCATTTTGTGATAAGTCATTCAAATTATAATTTGTGCATTCTAACCTCAATGTTATGCTTCAAAAAACATATTAAAAATACCATAAAACTCGGGCGCCTGGGTGGCTCAGTTGGTTAAGCGACTGCCTTCGGCTCAGGTCATGATCCTGGAGTCCCTGGATCGAGTCCCGCATCGGGCTCCCTGCTCGGCAGGGAGCCTGCTTCTCCCTCTGACCCTCCCCCCTCTCATGTGCTCTCTCTCTCTCATTCTCTCTGTCTCAAATAAATAAATAAAATCTTTAAAAAAAAAAAACTACCATAAAACTCAAAATAAAGCAATACTTAAAATAACTCACCTGATCTGCTTTTAACATACTAAAGAGCTATGCTTAAACAATTCATCTTTCCTACTGAATAGGAACTATAAATAGAATGCATTATGGCATTTGCCTAAGACAAACAAGTAACTACTTTTTTCACAGTTCCAATAAAGTGTAGTACCCTAACTGGCTTACACAACCTAGCCAAGAAAGTAATATTCTATATAAGTAAAATTCCAGTATCTACTTCTTATATATTATTTAAAATAACCAATATAAGAAACTTCCACCAGAAAACTTTACCATTTCTGGAAATTTGGTATTTTTATTTTCAAGAGGAAGACTCTAAAATATAACTAGTATACAAAAATTGAGACCCAGAAAAGTAAAGAACAGAAAATGTCAAACAAGAGTCTTTGGACATATTCCCAGAAGATAGGTACACAGGATTAAAGTAAGAGTTTATCTAAAATATATCAAAAGCATAGGGAAAAATGGCACTTACTCCTTTTTTCTTTTTTCTTAAATTTTCCTTTTTTCTTCCCATGGTCTTTCTCATCATCAGACACTATGTCAGGAGGTTCATGGAGGCTGTCGTGGGGAGGCGAGGGCTCGCCAGTACGGTACAAACCAGGGAACTTAGTAGGGCTGATCTCCTCAGAGCTGGGGGTTCGGGTAAGACCACTGCCATGCTCCACCCTGCGGTGTTCACTGGGGCTGCTGGTGGGGGGCAGGAAGCACTCAGTCATTCTGCCTCCCTGACGAGACAGTGAGGAGGGTTTCTCTGTTACCTATCCATTACACCTGCACATAGGGAGAAAAGGTCATCAATACCAACCAAAACACAAAGGCACCACACACACAAAAAACATGGTGAGTAATCTTGCATTTACAAATAAAAAATATTTCTCTTCATGACCCCTCTTTAAAAATATTCATTTTATCATCCCAAGTTATATTCCCTTCATAACACATTTCAGTTCTCAAAGAGCTTTCATAGAATGCAATAGCATCTTTAAGTATTAGAAAAATAAACCAAATTAAAATCAGAGTTCTCAAAGTAGTATACAGAGTTCCTTTTACAAAGAAGTTCCCATTGTAAGGGGTTTCATTTTAATTGCTCTATCCAACATAAAATCTTACTATTTTCCTTTAGGTTATGAACAACTACAAATAATAAATTACAAAGACAACTTATATAGCTACATGTGAATAGTTCAGAATCATAATTAAAATTTACAATAACTGTAGGGATATATTTGATGATTCACACAATTATAGATTCTTAATTATAGTTCTGTATTGCATGATATTAAGTCGTTTGTGTGTTGATAATAACTATTTTATTTTGTACTGCAATTATACTGAAAGAAACAAGGGAGCCCTTATTTGCTCAATCCTAAAATACAATAGATTCACTAGAATGGACACTGCAAAGGACAAACACAGTAAGAATTCAAAATCTGTTCACTTTTTCTTCCTGAGTCAGAGGTTAAGCAGTCTACATACAGTGTTCAAAAGTTACTTGGATTAGTTCTTATTCCTCTTTAATATCCTTATGGTACTCACTTGGAAAACTATTAGAATCAGTTGGTTCTCTCTGCACTTACTTTTTAAGGTAATTTTGCAATTTAAAAAATCCCTAAGCCCTAAATGACAAGACCAATAAATCTGACCATGAACACGGTCAAGACAAGCAAATGCAAAAAAAAAAAAAAAAAAAAAAAAAAATTGCAATTTGCATCAGCTAAGCTGTTTAAACAGCAAATAGTTCTTACAAATCAGTAAAAATACGAACAATTCAAGACACCTACACCAAGGATATGATGTAACTCATAGAAAAATGACTAATATCCATATGAAAATAATGTTCAAGTACAATTCTAATTTTTAAAGCATAAACTAAAACAGTAAATTACCATTTTTCTAACATCTGACTGGCAAAGAACAAAAAAGTACATAATACCCAATGTTGGTAAAGATATAAGCAAAGAGGGACTCATGAGAGTATCTACTAATAACAGAAGTATAAATTAGCACAATCTTTTTTGAAAAGCAATTTGGCAATATCTATCAAAATACGAAATGTGCTCCCTGATCCACGCATTCCTTTTAGGAATTGATCCTTCAGATATACTTTTGTAAGAATTCAAAGACGGGCACATGAAAATATTCATTTCAGCACTGTAAAAGCAAAAACGTAATAATCTTAATGGCTATCCATAAAAGATCAAATTATGATTTATCCACATAATGGAATATAAATTAATACACACAATTTCTGAAAGCATGTAAGAAACAGTTAACTACTGTTAACTCTTGGAAGTGGTAAAATGGGAGGGAGAGAAAGATTTTTTTTTTATTCCTTCTACATAGTTTGAAATTTACCATGTCTTTTTATTACTTTTATTACAATTGTTTAAAAAAAATGCACAGGCCGTGTTTTAATTTCACAAAAATCCTGCAGCATTTAAAATGTTTTTGATACTATTTAATAATGTGGGGAAAAACAACTTTATTTATAGCACAATATCAATATTTAAGTATATAAACACACATGCAAAAAAATCCTAAGAACGGGGTGCCTGGATGGCTCAGTCGGTTGAGTATCTGACTCTTAATTTCGGCTCAGGTCATGATCTCAGGGTCGTGAGATTGAGCCCTGCATCAGGCTCTGTGCTGGACGTCTAGCCTGCTTGGGGTTTTCTCTCCCTCTCCCTCTGCCCCTCCCCTCCCCTGCTCACATACATGCACATTCTCTCTCAATTAAAAAAAAAAAACAAAACAAAAACCTCCTAAGAACCAAGAGAATGTTAATAATTATCTCTGAATGATAAGATTATAAGTGACCTATGTTTTCTTCCTATCTTCCTGCATTTCACAATTTTTCTACCAAGTATGCATTATTGCTAATATAATAAGGAAAACCTAAAAAAGGGCAGAAAGTTCCATTAAAGGATCTATAAGCATCACTCTAATTCTTCTGTTTTTCTGTTTGGCTATTGTTTTTTAGAAGAACAGGCTATTTTCTCTTCAACCAAAGGCATCATAAGTTTTGACAGTTACAGGATTAGAGAGTTTAGGGGAAGCTAGAGCCCAATAGCGTGACAGTTACACATTACAGGTAAGGAAACTGAGCTCCAAGGACCAAGAAAGCCAGAATACAGCTGCCAGGAAGGAGCAAACCTGTAAACTACAGAAATAAACCCGCTTATAGGCATGCCTTCCACACTGAGCCATTCTGTCTTATGCTCCCCTGGCTTTGCGCATGCTATCTTCACTCCCAGGAAGCCAGCCCTTCCTTTCCCGCACTTCTGCATGGCCAATTCACACCCATCCTTCACCACGATGCCTGAAAACGGGTATGAGGAATCTTTTGGAAGTGATGGAAACGGCCTAGATTTGGATTGTGGTAATGGTTACACAAACCAGTTGATTTACTAAAAATCACTGAATTACACACTTAAAGTGGGTGGATCTTATGGTATGTAAATTATACCTAAATAAAGCTGTTCTAAAAAACAAACAAACAAAAAACCCAGGAACAATTACCAGCAACACTTTATCCAGGAATCCTCCCTCATTACTCCTTTTCTGTGCTCCCAAAATCTCCGGAACACACCTCTAGCACTGCATGCACTGTGCTATTTTAATTGCCTGGGCACCCATCTGTCCTGTTCAGCAAATTTGTGAGCTCCAGCATTTAACACAACACAGGGCATTACAGGAGGTACTCAAACATTTACTTAATGAACTAATTAGTTTCTTCCATGTTCTCAACATATTGTGTACTGCTGATGAGACAAAGACTAGAAGAAATGAACGTGACTCTTAGCCTTACATTTTAATTAAGGAAACAAAGCAATGGAGCCCAAATTTTATTTTATTTGAATTCCTGTGGCTTCAGCAACATTCACATACATTAACTTCCTTAGTACATCCTGTGAGAAAAGAAGTACTTCTCCATGTTCACAAACAGGGGAGCTACGGCTCAGAGGGCCACAGTAACTTACCCTAAGTCACACAGCAAGAAGTAAAACCGGGATGTACCCTGGAGCATACACTACACTGCCCTTCGTGTCTAATACCCAGAAGAGAGTACGTGCATGCCAGGAGGAACGGCGTGGTACAGACACAAGCAGAACCAACAGGGCTTATTTGTGGGATGGCAGCAAGCCAGTCTGATGGGAGCAGTTCCTGGGAAGAAGGATAGGAAAGGCATGGAAAGACAAGGTGGGTCCTGAACTGAATGCCAACTGAGTGCCCAGCTGAGGACGTCAGCCTTGATGTGGGAGCCAAGTCATCACTAATTCCAAAGCCAGGAAGTGACAAAACTGGAAGTAAGAGGAGTAAGGGCAGGAAAAGGTACAACCAAATGCCATACAGATTTGGGTCATTCTCTCCTGTCCTGCAGCATTTTGTAACTTATGCCTACATGCACATGTTCTCCCAGTTCATTTATTACGATTACTCAGTTTCCATCCTAGACTGATGATGAAGACAGGTTTGTTCATAAAGCGTTCAATAGATTATCCTGCAAAAACTACTCTAGACAAATATTTGTTGACTTGCTTCCCCTATAGTTGGGAATGAATAGAAGGAAGGGCAGCAGCTAACAGCATACATGAAGGGGTGAAGGCCTGAATGCAGGATGATTTAAAATCAACAGCACGTTTCCATTAGGACACACTGTTTGGAGCACTGGGGAGCCACAGCAAACCTAAACTTCATCAAATAAAAAGGCAGAAGAGGCCTCAGAGGGTCCATGGTAAATTTGAAGCCAAAGGTAATAAAACAAAAATTAAAAATTCCTACTTCTAAAGCAACAGAAAAACTGATGTAAATTTGTAAACATTTGAAGAAAGACTACTTATCCCCACTCCTCTTGGTAAGTACAACTAAAAATCCTGGATATTAGAATAAAAAAAAAAATGACAGCAGACTGACAGGTAGAGAAGAAGCTGGTAGTTTAGGGACCTCAGGATTCTAAGAACAACAGAGTTGGGAGATCCTGGAGTTTCCTTTTTGCCTCTACATCCCAGACTTGGAGCTCACGAAGTCCAAAACCCAGAAACACTGATGGGCATAGATGAAACAACAAAAGCCGCCTCTCGCTAGCCAAAGGACCAGGAAAGGGGCTGCCCTGCAAGACAAAACTTTTAGGTAATAGTGGAGTTAGTAAATAGCTCGAGGCAAGCACCAGGAAAAATCTGTAGCCGTGCCCCCAACCACACCACTAAGAGGGAGATTAGATTTGCACCCTCACAGAGTGCCCAGGTAGAGAGCTGGGCCTTTCACACCTGCCAGCGGGTAAGAAGGCTGGGCTCTTACAAGGGTGTCAATGGAGACCATGTGAAGAATCTGGACTTGTACCCCCAAACTGTAAGTAACTAAGCCCCACTCCATTGCTGCTGGGTAGTCTCAGAGGAGGCCTAGTGAAGAGTCAGGATTTTCACCATCACCCAGTGGTAATGAGGCTATCCCACTTCAGTGTCAATGGACACCACGTGGGAAGCCAGAAGCAAAAGAGGAGAAAAGAAAACCTCCAAAGAAAAGATTAATTACACAGAAAACAAATTGCAATTTAGAATTAAAACCAATAATTACATTACATGCAATGGACTAAGTATTCCAATAAAAAGGCAGAGATAGGGGTGCCTGGGTGGCTCAGTCAGTTAAGTGGCTGCCTTCAGCTCAGGTCATGATCCCAGGGTCCTGGGATCCAGCCCCGCATCGGGCTCCCTGCTCCATGAAGAGCCTGCTTCTCCCTCTCCCTCTGCCTGCCACTCCCCCTGCTTGTGCTCTTGCTCTGTCAAGTAAATAAATAAAATCTTTGGAGAAAAAAAAAAAAAGGCAGAGATACTCAGACCGCACGAAAAAGCAAGATTCAACGATAATGCTGTTTATAAGAGATCCACCACTTTAAAGATAATTACGATACAGAGAGGTTAAAAGCAAATGAATGGAAAAGATACACCATACAAACAACACATAACATCAGAAAGGCGACAAAACAGACTGCAAGACAAGAAGTACTGCTAGAAATAAAGGACATCCCCACAATCATAAATGAAGCAGTTGTACACATGTACACGCCTAATAACAGAACTTCAAATACATGAAGCAAAATTGACAGAACTACAAAGAGAGAAATAGACAAATCCAGTTATCATTATCACAGAACTCAGTAAATGACAAAACAAGCAAATACAGGCAAAAATATCTCAGCTGGGACACAAAAAGCACAAACCATAAAAGAACAAACTGATAAATGAGATTTCATCAAAAGTTAAACCATCTACATACTGAAAGAAAATCAAATGAGGAAAATTAAATGACAAGCCACATACTGGATGAAAACATTTGTAATACATAAATCTGACAAAGAATTCATTTCTTTAGGGAAAAAACATACACGTGTATATATACAATCAATCTACAAGATACATATTATCTTACAAATCAATAAGACAAACCAATTAAAAAATAATGAGCAAATAATAACAGCAAGCAAAAGATACAGATACTTCACCACAGAAAATACACAATCAAAAAGCACATGAAAACATGCTCAGTATCATTATATTCTTTAAGGAAATGCAAATTAAAACCACATTACCTCCTATATACCTACTACAATCACTAAAATTAAAATAATTGCCAGTACCAAGCGTTGAAATGAATGTGGAGCAACTGGTATTCTCATGTTACTGACAGTAAGGTAAAACTGTACAATCACTTTGGGAAAGTACTTAATAGCTTCCTGTAAAATTAACATACACCTTTTTTTAAGATTTTATTTATTTGTCAGAGAGAGAGCACGCACACAAGCAGGGGGAGAAACAGAGGGAGAGAGATAAGCAGGCTCCCCACTGAGCAGGGAGCCCGATGCGGGGCTCGATCCAAGGACCCTGGGATCATGACCTGGGCTAAAGGCAGACACTTAACCGACTGAGCCACCCAGGTGTCCCAACATACACTTTTATCACCTAACAATTCCACTTCCAGGTATTTACTCAAGAGAAATGAAAACGTAAGCGCACACAAAGACTTGTCAATGAAAGTTCGTAGTACCTTTACTTACAATAGACAAAAACTGGAGATGACCCAAATATGTATCAACAAGCAAAAGCTAACAAATTATGACATACCCTTATGATGAAATATTATTCAGCAATAAAGAGGAATGAACTGATAGACACAACACAGATGAGTCTCAAAAACAATGAACCAAAGAACCAGACACAAAAAAATACACATTGCATGAGTCTATATATATGGAATTCTAAAACAAGCAAAACTAATCTGTAGTGAGGGAATGCTGTTGGACCAGATGTGGTCAGCCAGGAAAGTGAATGCAAAGAAGTATAAGAGAATTTGGGGGGTGATAAAATGTTCTACATAATGATTGTGGCGATGGTTTCACAGGTATTCACAACTGTCAAAACACAAAGAACTGTACACTTCCAACTGGGTGCATTTTATAGCATGTATATTATACATCAATAAGGCTTAAAAAAAGCAAGCTTTTTGAAAGAAATTGACAAGCTGATCCTAAAATTTTTAGAAACGCACAAAACTTAGAACAGCCACAACCATCTTGAAAAAGTGCAGTTATTAAATCAAGATGGTATGGTACTGAAGTATGGAAAAACAAACAGGTTGGTAGAATCAAACAAAATTCAGAATGAGACCCACATGTATATAGTCAATTGATTCTCAATAAAGGTTCCAAAGGAATTCATGGGGGAAAGAAAAGTCTTCAACAAATAGTGTTGGATAACCATGTGAAAAAAAAAAAAAGAGACACTCAACCACTCCATCACATCATACACAAAATGTAATTCATGATAAATTATACACGCAAAATTTAAAAGCTAATAACTGTAAAACTTCTAAAGAAAAACAGATTTTTGAGACATCGGGTTAAGAATTTCCCAGACAGGACCAGAAAACATTAACTGTAACATTAAAGGTGGAAAAATTGAACCTTATCAAAAGTAAAAACTTCTGCTCATTAAAAAACACTATTAGGAAAATGAATAGTCAAGCCAGTCTTGGAAAAGACATTTACAGAATATATATCTGACAAAAAACTTATATCCATAATATATAAAGAACTCCTTACAATTCAACAATAAAAAGACAATTCAGGGGGGAAAATGGGCAAAAGAGTTGAGCCAACAATTTACGAAGAAAAATATATGACTGGTCAAGAAGCCCATGAAAAAAGCTCCATCTCACTAAACACTGAAGAAATGCAAATTAAAACCATGGTGAGGGCGCCTGGGTGGCTCAGTTGGTTAAGCGACTGCCTTCGGCTCAGGTCATGATCCTGGAGTCCCTGGATCGAGTCCCGCATCGGGCTCCCTGCTCAGCAGGGAGTCTGCTTCTCCCTCTGACCCTCCCCCCTCTCATGTGCTCTCTCTCTCTGTCTCTCTCTCTCAAATAAATAAATAAAATCTTTAAAAAAAAAAAAAAAACCATGGTGAACTATGAAAAAACACCACCTAGAATGGCTAAAATTTAAATGGAATGAGATCATTCCCAACACTGGTGAACATGTGGGACACCAGGAAGTTTAATACATTGCTGGTGGGAATGTTAAGTTTAACCACTTTGGAAAAGCATTTGGCAGTATCTTTTGTTAAATCCTACTATATGACCTAGCAATTCCACTACTGAGTATTTACCCAAGAGAAATGGAAAGATATCCACAAAGACTTATGATCAGAGTAATTTTATTCATAAAAGCTAGAAACGTCTACATTTTCATCAACAAGAGACTAGATAAACTACAATATACTCATATTAGCATTTTTTAAAATATCAGCATTTTTTAGAAGGAACAAACTACTCATACACACAACAAAACAGATGAATCTCAAGTCAGCACACCTAGACACAAAAGATCACATAGTATGATTCTGTTTATATGAAGTTCTGAAACAAGGAAACTTACCTCTGTCAAAAGAATTTAAAACTGTGGTTGTGGGGGTGTGGGGCAGAAGCAGGCACTGAGGATAAAATAGCAGGAGAGAATTTTCTGGGTTGACAGCTATGTGCTATATCTTAACAGGCATGTGGGCTGTATGTATGTACACATTTGTTAAAACTTACTAAACTATATATTTTACTGAGTATCAATTATATCTCAATAAAATCTCTCAGAAGGGAGAAAAGCCATGGATGCTATATAGAGATGACTGTGACCATGAGCCATTAAAACATACAGATATTCCTTTTCAAATGTTGCTACTCCCACCTCTACCATAAACATCCCATCACCCTCATACCCCAAATCACTACAACAGGAATGTCTCTTTTAATCTTTCCTAAATGAAAGCCTGTGGCTGGTTCCTGTATAAAAGAGTAATTTCTCTCCAGAGAGAACTGCAGGTAAAAAAAATGGGTCTTTTTCGGCGCCTGGCTGGCTCAGTTGGTTAAGCAACTGCCTTCGGCTCAGATCATGATCCCAGAGTCCCGGGATCAAGTCCTGCGTCAGGCTCCCTGCTCAGCGGGGAGTCTGCTTCTCCCTCTGACCTCTCCCCTCTCATGCTCTTGCTCTTTTTCTCATTCTCTCTCTCTCTCAAATAAAATCTTTTTAAAAAATGGGTTTTTTTCATCACCACAGTTTTTAATGAAGAAACTTGTTTAAAACTGTAAAGGAAAAAATGGGCATGGGATGGCCAAATCTTAGCAGCAAAGTGGTTAAACAAATTGAAAATATTAATGCACAAACATTAAAATATTAAAGTATATATGTGGCATATAAAATACAGTACAGATGGAGGAGTTGCACTATACTAAAGGTAAACAACATTACTTCTGCAGTATCTGACAAGTACTAAGTTAAAAGTGGAAAGCACTTTTATGATAGTTATAATTGAAGCAAAAAAAAAAGTTTCATTAAACTAGACTCAAACTTAGCTAAACAGTGGCATAAAAACATTCACTTTTTCTCCAAAGAACTAGGATATACATTATTCTTAAAATAGTCTTGTACATGTAATAAGAATCACTCACCCATGCAAAAGGACAAAGTAATATAAGTAGGGAAGAAAGAAAGATTGCTAAATTAAAGTCTCCCAAAATAAGCTTTCAAGAGTAACTCTAATGGTTTATTAAACTTGACAATATCGACACAGAAAAAGACCTATTCCAGAAAACCAATAACCTGCTGAACTAGTTTACAAGTCAAACAAATTCAGCATTTTATAAATGTTCTTTATTCATAAATATCAAGCTAAAATTCAGAAGCAGCTTTTCCCTGTTTTTAGTTTTTAAAAATAAGCTGTAAACTAAGAGTCTCCAACCTAAACCTCTACAAGAGAATCCAAATACTGGCTCATTAATATATTACATACTGAACCTCTACCCAGTATTAACCTGCTATTTGGGAATGCCAAATTTTGTGAACAGTATCTGCACGCACATTTTATTCTTCAAATGACACAGAAATTTTCTCAGAACTAAAGGACAAACCTTTATTACAAAAAGGGACTCTGGGCACCTGGGTGGCTCAGATGGTTAAGCAACTGCCTTTGGCTCAGGTCATGATCCTGGAGTCCCAGGATCAAGTCCCACATCGGGCTCCCTGCTCAGCAGGGAGTCTACTTCTCCCTCTGACCCTCCCCCCTCTCATGTGCCCTCGCTCTCTCTCTCTCATTCTCTAATAAATAAATAAATTCTAAAAAAAGGGGGAGGAGGGGTAGGGACTCTGCCTAATGCCCCAAGGCTTGGGTTGAAATTACAGTGGTCTACACAATCAGGACTTGGCTAACCAAGATCAGTGGCAAAATACCAGAAGCTGCCATCTCAGCTGATCTGAGATGGTATTCTTCTTCTTCTGTGACTGGTAAAATTACTTCAGCCTTGGGAAACTTTGATAAAACATAAAAAGAAAAATCCTAGGGAGGAAGACGCATAAGACTGTACAATGAAATTAAAATTCATCTGATTTGAGCACCTTTATTACTAGTTTAAAGTGAAAGTATAATAAAAATTATTTAAAGCTTAAAAAATAAAGGACAAGTGCTCAGATCACAAGAGACCACTAAGCACGCCACACCATAAATGAAGATACCCACACCAAAGCACATTATGAAGTTTTAGAGCACAATGGGATAGAAAGAGGATACTAAAATAGATTCCTCCAGGAAGAGCACTTACAAAGGATCAGGGACAACTTGCCAACAGGAACACAGGAAATTGAAAGAGAATAAAGGAAACAGCTTCTAAACTCTGAAAGAAAATTAGTTCCAACAACCATTCAAGCACATAGGTAGAATAAAGACATTTTCAGACACACAGTGTCACTTTCTCAAGAATCCCAATGATTTGAGTGCAACCTTGGAAAGCAGCAAAGGCAGCCCTGGGAAAAGCAGGCCTGTGACCAACCAGTGACACAGTTCACAGTGACACAGGAGGAAGAAGAGCTCCCGAGGACAGTGGGATTTATAGACCTCTGACCATGTGGAAAAGAATAGTAAGATCTGGTAAAGAGCTGCTGGAGCTTTTGGAATAAATCTGTCATAGAAATAGAATAGAAAAACAAATTAAAAATAAGAGATAACCATTAACCATTAGGAAAAGAAAAAAGTAGATAAGAAAATGAAATTGTAGTCTACTGCCTGGCTCAGCATTACATAATATTTGTCCAGTCAATGAACATTGATTCAATCAAACATTGTGATACACATGATTATATCAGAGGGCTAAAGGGAGGGAATTCAGGAAAGGCTATCAGACCTAAATCGTCGCCTACCATAACACCCAGTTAATACACCACAACTAAAACTGGTATCTTAAAAAAAAAAAAAAAAGGCAGTTTAAGTATATCATTTAGAAATAAGGAAATAAATACCAAAAGAAATCACTAAAAGGAAAAAAATAAGACTGGGGGGTGCAAGAATGAGACAGGGTTTTACCAGGGTTTTACACTGTTTTTCAGTACTGTATTGGGGGGCCTCCAAGGTCACCCCACGGCCCCCATAACTCAGCACAGAGTCACACTCATGGCTGATATTTATTACATGAAAGGATACAAAGCAAAAACAGCAAAGGAAAAGGCAAGCAGAGAGTAGTCCAGGGGACACCCAGGCTCAAGCTTCCAAGAATCTTCCTGCAGTGGGGTCACAGAAACAAGCTGAACTCTTCTACAACAGTAACACGTGAAGTGCTGTCTGCCAGACAACTCCTGCCAGACAACTCCAAGGTCTTTGTGGAGCCTAGCATGTAGGAGAATTCCAGACTCCCAGAAAGAAAGCAGGTATTCAGCAGAAACCACGCTGCTTTTACCAACAGTAAGACACAGTAAGCCACTATTCTAATTTAGGAAAAGTTTTACATACTGTAGGAAACTTAACAGTCAAGTTCTCCAACACCAGCCAAGGACGGACAGTGCAGGCAGGTTTTCTATGGACAACAGTCTCTGCACGAGTACTATTTGATATCTTAAACTATCTTATGAATTTTTCTGATACAATTTTAAAACAAAAAACAAAAAACAAAAAAATTGGGTGTCTGGGTGGCTCAGTCAGTTGAGCATCTGCCTTCGGCTCAGGTCATAATCCCCGGGTCCTGGAATCAAGTCCCGCATCAGGCTCCCCTGCTCGGCGAGGAGTCTACTTCTCCCTCTGCCCCTCCCCCTGCTCATGCTCTCTCTCTCTCAAATAAATAAATCTTTAAGAAAAACTTTAAAAAATCATCTTACAAAAAGAATACTGCCAATCCTATTTTAAAATCAAATAAAAGGGGCACCTGGGGAGCTCAGTCAGTTAAGTGTCCGAGAATGATTTCAGCTCAGGTAATGATCTCAGGGTCCTGAGACTGAACCCCATGTTAGGCTCCATGCTCAGTGGGGAGTCTGCTTGAGATTCTCTCCTTCTGCCTCTCCCCCAACTTGCACACACATACATTCTCTCTCTCTAATAAATAAATTTTAAAAAAATTAAAAAGAAATAAAGAAAAAGGGATTTCTCTTAAAATACTAATATTATTGTCCAAGAAAAAAATGTTTTAAGTTTATCAACAAAATGGGACAGATATAATCCTTCAGATGAAGCAGATAAGGTTTAGCGTTCATATCATCAGCAGTGAATTTCCTCCCATGATAGTATGTTTGAGGTTTATGACCTGTGCCCAGGAAATGCAAACTAGTATTCACATTTACAGGCTTGACAACAATTTCTCATGCACGTCCCCACAGACCACTTGCCATCCAATTCAGCTGTTATATAATTAGTCCTTTAAAATCTACTAACATTTGTTTAGGCCTGTATTTAGTAGAGATTTTACTCTTTATGTGAGTTATTGTTTCTGTACCCTTCTTATATATTATCAGACTTAATCTCTAGTTTCTCATCCAAACAAACAAACATTTAATTAGAGTCCCACATGCCACTCACAGAAATTCGCTGAATGACATAGTGATTTCATGTTTTCCACTCAGCTTCCCAACATTCCCAGTGTCACTGATTAAAACAATATACCTAAGACAAGATATATGTGTAAAAGAAAATATAAAAATGTAAAATTCTGAAGTTCATTACAATGAAAATGAACATATGAATGCCTTTTCAATGCTGACATCTAACACACAACTAATGACAAGAAAACAAACTAAAGTTAGTTCGGGAAACTGACAATGCAATCTGTAAAATCAACCTCCAGATGAGACCAAAATCTGAAGACCATAAGACACAGATTCATAGGGTCGCCTGGGTGGCTCAGTCGTTAAGCGTCTGCCTTTGGCTCAGGTCATGATCCCAGGGTCCTGGGATCGAGCCCTGCATCGGGCTCCCTGCTCGGCAGGAAGCCTGCTTCTCCCTCTCCCACTCCCCCTGCTTGTGTTCCCTCTCTCGCTGTGTCTCTCTCTGTCAAATAAATAAATAAAATCTTTAAAAAAGAAAGAAAGAAACAGATTCATAAATACAGAGAACAAAACTAATGGATGCCAGAGGGGAGAAGGGGAGGGGGATGGGCGGTTAAGCAAAATGGGTAAAGAGGAGTGGGCGGTACAGGCTTCCAATTATGGAGTGGATAAACCACAGGGATGAAAGGTACAGCATAGGGAATATAGTCAATGGTAGTTGTGTGGGGACAGATGGTAGCCACACTTGTGGTTAGCACTCTATAACATACAGACTGTGGAATCACTATACTGTACACCTGAAACTAATGTAACATTCTGTATCAACTAGACTTCAATATCAAAAATAATAATAAAAGAGCAAAGCTTTAAAGTGAAAGTGAAAGTTCAGACTCAGGATTAGAATGTCAGGTGTTGTTGAGGCGCTTGGGTGGCACAGTCGGTTAAGCGTCCCAACTCTTGGTTTCAGCTCAGATCATGACCTCAGGGTCCTGAGATTGAGTCCCCCCCCACCTTGGGCTCCTGCTGAGCGGGGAGTCTGCTCCCCCCCTCCCTTTGTTCCTCCTCCCACTCATGCACTCTCTAAAATAAATAAATAAATCTTAGGAAAAAAAGAAAGAATGTCAGGTGTTAGAAAATGAGCAGCCAAAATATATAGGAAATAATTCCACCTTCTGCCTCCAAGGTGAAAGACTGGGAAGGACACAATTCAGTCCTACATACCACTGTCCAAATCAAAGAGTATGTATGTTTACTAAGTATCACAGGAAAACCCACACTGGACTATTGTCTTTAAACAAAATCAAAAGTGCTATTACTAGCTGTCACTCTAATACAGAGGACAAAAAAGTTTTCTCATTTAAAAAATCATAATAAATATCATTCCGTACTCAACAGAGAAACAGAACATTTTTAAAGGATTGGTATAAAAAAAAATAATAAAAAATAAAAAAATAAAGGAATGGTATATTCTTGGGGGGTGGGGAGACAGGCCTCTTTCCTGCCACATTTCATAATCACATAATCTATTCTCAAGTAAATCTTTTTTTTTTTTAATATTTTATTTATTTATTTGACAGAGACAGCGAGAGCAGAAACACAAGCAGGGAGAGTGGGAGAGGGAGAAGCAGGCTTCCCGCTGGGCAGGGAGCCCGATGTGGGACTTGATCCCAGGACCCTGGGATCATGACCCGAGTGGAAGACAGACGCTTAACGACTGAGCCACCCAGGCGCCCCTCAAGTAAATCTTAAATGAGAACTCAACTGGAGAGTGGAAGGACCAACAAACTTTATTTAACAGTAACTTTTAAAATGCACACTACTGGGGGCACCTGGCTGGCTCAGTCAGTCAAAAGAGCATGCAACTCTTGGTCTGGAGGTTGTGAGTTCAAGCCCCATGGTTCGGTACTAAACAAAACAAAACAAAAACAGAAACAAAACAAAGCAATAATCTTTTTTTTTTTTTTTTTTTTTTTTTACAAAGCAATAATCTTAAAATGCACACCACTGGTTACAATAGAAACTGGGCAGAAATATCTAGTCTATGGTTCCCAAACAGTGCACTGAGGCAGCCAGAGCATCATAAGTCAAGTCATACAGGAGCCATGGGGTATCTTCAATTTGAGATAAACAGTAGCACCCAACATCTGTCAGACACTGTACAAACTACTAGCTAAAAGAAGTTCAATTTCAACATTAGGTTGAGCGACATTCCTTTCAATGACATATCTTTGTGAAGTGGGATTTTGGGGAGTAGTTGCCACAATTTTTTTTAAGTACCATGTGAAAATCAACATGAGACAAGAAATGAGAGGGGTAATGTCCAATCTGATTACAAAGTATTACTATGTATAGTATCCAGCAGGCACAGGCAAACCATTAACTTTAATTTAAGAGTGAAATAAAAATATTATTTTCTCTTTCAATTTATATGTATTTGTTTTCAAATGTCTACTAAACTGTCATGACATAAATACACATTAAATTGTGGGAATCTAACAACATAACTTAAAAGCACATGGAACTATTAGGTATTTCCATTAGGCTGACACCACGTCATGTCATAAAAGAAAGTAAAAAGTTACGAAAGATGATTGGAATCAAGTCAAAAGAAAGGACCCAGAAGCCAACTGGAAGATGCTCCCACTGGCCAAAAATTAATAAAATAATTGCAACGAACTAAAATATATCAAGTATATTTAAATCCATGAGTTCATAATGATACTCAATAAAAGTCACTGGTCACTCTGGAGGATGCTAGAGAACCATCTCATTATATAGAATAGCTGGTAAATAAAGGGGAAAAAAATTTATTTTGAATTTCCTATACAAAGTGTTGATGCAACAAGTTTCTTTTGATCAAAACCTTCCAACTAATAAAGAAATGAAGGACTATCGCCAATTAACCAGCAATTTAAAAATGGATACTGGCAACGATTTTCAATGGCTGCTAAGATCTCACACAAAAAAAGAAAGAAACCACACCTTAATGTGCTCTCTGATAGATACACACACCAGCCTTGCAAAAATAAGCAAACAAAACCTTAAACTAATTGATTAAGACTCAAAATCTATAGGGTATAAAATTTAGTTTCTTTAGTTAATAATTTGCAAGAAAAAGAGAGGGGAAGAGGGGAGAGTGGGAGAGTGAATATAAATATTAAGAGACTTAAGACCAAGAATGAGAAGACAAGCCACAGACTGGAAGAAAATATTCATAAAAGACTACACTATAATAAAGGACTGTTAGGTACAAAGAACTCTTGAAACTCAACAATAAGAAAACAAGCCAATTTAAAAATCGGCAAAAGACAAGAAGACACCAAAGAAGATATATAAATGACAAACATGGAAAATGCTCCATATCATGTCACTAGGGAACTGTAAATTGATGAACCTGATAAAACAAATCTAGATTTTTAAAAAATTATTTTGCTTTAGGGGTGCCTGGGTGGCTCAGTCAGTTAAATGTCTGCCTTCGACTCAGGTCATGATCTCAGGGTTCTGGGATCAAGCCCTGCATCGGGCTCCCTGCTCAGTGGGGAGCCTGCTTCTCCCTCTGCCCCTCTCCCTGTTCATGGTCTATTTCTCTCTCCCATATAAATAAATAAAATCTTTTAAAAAATTATTTTTCTTTAAAAAAATGTTCTTGTAACTACGTATGGGGATGGATGTTCATTAGGCTTCTTGTGATCATTTCGCAATGTATACAAATATGGAATCACTACATTGTACACCTGAAATAAATATAATGTTATATATCACTTATACCTCAATTTAAAAAAACTACCAAAAAAAGAACCATACCTATTAGAATGCCCAAAATCCAAAACACTGACAAAACCAAATGTTGGTAAGGGTATGGAGCAAAAGGAATTCTTATTCAGCGGTGGTGGGAATGCAAAATGGCAGTCACTTTGGAAAACAGCTTGGCAGTTTCCAATAAAACTAAAGCAATCACACTCCTTTGGTGTTTTGGTATTTACCGAAATGAGTTGACAGAACTTACAAACACACAAAAACATATACATAAGATGTTTACGGCAGCTGGGGCACCTGGGGGCTCAGTTGACTAAGCACTGGACTCTTGGTTTCAGCTCAGGTCATGATCATGCTCAGCATGGGGTCTGCTTGGGATTCTCTCTCCCCTCTCCCCCCCCGCCTTGCCCTCTGTCCCCATCCCCCTGCCCCCATTTGCACACACACACACTAGCTTTCTCTTGCCTTCTCTCTCTTAAAAAAAAAAAAAAAAAGATGTTTATGGCAGCTAACTTAAGAGAATTACATTTATTCATAATTGCCAAAACTTAAAAGCAACCAAGATATCCTTTGGTAAGTGAACGGATAAACTGTGGTACATCCAGACAACAGAATTCAGTGCTAAAAATAAATGAGTAAAATCTTAAATGGAGGAAAAATTTTAAGTGCCTACTACTAAGTGAAAGAAGCCAATCTAAGAAGGCTACATACTGTACGGATTCCTATTAGACATTCTGGAAAAGGTAAAACTATGGAAACTGCTAAAAGATCAATGGTTGCTATGGCTGGTGGAGGAGGCAGGGAAGGAAGAACAGGCAGGGCACAAAGGACTTTTAGGGCAGTGAAAACACTGTGTGATACCATAATGACAGATACATGTCATTATGTATTTGTCCAAACCCAGAAAATGTACAACACCAAGAGTGGGCTTTAATATAACTATGGACTGGGTGATTATGATGTGTCAACGTAGTGTCATCAAGCATAACATGTACCACTCTGGTGGGGGGGGGGCGGTGGGGGGGGTGCTGATAATGGGGGAGGCTATGCATGTGTGGGGGCAGGGGATATATGGGAAATCTTTCTATCTTCTGCTCAATTTTGCTCTGAACCTAAAACTGCTTTAAATTTTCTTTAAAAAAAAAAAAGTAATGTTAGGAAAACCTGAGGAAGCTAAATTTAATGTCATAATATACTCTTTAATATACAGTTAAAAGTATATTAATACTGAAATACCAAATAAGAGTATTATTTATATTCAGTAAATACCAAATAAGAGTATAAATATATATTAGATACACATTTAAGACTATAATATACTCATAATATACCTTTTCTTAAAATGCTAAACTTAAGTTGAAAAACTTAGATGGTATCTGCTGCTTTTCAACTGTTTGTTACCATACTAGTAGGATAACAAAATGGACCTCAATGAGCCTTTTCTCCAGTTTTATATTCACACTTGTTTCCCATAATTTTCCTAAGCAGAAAGTCAAAGTTCTTGATTCACTATTTCAACTTTAGAAGAAACTACTTAAAATTACCAACATCTTAAAATTACATCTATAATGTATGAATCTTCCTTACAAAGTCTTCTTCCCAGTATAGGGAAGGGGAGTTTTCTTTCCTCATCTTCCCCAGATCTCTTTTTTCTCTTTAGTAGCTCCTTATCCAACTATATTTATCTAAAGGCACCCATCACTGGCAAGTTGGTGAAACATTCTTACTTACGAAAAGGTTAAGAGGAAAGTCCTGGTCACACAACACTGTTTCTATAACTGACAAACACACCCCATTTTTAAACAATGGCAATAGTATGCAGTTTTATTCTCAAGTTGTCACAATATCTGCCTCTCAATTTTTAGTGCTTTTGAATTAATTTAATGTTCAATTCATAATGAACTGCCATACTTCATTACATCATGGTATTAGCTCTGAAAGCAATTCCAAATGAGTTTTACTAGTATTTTTGTTTTCAATAACCTTTTATGTAACAGCTTCACTTTTAAGTATTTATACAACTTTTCAAGGCAACCAGTTTTAAGGACTTCACTCAAATATAAATAGGCCTAGTACCTGGCACACAGCAAGTGCTCAACAAATACAGATTCCCTCACTCCATGTATTACAACTGTTTAGAATAGTGGAGTGCTTGTGTAGCTCAGTTGGTTGGGCAGCCAGCTCTTGATTTTGGCTCAGGTCATAATCTCAGGGTCATGAGACTGAGCTCTGCATTGAGCTCCTCGATTAGCCAGGAGTCTGCTTGGGATTCTTTCTCTCCCTCTCCCCCTGCCCCTCACCACTGCATGCTCTCTCTCTCTAAAATAAATAAATCTTTAAAAAACAAACAAACAAAAAAAACACCTGTTTAGAATAGGATGTATACACACTTAGGAGCACCTGGGTGGCGCAGTCGACTGGGTCACCTACCTGTGATTTCAGCTCAGGTCGTGATCTCAGGGCCATAGGATCCAGCCCTGCGTCAGGCTCCAGGCTCAGTGTGGAGTCTGCTTGAGATTCTCTCTCTCCCTCTGCCCCTCCTCCTGCTCATGCATGCACACTCTCTCTCTTTAAAATAAATAAAATCTTTTTTAAAAGTATACATATTTATACATACAACTTTCTTTGTATGTGTATAAAACATGTCTGCAAGAACATAAAAGAAATGCTATTCCTTTGGTAGTATCTTTTAATGGCTGAGAAAAACACAATTGTATTATCACCCAGGCCCCCTTCTCTCTGTAAGGAAACTGGGAAATATCCTGATGGAGAGAGAATTTGGTAAATAGGAAGTATATGGGCTCTGGAGTCTGAGAGATGATCTGGATTCAAATCTTAGCTCTGTCTGGAACATAGCTATGGGTTTTAACTGAATGCCATCACCTTTCAGGGACCAAATTTCCTTATCCGTACAAAGCAATGTTGACATCTGGCAAGGCATTGCCAAGATTAAATAAAATGAAATCCTTCATATCCAGTAGGTACTCAGTAAGCAGTAATATTAGCCAATATTTAATTGTGCTAAAAAAGCAAGAGCATAAAGATGTCTGGACAAAGCTTGAGATTTTCTAAACTGTATTTCTCCCCCTTACAAGACTATGAAAAACAAAACTTTTTCTGCCTTTTCTCTTTGATTGTCCATTTGAAAACCCTTCAAAAAATCTTAAGTACATTTTTAAAACATCATAAATTCTTTCATAGTTTTATTACAAATCATTAACATTTTTAAAAAGATTTTGAGAGAGACAGTAAGCACAAATGCACAAGCAGGGGGCAGGGGGGAGGGAGAGAGAGAAAATCTCAAGCAGACTCCCCACTAAGCACCAAGCCCAACATAGAACTCGATCTCATGACCCTGAGATCATGACCTGAGCTGAAAGCAAGAGTCAGATGCTTAACTGACTGAGCCACCCAGGCACCCCATCATAAACAAATTTAAAAAGCCACGAAGAAACTTGGAAAAAAAATACTGGCACTAGACATGGCAAATATATATATTTTTTTAATTATTTACTTGAGAGAGAGTGCACAAATGGGGGCGGGGGAGGGAGAGAGAAATCCAGGAGACTCCCCACTGAGTGCAGAGCCTGTCACAGGGCTCAATCTCACAACCCTGAGACCACGACCTGAGCTGAAATCAAGAATCGGACACCCAACTGAGCCACCCAGGCGCCCCCTAGAACATGACAAATACTTTATAAAATTTTCTTAAAAAAAAAAAAAAAAGATAGAACGTATAAACACAAAATACACAAAAAAGACATTTTAAAAATGGAGGTGCCTGGGTGGCTCAATTAAGCATCTGACTCTTGATTTTGGCTCAGGTCATCATCTCAGGGTTGTGAGATCAAGCCCCACATCAGGCTCCATGCACAGGGGGTAATCTGCCTAAGATTCTCTCTCTCTCCCTCTCCCTCCATCCCTACCCCCCACTCTCTCTTGCTCTCTAAAATAAATAAATAAATCTTTTTTAAAAAGATATTTTAAAAATGAAGGAATAGGAAATTAAAGAGATACTCTTTTTCAACCACAAATTTCCTGAAGGTGAACAAGTCTAATACCCAATAATGGAAAGGTGAAGACACTACTGGTAAAAGTGTAAACTGATACATTTAAAAGGGCAATTTAGCAAAACCTATCAAAAACTAATATTCTCACCTTGCAATTCCACTGTCAAAACCTTATCCTTGAATACACAAAGTAAGCAAAAATGTAATTAAAGGGTGCTTATTGTAGTGTTTACTAACAGCCAGAAAACCTTTATTTATATTGCATCTCTTTAAGCACTTAAAATCCTTGAAAAATAAAGCACTGAGAAAGAGAATATACTGACCCACTGTATGCTACGTGAAATATGAAATTCACTTGAACTATATTAATACAGGTAGCCTAAAAACAAGTGTAGTATGATAAACAGATGGAGTAATGTTGGCAAAATGCTGGCACAAGAAACAGCAAAAGCAACTGAAAACTGCCAGAATCAACTTTTCCAGAACACCAGAAACTAACCAAAAACTTGTAGCAATCCAAGGGGTACTGATTCAAGAAAAACAGCTAAATCTTGGTAAGAACATAGAGCTTTGTGGCATTTAACTTACTCTCGTCCTATCCTGGGCTCCCCAGCTCAGTGGTGGCTGTGAAAACAACAGCCCACATTCCTAGTACTGGTAGAGCGAAACAAATCTCATTTACAAACAAACTGAAATCATTTGTTTTACCAATCTAATGGCTCCCTGGAAGATGTGTGAAAAAGTCTTGCTTTAACTCACCTAATGCTGCTAACTCAGACTTCCCCCAAGCTAAAGCCACTACTATAGGACACAAAGGATGTTTGTTAAAAACATATACAAGCAGACGTTTTCTGCGCTTGCTGCCTGACACAATGAATAACAGTTGGTGCAAACAAACTGACCAAAAACCTTGGGAAGAAAGGCTGGGCAATGAGATATTTTGAGAAATAAGGACCTTGAACAGCTTCAACAGATTTCTGGGAATCTAGGACACAACATGTATGCCTAGGGCTGTGCACATGCCCAGAAATTTTGCCAGCTGTTGGTTGACAGTTTTTTTCTTTCAGGACTTTAATATGTCATCCCACCACCTCCTGGCCTCTTATGGTTTCTGCTAAGAAGTCGGAACAGTCAGCTGTTAAATGATACTGAGGATTCCTTGTATGTGAGGAGTCACTTCACTCCTGCTTCTTTCAAGATTCTCTCTTTGTCTTTGTCTTTCAACTGTTTGATTAAGATTCTCGGCGTGGATTTCACTGAGTTTATCCTACCCAAGAAGTCCCTAGACTCTCACTTCTGGGTGAGCTTGACCTCTATACAAACAGTAAATTAAGGCTAACCAGAGTTGTAAAGTGGCTGAGTGCTCAGGGAATAAAATATTCCAACATAAGCACAACACCCTTCTGAAGACACTGGGAGACATTTTTGGTACCAAATGTTTAAGGAAATACCTGTCCAATCATTAGCTGACAGAACACAGACACAAACTTTGATGGGCACACATGACAAAGAATGTATACTTTACAAAACTAGTTCAGAAAAGTTCTTAAACAAACTAACAACAGCTACAACAAGCAGCCACATCTCTGGGGAAAGAGGAGCCTAATTTCCACAGCTACCATATTGTAATACTCAAAATGTCCAATTTCAACAAAAATTACATGCCTGTAAAGAAACAAGAAGGAAGAGCCCATACACAGGAGAAAAGATCAATCACTAGAAACTCTCCCTAAGGAATCCCAGACATTATACTTACTGGACAACGACTTTAAATCTGTTTTAAGTATGTTCAAAAACAAAAGGAAATTATGTCTAAAGAACTAAAGGAAAGCGTAAGAACTCTGTCTCACCAGATGAAGAATATTAATAAAGAGATAGAAATTATTTTTAAAACAATCAAATAGAAATCCTGGAGTTAAAAAGTATAACTGAAATGAAAAATTCACTGCACAGGCTCAACAGCAGATCTGAGAAGGCAGGACAAAGAACCAGTGATCTTAAAGATAGGTCAACTGAAATATATCAGCCTGGGGATTGGACATAAAAATTAATGGAGAAAATATAAAAGAGCCTAAGAGATTTGTGGGATACCATCTGGCACACCAAGCATAATGGCAGTCCCAAAAGGAGAGGAGAGAGAGGAAAGAGCAGAAATATTTGAAGAAATAGTGGCTAAAAATGTCTCAAACTTAATGAAATATATTAATCTATATATCCAAGAAGTTCACCAAACTCCAAGCAGAAGAAATTCAATGAAATTCACACTGAGGCACATCTTCATCAAACAGTTCAAAGACAGAGAATCTTGAAAGAAGCAAGAAGGAAGTGACTCATCACATACAAGGGATCCTCACAATATCATTAACAGCTGACTTCTCATCAGAAACCATAAAGGCCAGAAGGCAGTGGAATGACATAATCAAAGTACTGGAAGGAAAAAACACTGTCGAGTCTCAGGGTCATGAGAATCTTTATCTTGTAAAATTATCGTTCAAAATTGAACGAAAAAAAATACATTCTCAGAGGAAGAAAATCTGAATGAATTCATTGCTAATGGATCTATCCTACAAGAAATGCTAAAGTGAGTCCTTCATGCTGAAATGAAAAGGACACTAGACAGTAATTAACTTGAATCCACATGTAGAAATAAAGAACACTGGTAAAAGTAATTACATAGGTAAATATAAAAGACACATCAATTTCAAAAGACAGTATAAATGTATTTTCCAGGGCGCCTGGGTGGCTCAGTCAGTTAAGTGTCTCACTTCAGCTGAGGTCATGATCTCAGGGTCCTGGGATCAAGCCCTGCATTGGGCTCCCTGTCAGCCAGGAGTCTGCTTGTCCCTCTCCCTCTGCCTCTGCCCCAACTTGTGCACGCATGCATGCTCTCTCTCTCAAATAAAATCTTTAAAAAATTTTTAAAAATGTATTTTTTGTTTGTATCTCTTTTCTCCTTTCTGATTTGAATGACAACTGCATAAAGCAACAATTTTAAATCAGATGGGCATACAATGTATAAAGACACAACTTGTGACAAAAGCACCATAAGGGTGAGTGGAGCTATAGGAGTACAGTTTTTATACACTATTGAAATTAAACTGGTATTAACCTGAACCAGACTATTACAAATTAAAATGTTAATTGTAATCCCAGGGCAACCACTAAGAAATAACTCAAAAATATATAGTAAATAAGATATAAGGTATTAAAATACACTGCAAAGAAACATAGAAGGTAGTAACGGAAGAACTGAAGAATAAAAAAGATATAAAATATATAGAAGACAAACCACAATAGGCCTGAAGTTCCTCCTAATCAGTAGTTACTTTAAAGGTAAATAAGTTAAATTCCCAAAATGAAAAAGCAGATAGTGGCAAAACGTTTTTGTTTTTGTTTTTTTTTAAAAAGATCCAACTATATGTTGCCCACAGGAGGCTCAAGTTCTAATAGACGAGTTGAAAGTAAAAGGGTGGGGGTGCCTGGGTGGCTCAGTCAGCTGAGCGTCTGCCTTTGCCTTGGGTCATGATCCCACAGTCCTGGGACTGAACCCTGCATCAGGGTCCCTGCTCAGCACGGAGTCTGCTTCTCCCTCTCTGTCTGACCCTCCCCACTGCTCGTGCTCTCATGTGCTCTTTCTCTCTCAAATGAATAAATAAAAAATCTTTAAAAATTAAATTTAAAAAAGAAAGTAAAAGGATGGAAAAAGATACTTCATGCAATCAGTAACCAAAAGAGAGCTGGGATGATTGACTATACTAATACCAAACAAAATAAACTTTAGGACAAAATTTATTACAAGAGACAAAGAATATTACATAATAATAAAAGGGTAGGTGTGTCAACAAGATAACAATTAAAAATGTATATGCACCTAATAACATACCCCTAAAAGACATGGAACAAAAACCTGACTAAATTGAAAGGAGAAGCAGTTCAACAATAGTTGAAGACTTCAATATCCCCCTTTTGATAATGGACAGACCAACTAGACAGAACACCAAAAAGGAAAGAGAAGACTTGAACAATACTTTAAACAAACTAGACCTAACAGACATCTACAGAACACTCCACTCAACAACAGCATAAAAAAACAGATTCATCTCAAGTGCACTGGAACATTCTTCAACACAGATCATATGTTAGGCCACAAACAAACCTGAATAAAGTTTACAAGATTGAAAGCACACAAAGTTATGTTCTCTGACCACAATGAAATGACACTGAAAATCAATAATAGAAATGTTTTAATTAAAAAATATGCAGAAATATTAACAAACATTTGACAGAACATCTGACAAACTATGGATAGAAGGCAACTGATAGAGGGCATCAGTGACAAACCCACAGTTAACATTACAGTTAATGGTGAAAGACTGCAAGCTTTCCTCCTAAGACCAGGAACAAGACAAAGAGGTTTGCCCCTGTCACTTCTATTCAACACTGAGCTGGAAGTTCAAGCAATGGCAATTATGAAAAAAAATTAATTAATAAAATGCATGCAGGGGCGCATGGGTGGCTCAACTGGTTAAGCATCTGCCTTCAGCTCAGGTCATGATCTCCGGGTCCTGGGATCAAGCCCCCATCGGGCTCCCTGCTCAGCGGGGAGTCTGCTCCCTCTCCCCCCTGCACCCGTTCATGTGCATGCTCTCTCTCCGTTATATGAATAAATAAAATCTTTAAAATAAAATAAAATGCATTCACATTGGAAAGGAAGAAGTAAAACTGTCTCTATTCATTCACAGATGACATGATCTTACACAGAAAACCTGTAAGAATATACTAGGAAATTATTAGAGCTAATGAGTTTCACAAAATTATAGGATACAAGATAAAGACAGAAAATAAACTACATATCCACACACTAGAACCAAACATTCCAAAAATGAAATTAAAGAAAAAAAAATTCCATTTGCAAGGGTAAAAGGTACAACATAGAGATTACAGCCTTTTCACAGATTGAAAGTAGCAAAGTATTGCTGTAACTCAAAGGGATATATAGACTCAATGTAAACTCTTATCAAATTTCAACAATCTCTTTTGCAGAAATGGAAAAGTTGATCCTCAGTTTAATATGGAATTGCAACGGGCCCTAAATAGCCACACACAAAAAATAAAAAGAACAGAGTTGGAAGACTCACACTTCCTGATTTCAAAAGGTACTACAAAACTAGAGTAACCAAAACAATGTGGTACTGGCATTAGTGTAAACATATAGACCTATAGAATCGATTTGAGAGTCCAGAAATAAACCCAAACATCTATGGTCAACTGATTATCAACAAGGGTGTCAAGACTATTCAATGGGAAAAGAATGGTCATTTCAACAGATGGGGATGAAACAACTGGATTTCCACAAGCAAGAAAATGGACCCATACCTCAGAACAAAAGTTCACTCAAAATGAATCAACACCCAAATATAAACACTAAAACCAAAAAACTTTTAGAAGAGTACAGCGTGAATTTTCAGATCCTTGGATTTGACAATGAATTCTTAGATATGACACGAAATCATGAGTAACGAAAGAAAAAAATGGAAAAACTGTATTTCATCAAAATTTAAAAATTTTGTACATCAGAGGGTATTATCAAGAAAGTAAAAAGGGAACCTAAAGAATGGAAGAAAATATTTGCACATCATATTCTGATAAGGGTCTAACATCCAGAATATATAAAGGAACTCTTAAAACTCAACAACAAAAAGACAACCACCCAATTTTAGGGGTTTAGGGCAAAGAACCTGAATAGATATTTTTCCAAAGAAGACAGACAAATGGCCAACAAGCACATGAAAAGATGGTCATCATCATCAAATCAAACCCACCATGAGATACCAATTCACACCCACTAGAACAGCTAAAATTTTAAAAGCCAGAAAATAACAAGTGTTGGTGAAGATGTGGAGATATCACAATCCTTACACTGCATAATGAAATGGTGCAGTTGCTTTGGGAAACAGTTTGGCAGTTCCTCAAAATGTTAAAACATAAGAGTAGCCATATGATCCAGCAATTCTATTCCTTGGTATACACCTAGGAGCAACATACATCCATACAAAAACTTGCACATGAATATTCATATCAGCATTACTCACAAAAGCCATAAAGTAGAAACAACTCAAATAGTCATCAACTGATCAATGGATAAACAAAACATGGTGTAACCAGGCAATGAAAGATTATTTGGCAATAAAAAGACATGAAGTCCTGACATATGCTATAATATGGATAAACCCTGAAAACATTATACTGAGTAAAGGAAGTCAGTCACAAATGATCATATATGTGATTCCATGTATATGAAATGTCCAGAAGAGGCAAATCCAGAGACAGGAGATGATCAGTGGCTGCTAATGGGTTGGAAGAGAGGGAATGGTGAGTGATTGAAAATGAGTAAAAGGTTTCTTTTTTGAGGTAATGAAAACGTTCTAGAGTTGACTGTGGAGATGGCTGCACAATTCTGTGAATATACTAAAAACCACTGAATTGTACACTTTAAGAGGATGAATTTTACATTATATAAAGTACATTTCAATTAAACTGTCATAAGAAAAAAGCAGGTTCAAGTCTTTGGCATGTTAAAAATTGCTCTCTTAACCCTTTTTACCATCTAACACCTCTTTCCATTCTTCTCTTCACAGCTAAGATTTGTTTATTCTTAAACTAATCCACATTTTCTTTCTTCACTCTCTGATCTCCCATTAACTTCTCAATTCAAAGAAACTAGCTCCTTCCCCAAATGGCAGCATTAGGTAGAATGTTACAAACTTGCTCTTACTTAGTTATCAAATTCAACAGACTCCTAATAATCCTTGTCTTATTCAACTTCTCAAAGCATCTGAAGTATCGCTTCCTTTTTAAAAAATTTTTATTTTTTTCTGGAGTTGGTTGTGAAGGATAGCTTCCTTTTGAAATGATTCCATTTTGGCTTCTATGACATTTTCTCATGATTTCTCTGCATCTCTAAACACATAGGAATTTCCCTTTCCAGGTCTTCCTCAATTTGGCTTTAAATGTTCTCCACTGGGGCGCCTGAGTGGCTCAGTCGTTAAGCGTCTGCCTTCGACTCAGGTCGTGATCCCAGGGTCCTGGGATCGAGCCCCACATTGGGCTCCCTGCTCCACGGGGAAGCCTGCTTCTCCCTCTCCCACTCCCCCTGCTTGTGCTCCCTCTCTCGCTATGTCTCTTTCTGTCAAATAAATAAATAAAATTTTTAAATAAATAAATAAATGTTCTCCATTGTCTATTTTCAGAACTAGTCTCCATCAGTAAACTCTTCCTACATGGTATCACGTAAATCAAAGGTTTCAGCTACTACCTATAATATAGCCTGCTGACTCTCATAGCAAGACCTCTCTCTTCGACTCCAAACCCACACCCAACTCTGTAGCTAATGTTTCCACCTGGATGTTTCATAGACTACTCCCACTCGATAGATCCAAAAGCTAAAATACTTTTACTCCCCAAGCTTGCTCCTCTTCCTCTGTCTCAGTAGAGTTGACCCTTGAACAACATGGGTTTGAGCTCTGTGGGGCTACTCAGATGTGGTCTTTTTTCAATAAATACAGTACTGTACTGTAAACATACTTTTTCTTCCTTATGATTTCAGTAACATTTTCTTTTCTCTAGCTTTACTGTAAGAATACATATAATACATATAACATATAAAATATGTGTTAATTGACTTTATCTGTAGGGCTTCCAGTCAACAGTAGTTGAGTAGTTAAGTTTTGGGGGTGGTTAAAAGTTATACATGGATTTTAGACTGCAAGAGGGGTCAGCACCCCTAACCCCCACATTGTTCAAGGGTCAACTGTACTCTACCATTGTCTATTCAATGACCCAAGTTAAAATCCAATTGTAACTGAATCCTATGGATCCTACCTTCTAAATGTTTTTGTACTGTTTGTACTGTACTGTTAACCTACCCCTTTGTATCTCCACGACTCTTAGTTTAGGGCCTTGTCATCTCAATTATTACAAAAACTCCTAACCAGTCTTTCTGCACCCTGCCTCATCTTCCCTCCATCCCTTCTGAAATCTGCACTCTACAATACCAGAATGATCTTTCTAAGAGGAAAACCTTATCATGACTCTTTCCTGATTAAAATTCATAAACTCTATTATTACCTATAGGGAAAAAATTCTAGAATCCTTAGAATGTCATGCAATACTCAAGGACCGATCTGTGCAGCCTCATGTGCTACTTACCACCATAAACCCAATGTTAAAGTTGCAGAGAACAACTTCCAGCTCTGCAAAGTGTTCCATGCTCTCTCTAATCACATCCAGCATTCCTTCTGCCTTAAGTTCGTTTCCCTCATTTTCTTTTTTTCTTTTTAAGATTTTATTTATTTCTTTGACAGAGAGCGAGAGAGCACAAGCAGGGGGAACTGCAGAGGGAGAGGGAGAAACAGACTTCCTGCTGAGCAGGGAGCCCAATGTGGGGCTTGAACCCAGGACCCTGGGATCATGACCTGAGTGCTTAACCAATTGAGCCACCCAGGCGCCCCTTGTTTCCCTCATTTTCTGCCTCAGTCATGCCTAAACCTTCAAGTTTAAGGACATAAAGCATTAAGTACCTAATGTGACACACAGCAGGGAGTTAAAATGGGCTGAGCTGGCTTAGGCTTCTGTTTTCTTTAACCTGTCTCAGTGACTTGTATTTGCTTCCAAGATAAAAGTTGAAACTACTTCAACTGTGCGTAAGACTATCCATAATTTGGCCCCTGCCTACTAGCTACACCTGCAGATCCTACAACTCATTATGGAGGCTTAGACTCCTGTGCTTCTGTTCACACTGTTCCTTCAACCTAACTGTTTTCATCCCCTCCTATACATATTTTCCTTACCACCGCCACCTTCCTCAATCTCTCCTTCTCTTCCCTTAGGAAACTGATCACTATCTCCTTTGTACACCCTCTATACCCCCATACTTTCTCTCCAAAGTAATCTTAAAAACATATTGTACTTGAGAACAGTTCAAGTAAGAGATAAAGCCTTATCACCCAGAAAGCAGGGTCACTGCCTAATCCATCTGTAAGTTCTCTTCACCCGGCATAGTACCTGCTATAGAGTAACTCCTCTATACTAACTAAATGACCTGCATTCTTCCTCGTTCCTTCCACATATACGAACTTAAGTTTCTATCAGGAATTTTCTTTCAAAAAAGAAAGAACACACTTTTGGGTTATGTTCAAGCCCAGTCTCCCCTGGCCAAGCAAACATCTGTGCAAATACAAGTGTACAAATTAAAGTTAATATTCATTTTCTGATAACACTTCTAGTTTCCTAAATTAGATCTAAAATGAGAGATACTATTTTGAAGAGAGAGCAAATTATGTCATATTGCTTCAAGATACTTTGTTCAAAGAATTACTTCTCAGTGGTTCCTGTTAAACTAGTCTACCCCACTTAAATCTATGGGTCACTCAGAAAAGTGGGAACCACTCTAACTTCCTTCCTACCTCTCCTACTGCCAGTACAGTTTACAGCAATTACTCATTTTCAGAAACACTCAGAAAGGAACTATCAAATCACCAAGACAACTAGGAAGGCGTCAAGTGAGGTTACTTTTATTACTCACAGTCCCATTTTTTCATTTAGAAGTGCTGCCTCCATAATCACCAAACCAAAAGTGAGCTTGCTCCTTATCACCACTTAAATACTTTATGAAAACTGCCAAGTATGATGGAATGCTACGGAAAGTGCTGCAGCATGTGAACATGCCCACTCCACTCTACAAACCATTCAGTGAAAGCTTTTCTAATGAGGCTAGATGGTGGGTGAACTGCATCCAAACGACTGTACTTCTACAATACACATTCAAAATATCTCGAGTTAACATTTTAATTATTTTCAAGAACTCTACTAGGCCTTAGAGGAAACAAGCTGCTTGGTCAAGAGGGAGGCTCTGAAGTAATGAATCCCAAAACTCGAAACACCGTAATTATTTCAGGTTAAGACTTGGGGTGTGGAATATTTTGTAAAACCTGTTTCACTCTCATAACGATAAATTTTTAAAAAGAAAAAAGGTGACCTCAATAAGAACATTTTGGCACAAGCATACTTGAAAATGAGTTGTAAAAAGAATTCTCAACTCCAGGATCTGTTCGTCCATTCGCAATGAAACCTGAACGAAAGACCGCAGCACCCAAAGGAGCCCCACTGCTTCCGTACCAGCGGTGGGAAACATCAAGAACCTTTTCCTCGTCCACTGGGCAAGTCCTGGAGACGGGTAAATATTCCGGGTGCGATTTAAAAAAAATAGTGATTATATAAAAGATAGAGTCCCCTCTCTTCCTTTCCGGTGCCCAAGAGCTGCCCTAAGGCCTGGAGACTCAAGTGGGGAGGGGCCCGGTTCCCGACTCTCCTCCTCCGGACCCCGAGAGCACCAAATCACAAATGCGGATGCCACGAGGGAAGCCCGGCTGGCAAGTGGGAGGAACGGCCGGCAACGGGGCGAGAACTGGGGAGAAGCCTGCCCGGGATGAACCCGCACTCGGGGCAGCCACGCCCCCCACCCCCAACTCCAGCTCCGCGCGCGGCGAGCGCCCAGCCCCGCAAGATGCCTGACAGACGTCGCTGCGAGGTGGGTGCGCAGAGGGCTCCCCGGGCACGCGAGGGGCACCGCTACGACCCCCGCACGCCACCGCTGACCGCCACTGACCTGTGCCTGCCGCCGCGCGACAACCTGCCCCCGCCGCAGCCGCCGCCTCCGCCTCCTCGCGCTCACGGTACCGCCGCAGCCACCGTAGACGCCTCCTGCGCTGTGCCCCTAGCCGGCCTCGGGCGCCCCATTCCCACCCCGCCCCAGCCTCCGCCTGTTTACAATGATTGGGACAGAACGCGACGAGCCGGCCCAACGCGCACGCGCATTCCCTCCTCCCGCCGCTGCCGGCTTCCCGGGTCCTCCTCTCTGGGCTGACGGCTAAAGCCGTCAAGGGCAAACGCCCTGTGCCCTCGCGCGCAGCACGCTGGGAGGCGTAGTTCTCGGGCGCTCATCGCCCAGTTTACGTGAGGGCCCTTCGTCGAGGAAGGACACTACAACACCCAGGAAGCACCGTGATTCCTTCGGCCCAGAAGCTCGCTGAGGATACTGAGGGAGCGCGCGAGAGAATGCGCCGCGCTAGTGCTCAGCGGGCGCCTGCGCAGTTCCTGGTCTTGGGGGACTGGGTGGGATATAACACCTACCCCGAGCAAGTTAACAGTGAAGACTGCTGGAAGGCATCGCCTGCGGTGGTCTTGAGAAAGGAAAGAGCTTTCCTCTCCACGTTCTAGCCGGCTGCTCCTCAGCTCCCGAAGTGCAGATCTTTTGTGCCAGCAGGCTTCGGTCGTCCTAACCAGTTAAACCAGCCTAGGAGGCCGGCCCAGCCTACCGCTGGGTGGGGCATCTTCCCAGTCTTGGACTGGGTGGGGAATCTTTTGCTTGGGGTGGGGACTTTTGCTGTGGGCTTTCGTTAAAGGAAGCGCCTAGGGCCTCGGAGGAGAAACTTGCGTAGAACTCTGTGTCGGGAGCCTGCTGAGAATTCCTAAAATGGGTGTTGACAAGGGCCAGCCCCTGGTTCGAGCTGGGGTGTGGGGCTGTCTTCCACCGCCCTCTCTGGCTCAATAATTGCAAAGGAACACCTGAAATAGAACTGTCCAGCCGCATGTTTAGGTTGCAGAAATAACTGAATCGTGGGAAAGGCTGAAAATAACTAAATTCCCCCCCAGGAATCCTAAGCAAAACTTGAAGAATTTTTCTGCTACTACATGGCTCGAAATCGGGTCTTTTGAAGTGTTCTTGTTTTATAAAAGTTGGCTGATTATTAGGGGAAAAATATGATTTGGGATAAATGCCCTTCCCAATTACTTCCATTCCTACGTGCAATACTCTTTTTAGAACTTCACTGTATAATGTAGATTAACCTACGTAATCCGTCCTACTCCCAGATAAGCTGACAGATCTGACAATAGGTCTCTTCCTTGTACATGTTTTCTACTCAGCCCCCTAAGCCTGACTTTGAGGAGCCTCCTACAATTAGATACCAACATGGTCTGTGGTAGCCATTGTTTTCTGACTGCTTGAGAAGCTTTCTCTTTAACCCCTCTGGCAACAGAAGAGTGTCCTCTGACCCACTGAGATGGGCATGTCACAATGCCAGTTAATAATACTCTGCTTCTAGCAACACTAATTGGGCCAAGGGATAGGCACTGACCTGAGTTGGGCATTATTGAGCCCTTGCTTGAAATCGCTATGTGGACACAGAAAAGGGAGGGGGAAAAAAGCTTTTTATTGAGGTAACTGCTGATGGCCATGTTCTTCACAACATAAAGTCTTTTCTGCAGTAGCAATAAATGAGGCCAAAACCGGAGGGGAGCGTGGGATGGGAAGGGAGAGAAAGCAAGAGCTGACAGCATGAAGACTGGTTTCAGTTTCAGAGGCCAAGGTTTGTACAGCTTTAAAAGCACTCTTTAAGTGCTTTGAGCACTTAAATTACCAATTATTAGCATGTTCAATATTAGCTTTAAAAAGGAAGGAAATTCTAATACATGTAATACAAAAATCATAAGCACTGAAAGGATAAATTGACAATTCAGTTGTGGTTGGAGGTTTCAAATTCCTGTCTCAGCAATGAACAAGAGAGAAAGTCAAGATGGGTATAGAAGATCCGCATTACAGTATCAACCAACTTGAAATATTTGACATATGCAGAAAACTCCAACAATAGCAGAATACACATTCTTTTCAAACAAATGAAACATTGTCCAGAATAGATCATACAATAAGCCATAAAACAAATCTCTATAAATTTTAAAGGACTGAAAACATACAAGATATGTTCTCTTTCTATAGTGGAATTAGCAAAAACAAAAATCTGAGAAACCCCCAAATATCTGGAAATGAACACATTTCTAAATAACCCATGGGCCAAAGAAGAAGTCACAAGGAAAATTAGAAAACATCTGGAACTGATGGAAACAAAAATATATCAAATTTAAGGGAAGCAGCCAAAACTGTACTTAGAGGGAAATTAATAGCAATAAGTGCTTACATTAGAAGGAAGACAATAATCTAAGCCTCTATCTCAAGAAGGTAGCAAAAGAGGAGAGAATCAAACCTAAATTAAGTAGAAATAAGGAAATAGGATAAAAATAGGAATCAATGAATCTAAACCAAAAGGAAAGAGAGAAAAGGACCCAAGAGCTGGCTCTTTGAAAAGATTGAATTGATAAACCTTTAGCTCGACTAAGAAAAAAAGGACATAAATTACCAAAATGAGAAATGAAGAGGGACAACACTATAGACCTTACAAAAATGAAAAGTATTATAAGGGAATATTATGAACATCATAATCCTGATAATTTTAAAAATAGCTGAAAATGGAGGCATTCCTGGAGAGAACAAATTACCAAAACTAAAGAAAAAAGTAAAAAATCTAAATACACATATGAGGGTAAAAAACTTGAATTGGTAAATACAAATCTCACAAGGAAAAACCCAGGTCAAATGTCTTCACTGGTGAATTTTCCCTTCAAATATTTGATATTTTAAGGGAAAAAAAATAATACCAAATCTATTAATCCCCTTTTAGAAAATAGATGAGTAAGGAACACTCCCCAATTCATTTTGTGAGGCCAGTATCACCCTGGTAACAAAATCAACAACATCACAAAAAAAGAGAATATCCTTCATGAATTGTACACTTTAAAAGGGTCAATTTTATGGTACATGAATTATATCTCAATAATACTGTTATTTTTTTTAAAGATACGAGAACTGGATTAAATATTCTAAAGACAACCCCACGCTTGGATGAACAGAGTAGAAAGATCCAGTGTCGGGACGCCTGGGTGGCTCAGTCGTTAAGCGTCTGCCTTCAGCTCAGGTCATGATCCCAAGGTCCTGGGATCAAGGCCTGCATTGGGCTCCCTGCTCCGTGGGAAGCCTGCTTCTCCCTCTCCCACTCCCCCTGCTTGTGTTCCCTCTCTCACTGTGTCTCTCTCTATCAAATAAATAAAATCTTTAAAAAAAAAAAAAAGATCCAGTGTCTGTTGCCTGTATCCTTGGGACTGGCACCTAAACAGTTCACTGGTCATAGCACTGTTACATAGTTGAAATTTCTTATTTCTTATTATTAAATATATATTTAATAATATAATAAAATGTTATAGTTTTACAGATCATATAAAAGATACACTATTTAGAGCTCATGACAAAAACAGATGTCAGAACTATATGAGTTCACATTTACTCTTTGCAACAATTTACCCCACAACTCTGCCTTTAAACTATTCTGCTGCTTTTGAAGTTACAGTCATTTGGTGGGTTAGGTGGGGGTTAGACTCACCCGAGGCAGTTGAGATGGCTGAGCTTCTCTCTGCAGTGATCTCTCATCTTCCAAAGGCTAGTTTGTATTCTCAGCACACAAACAATTTTTAAGTGTTTGCAGGTCATTTACTGATGCCCCATTGGTCAAAGCAAGTCATATGCCAAGCTCCAGATTCAAGGGATCAAGAAATAGACTCCACCTACACGGAGGCACTGGAAAGAATTTGTGGCCATTTATTTGCAATCTATGACAAGAATTCTTGAATCTCCTTGGTTCCTGCAGGAATGACTTTATAACCTCCAAGGTCTGTAAGTTAGTGTGAATTGACACCTTTTGATTGAAATGATCATAAATCAAATGTAAGTATAAACTGCATTCTAGTATCTTCCCTCCAGTCCTCTCTAATCCTAAAGATTTTCTAGGAGTAAATAAACTACAAAGTTGATTCAGATAAAAATTTTACCTTACAAGCGTCCATCTGATATAGCAAAATTTTTTCCATTTCCATTATATGCCACTTCATGTAATCATTTCTAGGGGGAGAAATGGTAAAATTTGTGTCATAATTTAAAGTATAATATTTGTTTTTTTAAATTATCAGTGATAACACTGCGGTTATTTAGAATACTAATAATTTGGATCATGAGTTTATGGATCATAGTTTTGGTCTAGATAAACCTATAAACATCTAAAAGTATTCCTCCGTTTCCTTGTGACCTGGGACGGAGAACTGCCCTCCCCCCAGCTCATTGCACTCCCTACCTCCTCCCCCAGCCCCTCCTTCTGGGAGCTGTAAGTAATACATCTTGTGGTTTTACTTTTTTTCTTTGTGTTAAAATTGCAGCTTCAGGGGTACCTGGATGGCTCAGTAGGTTGCGTGTTGGACCCTTGGTTTTGACTCAGGTCATGATCTCAGGGTAATGAGATCCAGCCCCACGAGTTGGGCTCCGTGCTCAGCAGGGAGTCTGCTGAAGATTCTCCCCCTCCTTCTCCCTCTGTCCCTCCCCCCATTTGGGAGCACCCATGCACACTCTCTCTAAAAATTTTTAAAAAGCAATAAAACAATAAACTGTGCCTTCAGTCAAAAGGACCCCCAGGTTTTCTCTTTCCCAAAGTGGGAGCTCAAGTGCTGAGGGAGTTACCTGCCAACGCTGTGTGGGTGGCTTGTGCCTCTTCACTCAGCAGGTCATAATCTGCATATTCTTAATTTAATACACCAGCTATGGGCCCCCCAACACACCTTACATATTTTAAAGTATCTTTTTTCTATGCTGACAAGTCAGACTTGGTTTGACAAGTACAGATTACAAATCATTCTACCCCAGAATATTGAAGAATATTCCTAGCTTCTAGTATTGCTGTGGAAAAATCCAATACTATTCTGATTTTTGATCCTTTGTAAACAAACCATCAAAAACCTTAAATTTTCTTCTTTAAGAAAAAAATACTTTCATGGGGCGCCTGGGTGGCTCAGTTGGTTAAGAGACTGCCTTCGGCTCAGGTCATGATCCTGGAGTCCCTGGATCAAGTCCCACATCTGCGGGGCTCCCTGCTCGGCAGGGAGTCTGCTTCTCCCTCTGACCCTCCCCCCCTCTCATGTGCTCTCTCTCATTCTCTCTCTCTCAAATAAATAAATAAAATCTTTAAAAAAAAAAAAAGAAAAAATACTTTTAAATTCTCTATTTTGCCCATGGTTTTATGAAATTTCAGAATGATAGGTCTTGAGCTGGGATTAGTTTTATTCTTTTGTGGGTTAGGACCTTTCAGTCCGGAAACCCATGCATTTCAGTTGTGGGATCTTTTCATGGATTATCTCATTGATGACTTTTTTCCCCATCCACTTCTCTCTTCTGTATTTCTGTAATTCCTGTAATTTGCTCTTGAATCCTTATAATGCTCTTCTACTTTTATCGTCTTTTATCTCCTATTTTCTGTCTCTTTGTCTTTTTACTTAAATTTCTTCAAATATTTTTTCAACCTATGTATTAAGGTTTTCATTTGGTTTCATAGTTTTAATTTCTTTTAATTTTTTTCTCTTAATTTTTTTATATAGCATCCTGTTCTATTCTTGGGTGTAATAACCTATCTTTTCTTCCTGCGCCTATCAGTGACACATATGTTGAAGTTTTCTTCTCCTTGCATAATCTCTGATTCTTCTCAGGTTGTGATTTGATGGTTTTGTGACCATTGTTTGTGTTTGTTTGGGTCTCTGCTTTTCATATGAGAGATTTTCCTTAAGTGTGCAGTGACTCTTGGCTATCTCACTATATTTGAAAGTGTGAAACTAAAAAGCTTGTATATGTATGTGGGGCTTGGGACTTGTGGACCTCGTTCCCTCTTGGGGGTCTGGTTGGGCTATTTTGTTGAGTGTGTCAACCTACTGGTTTCTCCTCAAAGATGTTCCCCCCAGAGGAGTTAACTAACCTTATTGTGGTAATCATTTTGCCATGGATACATGTATGAAATCATCATGTTATATACCTTAAACTTAACATATATGTCAATAATACCTCAATAAAACTGGAAATAAGTAAATTCTTGTAAAAAAAAAAAAGGAAAGGACCCTTTTTTCTTTGACAGTGGGGTGTGGCAGTGGAGACACGTCCTTCTTGGATCTCTGACTGTAGGGACCCTAATCGACCGATGGTCCCAGATGATGTATTCCAGATGCATCACTGCATTCTTCCCAAGGCCGTACTTCCCACATTGGCTGCTCCCCAGTCAGTGACTAAGAGTGGCAGGAGTACTAAGGCAAGCCCATTCCTTCAAGATGCAGGATTCCTCTCCTGGGTGTATTTGACTTGAAAATGCCCATAGTCTTGCCAGAACTTTCTTAGAACTGCATTGTAGTTATGGCCATTTCTTCATTCTTCCTTTTTTCCTTCCTTCCTCTCTTCCCTCCTTCCTTCCCTCCCTCCCTCCTTTACAGGGGTCATACCTGTATCATGACTGATAGCTCTTCCAGTCTCCTCATTTTCTCTCATAGTTGTTTCCCCTAATAAATCTCTTGCATGTGTTGTCCCATACTGGCATGTACATCTCAGAGGACTCAGACTATTGCAAATGGCACAGAAATTGGAGTCTGAGGAACAGATGGAAAGATGAGATTTGGGATTTATTGACTTACAACTTGGCAGATGTTGAAAATGCTATCCTGAGTGGTAGGTGGGCACAGATACTCCTGGCACAAGATTGTGACCCAGTTGCTAAAGACTTTACCCGTGGTGAGCTGGAAAAATTTCCAGGGAGAGGAGAACAGTCTTGCAGATAAAATGATTCAGGAATTTGAGAAATATGAGGAGAACCATGTCTTCCATGACAGTTGAATTAGATGGTTGCTGATAAATTGTATTAATACCCTGCAGGGGAATAATTAGAGCCTGAGCACCATTAATAAGCAGTTAATGGCCAAGAGTCATAGTAGCGCACAAAAAGGTCCTTATCTTTTGCAGTAGAAGAGTGGACACAGATGAGCTCCAGGATGTTTGAATTCTCAGCCAAAGGCACGTCTGCTATGCTAAGGTCAAAGTCCTGGTTAGGAAAACCTGGGACTCTGAAATATGGAATAAAGACAAATGGATGTATGCCATTGAGGATGTTAACTCTGTAGACACCTCTTAACCCTATGACTTCCAAATGTTCCACCCTTCCCTCGTATCAGCTGATATTTCTGCCATGCTAGAAATCACTACATAATACCAGCATACTCCTCAGGAGCTGCTCCCACCACCCATCCTGGGAGCCAGGGCAATCACCTGGATGGGCACATGCTGGGCCTGATAATGGAGGAAAGAGACTCCACCAAAAGAGTTGCTTGAATTGACTGGTAAAAGGAATAGGGCAAACCTGATGCTCAGGCAACAATTAATTAGAAGCTTGCAAAAAACCAATGACCAACATTCAGTGAAGCAGAAATGTCTGAGTTTCCCTGGCACATGGTAGAGGGAAGAATAGAAGGGTTGAGGGAAGCAGGCGTGTTGGAATGGATATATGATGGGTGACCAGAAGACCCACAAGAGGATTATGGTCCACAGGAGGGTCCCAGGACACACCAGTCAGCAAGGCCATTAGAGATGTGCTTGTCAGAGGGGCACCAGCATCACTTAGGAGTTCAGCTAGAGTTTCTGCAAGTCAGGGATGATGGTAGGAAAGCACAGAGCCAAGTTATCAATGCTCTTGAGCAAGATGGGGCCCCAGAGCAATAGAGGCCAGGTGGGAGGCTGCAGTTACTATAGTGACCGGTAAGGTCCAAGGAGTTCAGCTGGGGTGACTGTGGATGATCTTTCCCCACAAACACCAAATTAACACGTAAATGTACTATCACCCAGACCATACCACTCTGACATGTCCGCAAGGAGAAGAGAAATACTGTCAAAAACTTTGCAAGAATTTGTACACACAACGAACAGGTATAATTAGACTAGGTAAATGGGCACAAATTTGGAATCTGACAGAATTGAGTTTGAATGTTAACTCTAATTCCTAATGTACGTCAGAATCAGCAATTCTTCCTTAAAGAGCCAGATAGTAAGTTTGTTAGATTTCCTTGGGCTCTGTGGTCTTTGTTAGAACTACTCAATTCTGCTGTTGTAACTCAAAAGCAGCCATAGGCAATATGTACCTAAGTGAGTGTGGCTATGTTCCAAAAATTCTTTATTTAGAAAAACATGTGAAGGACTGGATTTGGCCCATGGACTGTACTCTGCTGACCTCTGTTCTATGAATGTATTTTCTTAACTCAATTGTCCAAGGTCATTTGCAAAAACAGTCCTAATGCTAACTACTTTGTAAGGTTGTTCTGGCCCTTATATGAAATAATATGATAGCTCTTAAAAGTTCTCATCACAAACAAAAAAATTTGTAACTATGTCTGGTGATGGGTCTAATAACTAGACTTACTATACGAATCATTTTGCAATGTATACAAATAGCAAATCATGTTGTATACCTGAAATAATGTAATGTTATATGCCAACTACATAAAAATAAAATAAAATTCCTATTTTAAGCTGGAAAAAAAAAATGAACCAAGGCAGTGAAATGCTTCCCAAAGTCAGATATATTTGGGGTTGAGTCTGGGATTTGTCACTACTTACAGATGACCCTTGGGGAAGTTTCTAAACCTCTCTAAACTCTATGGTCTGGTTGGATTGGACAAAGCCTGAAAAGTTTAATTTGCACAGGGTTGTTAAATGGAGCATTAGAATTTCCGGTTCACTGATATAACTATGGTTCTGGCTCTGGTTGCAGCAGCGCAAATATGCCATTTGTGACTCAACCAAAAACATTCACTTTAGTTCCTAGTCTTTCCAAGGCACTTAATAGTTTTGTTTTGTCCTTGTGTCAAACAGACCTTAGCTTGCTGCCCCTCCCACCCTCCTATTCCTTCTTCTGGTGCTTAGCACAGAGCTTTCCAGACAGGAGGAGAAAGGTCAGACCTTGTTGAATGAATGCAGCATCTCAATCCTGTGGGATTTAGCTATGCTTGTGGAGACATGCTTTTAATGACTGAAAATCTAGTTTTCAAGTAAAGGAATCAGGTATTCCATCTTTTTATTGAAGTTGAAACAGAAAGAAAAGAGCCTTAACCAAAACAAGGCTTTGAAGTTTGCCATCAAAAGGATTTCCTTAGAGTGGCTGTTGAAAGCTTTTAAAACTAGACAGGCTTTTAAAAATAAAGTGGGTTACCATCTCCTGGGAAGTTTATGTGTGGGTCTAATTACAACAAAGGAGTATCAATTGAAATAACCTTTATAGAGTCTTTGATTGAAATGGCTGGAAGTCTTTCTGGTAAATAAAGGATGAGAAATGTCCCTCTAGTGAATATTTAAGAGTTCCTTTGTTAAATATTTTACTTTGCAAGACAGGAGCTGCAGGTTTTTAGAAGCTGAGGGAGTAACTAAAAAATTTACACGGTTGGTGGAACTGTAAATTGGTACAGACTTCCAAGAGAGAAATTCAGGGTATCTAACAAAATATAAAGCATATATAAATTGTGATCCAAAAACTTATTCCAATGGTATAATAGGACAAGTGTGGGATGGACAAGAATACTTATAATATTATTATTTTTAGCAATGAAAGCATTAAAACCTAAAGGTCTATCAACCAGGAATTGATTGAATCAATTATGATATATTCACTGCAGTAGAATACAGTGTATCTTTTAAAAATACTATGTATGTTTATTTTTTTGGCATGAAAGATGTCTATGATATCCAATAAACAGCAAACTTAGTTATCTGGACAGAATATGTATGAGAATGTGTTCACTGTCCCTGTGTTGTTTGAACTATTTATGAAAACGATACATTATGAAGGAGGAAAATAATGATGCTTTCTGTTTGGTGGGGGGAAGCAGCTGTAATTTGTACTTTCACTGTTCAGAAGACAGAGCAAAGAGCAGACCATCGGGCTGAACAGATTTGTGGTCATCTGATCCAGTTTCCTCACATGGGATATAGATAGTAAGACACTTTTTAAAACTCATCTAACATAATTCTTTACTTAAAAATACAAGTAGCACCCAAAAAAAGTAGTACATTTTTTTCCAAAATGTGTTGCTGGGAACTGTGATACAAAGTAAATGACATATTTTTCAAGGGAAATATGTAACACAATAATTTATTTCAGCATTAAAAGCATTATAGTGATGATCAAAATCATGTCATAAGTTTAAAAAGACATATATACAGCATATAAAAATGTAGCAGTGTCATAAATCTGAACTATCTAAACTGAAACAATTAATATATAATAAATGTTAATTATTTAATAAAACTTTGGTTGGCTTATTAGAATCTTGATGGACTTGGGGATGACTTCTATGGATCATGTTGCTAATAAACTGTCTGTGATCATTTTAAAATATACTTTCTTTTTTATTAGTAAAGTTTATGTAGCTAATGGACAAATTTTATTTTTATTTTTATTTTTATTTTTTTAAATATTTTATTTATTTATTTGAGAGAGAGAATGAGAGACAGAGAGCACGAGAGGGAAGAGGGTCAGAGGGAGAAGCAGACCCCCCTGCTGAGCAGGGAGCCCGATGTGGGACTCGATCCCGGGACTCCAGGATCATGACCTGAGCCGAAGGCAGTCGCCCAACCAACTGAGCCACCCAGGCACCCCGCTAATGGACAAATTTTAAAAATTCTATTGATGTTGAGGCTGGAAACCTTGACTTCATCTTTCATTTTTCTCCCTTTCCCTCTGTCTCTCTCTTGTCTGAGAGACATCTCTGGGTTTATACTGGATCTGTTTGCAAGAACTGAAAAGACAGACATATCTGGAATTAGTAAGATTTCCTAAACATCATTTTCATTAACAGACTCCTTTCGTGATAAAATATATCTCGAGCCCCATTAGAATTTTTATGTGTATTTTCCCCCAATTTTTTAAATGAAAAATGCTGTTTACATAGAAAAGTTGGCAGGCAGAATTGTACAGTGATGTATACCCACTACTGGATTCTACAAGTATTAATAGCTTGCTGTATTTGTTTGATCTATCTTTTCTCCATCTATGTATCTATCACCCACCAACCCATCTTATTTTTTTATGTATTTCTTTTTTTAAAAGATTTTATTTTTTTGAGTCATCTCTATACCCACCATGGGGCTCGAACTTACGATCCTGAGATCAATAGTCACATGCTCCACTGACCGAGCCAGCGAGGCGCCCCATTTTTTTCTGTATTTCAAAGTAAACAGCAGACCTGAGGACACTTTATCCCTAAACATTTCAGCTCACATGTGCTTAACTAGATCTTAATATTTGCTTATAATACTGGCTTATGAAATAGACAAACATGAAGTGTACCACCATTCTATGAGTTTTAAAAAATACAACACTCAGTCCAACCCTTATCTAGATCAGTCATCATTTTGTACACCATCGACTAGTTGTGCCTGTTCTAGAACTGCAGATATGTGCAATCATTCAATTAGCACTTTTTTGTGTAAGGTTTCTTCCACTCAGTGTGTTTTTGAGAGTCATTCATGTTGTGTTTCAGTAGTTCATTTCTAGTTATCACTGAGTGGTATTCCATCATGTAAGTGTATCACAAGACTCCTAAGTCAGACACAAAGGGTTTTATTGCTCACAGCTATGGTGGTAGCCAGAGTATCAGTATCTGCACCACTTCCCAAAGCCCATCTCCATGGAGTGACATACAGGGCCAAGTGATGCTTGCATACAGGAGTTACGTCACAGGGGACAAACCCTGAGCTTAGAGAACCTGAATCTGTTATGATTGCCCAGAGGGAGATTTTATCTTCCTAGGCTGTTCTCTATACAAACATAGCTCAGAACAAAAAGCAGCTGGTGCTTCTGCTCGCAAGCCATGCATAACACCAGAGACCCGTGGAGAACTGTCTCCTAACAAAATGTTCTTGCACAAGTCCTCTTGTGAACCTGTTTTTAAATTTCCCTTGGGTAAAATCCTAAGAGCTGAATTGCTAAGTCATAAGATAGATGTTTATCTATCAGAACTTTTCCCAAAGCGATTGCACCATTTCATACATCCACCAACGATGTATGAGAGTTCTTATTCTTTCCACTTTCCCTGTGTTGGTGTTGTCAGTGTTTTAAATTTGAGCCATTCTGGTTAGTTATAGTGGTAACTTAATTGTAGCTTAATTTGCACTTTCCTGACAACTAATGATGTTGAACCCTTTTTTATTTGCTCTTTGGCCACTAGTACATTTTCCTTTGGAAAGTGTGCGCTCAAATTATTTGCTTTTTATTTTATTTTATTTTTTAAAGATTTTATTTATTTATTTGACAGAGAGAGGCACAGCGAGAGAGGGAACACAAGCAGGGGGAGTGGGAGAGGGAGAAGCAGGCTCCCCGCTGAGCAGAGAGCCCGATGTGGGGCTCGATCCCAGGACCCTGGGATCATGACCTGAGCCGAAGGCAGACGCTTAACGACTGAGCCACCCAGGCGCCCCAAATTATTTGCTTTTTAAAAAAATAGGTTTTTTGTCTTTCTATTATTGAGTTGTAGGAGTTCTCTATATATTGTGGAGGCACATCCTTTACTAAATATATATTTTGCCAATATTTTCCTCTTGCTTGTTTATTTATCTTAACTGTGCCTTTCAGGAAATACGATTTTAAAATTTTTGCTGAAGTCCAACTTATCAACCTTTTTTTTTTTTTTTAAGTAGTCTCCACACCCAACATGGGGCTTGAATTTACAACCCTTGAGATCAAGACTTACATGCTCTACTGACTGAGCCAGCCAGGCGCCCCTAATTTATCAACTTTTAATTTTATAGTTACCACCTTCTGGGTCTTGTCCAGAAACCTTTGTCTACCTCACAGTCATGAAGATTTTTTTTTTAATGTTTTCTTCTGGAAGCTTTATAGTTTTAACTCTTAAGTCTAGGTCTGTGATACATTTTGAATTATTTATTGGGTAAGGATGAGATACAGGTGGTTCATCTTTTCCCAAATGAATATCCAGTTGTCCCTGTGCCATTTATGAAAAACTTCCTTTCCTCATTGAACTGCTTTAGTAAAACTCAAATAATTGTATATATGTGGGTCAATTCTAGGCTCTCTATTCAGTTCTCTATCATTACACCAGTACCACACTGATTACTGTACCTTAGTAGTAATCTTAAAGTCAGATAGTGTAAATTCTTAAATTGTGTTCTTTTTCAAGATTACTTTGGATAATCCAGGTCATGTGCCTTTTCATAGAAATTCTAGAATTTCTTTGGAAGATAGATAGATATTTAGTTTTTGTGTGGTATATAATAGAGAAGTTATTTTAAGTATAATAGGAAAAATATTTAAACAACTGCATTATAATTTTCTTAATTATTTTATATTTCTAAATCCTTATACCTAAGACAACTTGTATTTTTTATTTATTTGACAAGTTAAATGATGCCATGTAATTTGATTAATATTAATTAGGTAAGAAAATCCTGACAATATGATATGTTTGTTTTGACTCTTTAGAATAGGATATTCTGATTAGACTTATTAGACTGATTCAATTCACCCAATTAGAATAGTCATGTTCTAGAGTGAGCCTGACACAAATTAAAGAATAAATGAAGTAGTCATTATGTTGTTGATGTTCACCTAATTATAACACATTTGAATCTCCTACCTAAAGTAGTATTTCTAACTAAATAATTTGTTCTAACTAAAGAATTACCAAACAAAGTAGAAAAGTAAAATTATGGAAAACCCTTGAAGAATTATCAGAAGCTCAACATGTACTTTTGAAAGTTTAACAGTAAAAATATCTGAAAATCTTGAGAGAAACAATAGGCTAATATTAAAAATCTATAGTAAATATCAATCATACAATTAAGTTGGCTAATCACTATTTAATATTTATTACTTTACTAAAGTTGCCTAATGCATATTTTCTCCCTTGTCACCTTAAAATTTCCATCATGGAAACAATAATTCATTTGCCAAATGTTTTGAAATAGCAGACTTCTCAGTTATTATATCTATCTTATTACTGAATAACATTTATATCCTCATGAAATGCTTTTTGTTGTCTTAAAATTTTCTGGGACTTTGATACATTAACAAGTTTATCACTTTTTCTACTTACAGAATGTTGTAAAATGCAAAGGTAAGAAATTACGGCCTCTTGACTGCAAAGCTTCCAACACATTAGGTTTAGGATGATCTCTTGTGTCAGAGAAACTTATTAATGAAAAATTGGCTTGACTACCAAAAGGTCTCCTCTACCATCTGGTAGTGCATGGCAACACTTCATGAAGAGTAGTTTCATGAATTGTAGGTGGTCAGAGAGTAAATATGACCAATTATGGATCCCCAGATATATGAAAAAATAAGCAGCAAGAAGGAAAATACCAAAATAAACAGGCATACTTATTGTGGAACAAGTAGTAATTCAAGGTATCCTGGCATTAATTTTAAATGATTTTCAATTTAAAATGCTATATACAGTCAAATTATCAATTGAATGAAAAAATTAAGATATTTGCACACATACAAGAATTTTTTTAATGTAGCTCCCACATATTCCTTTTCAGAAAGTTCTTGAGATGAGTGGAAAGCCAAGAAAAAGAAAGACATGGGATACAGGAAGGGGTGAAACTGACCCAAAAGCCTATTGAGAAGGCACCATTCTTTTTTTGACAAGATAAAATAAAGGCACTTAGAAACTCCAGAAAAAAAACCCAGAAAGTTGTATAGGATAGTCATGGTTCAAATAGGAAGCAACCTGGAAGGTAGCATAAGTTTGAGCAATTGGTAGAATATTAGAAAAGAGAATAGGTTTTGCTTATAATTCTAAGAACATTCTTTCAGGTAACTCTGGAGTGTTGACATTGACCATGTACAGAGGGAAATAGGATCCTAGCATTTTATTTCTTTTTTTAAAAAAGATTTATTCATCTATTCTAGAGAGAGAGAGAGAGTGTGTGAGCTGGGGGAGGGGCAGAGGGAGAGAAACCTAAGCCGACTTCATGCTGAGCATGGACCCCAATATGGGGCTTGATCCCACCACCCCAAGATCATGACCCAAGCTGGAATGAAAAATCAGATGCTCAACCAACTGAGCTACCCAGGTGCCCCTGGGATCCTAGCATTTAAAAAAATCTCTGCAGTTAATAATACCTAAATAGTTATAATAATGTGTAAGCCATTTAATGGTTTTCAACTTTGAAAAAGAACATTTAGACAATCCACAAAATAGTAAGAACCTAAGTCGAGAGGTAAAATTTGGAGAAGAATTCTAATTTTACATCCTGGAGAGACAAGAAATACTGTATAAAATTAATGGAACAAGAAATAGAGGTCTAAGTGTAGCATTTCAAGTTACAAAGGTTATAAAAAAGAACTAAAATCGGGGCGCTGGGTGGCTCAGTCGTTGAGCTTCTGCCTTCAGCTCAGGTCATGGTCCCAGGGTCCTGGGATCAGGCCCCCCATCAGGCTCCCTGCTCAGCAGGAGGCCTGCTTGTCCCTCTCCCACTCCCCCTGCTTGTGTTCCCTCTCTTGCTGTGTCTCTGTTAAATAAATAAAATCTTAAAAAAAAAAAAAAAAAGAACTAAAATAACTATCAAAAATTGAAAAGAGTGGGCGCCTGGGTGGCTCAGTCGATTAAGCGACTGCCTTCAGCTCAGGTCACGATCCTGGAGTCCCGGGATTGAGTCCCGCATCGGGCTCCCTGCTCGGCGAGGAGTCTGCTTCTCCTTCTGACCCTCATGATCTCTCTATCTCATTCTCTCTCTCAAATAAATAAAATCTTTAAAAAAAAAATTGAAAAGAGAAGGTCAATTGTGTAGGTTAAATCTTTACATTTTGGAGCAGGGAGCTGTTGGATAATATCTATCTAATTTAGAAGTAGTGATATGGACACAATACTTAGAATTACGAAGGTAACTACCAGAAGTATGGAAAATAAAAAAGTGATTGCCCATGAGAACAGCCCTGGAGTGGGGAGAGACATGATGCTTTCCATCACAAATCTTGTGACTTTTTTTTTTCAAAAAGTAATTTACATCTACTGTGTTGATAAGATTTTAAGTAAGAATAAAATGTATCAGCATTGTGGCATCAAAAATAGACCAAAGCAGCTGTCTTAAATGTTGCAGTTCTTGGTTGAAAAACACCAGTTGGTTTATTTTTATAAATTTTCTGTGAAGTTTCAAACTGCTATTTGTTATTATTTGTTCAAAAACCATACATTGTGAATAGAAGAGTTTTTTTCTCTAAAAGTGAAAATTGGGCTTTTAAAACTATATTTTCTCTTTTAATACTGATTTGTGAAGAACAAGAGATAGTTTGATGTGCACTGTAAGAACTGTGATTAGATAAATACATGTTATTGATCGTGCCAAATATTTATATATATATATATATATAAAGACTTTATTTATTTATTTGACAGAGAGAGACACAGCAAGAGAGGGAACACAAGCAGGGGGAGTGGGAGGGGGAGAAGCAGGCTGCCCGCAGAGCAGGGAGCCCAATGACGGGCTCCATCCCAGGACCCTGGGATCACGACCTGAGCGGAAGGCAGAAGCTCAACGACTGAGCCACCCAGGTGCCCCTATATATATTCTTCAGAGAAGTGACTACTCGAGATGATTGACCATCTTTAATTAGGTTGTTTGTTTTGTTATTGAGTTTTAGGAGTTCTTTATATGTTCTGGGTCTTGATTCCTTATTAGATACATGATTTACAAATATTTTCTCCCATTCAGTGGGTTTCCTGTTCACTCCCCCACTTTGCACCATAGTTTTATACAGACTAAATTAAACAATGCAGAACTAAGGATAATGGTCCACCCCACCCCACCCAATGAGCCAGCTGTGTCCACTGAGTGGTTAAGCCCCCCCCTCCCCCTCATAGCAGCTGATAAGTGAGCTGGTTCCTCTGACCGGCTCATTGGATAAGCATTGGATGGCTCTCAAACTTTCTGTTTTAAGGATGAAAATTTTTTTAAGTAATTACTGGATTATTTTTAAAAATTGAAATAAAACAGTGATCATTCTATCTTTTAACAAAGTGAATCCCTTTACCCTTCAGTTGGGAAATGCTGCCCTGCTGCAATAAATCTGATTTGTGAAGTCACTGCTTTGAAAGCATCCAGGACTCATCAGGGGGCTCCCTCTCCAGGTGTGGAAAATGCTGTTCTAGAATTTTCTCCCCTTCCCCGAACAGTTCCTCCCTCTCAGACTGTATGGGAGGAGCCATTTATGTGGGTCCTTTTCCCCACACTGGTGAGGAGAATTTGAAAATATGGTTTTACAATAGAAAAATGACATTGGCATTTTGCCAAGAGAATGACATTTTTGTGAAATCCCCTCTGCACTGATTTGAGGATGATTCAAATCTTATCTCTCCATCTCTGGCTCCTAGGTGTCCCCCAATGTCTTGGCAGTTGTTCAAACAAGTGTATTCTAAGGCAAGAAAAAAAAAAAAGCAGAAGTGTCCTGGAGAAGCTCCAAACTGGAGTGGGGACCACAAAAGACACATCTGCTTGGCCCCCTGCCCCGAGTCCTGCCCCCCCAGTTCCTGGTGTTGGTCCCCTTGATTAACTTCATCAGGCTAACTAAGGAGAGTCAGCGCCATTCTTATGGAAAATGATCAGTTAACAGTACTTTTGAGGCTGTTTGAAAGTTCTGTGAAATGAAAGCCCAACTGTGACCTTGGGACGATTAATTTTACAAATCCTGATTTTCAAAGGCTATAATTCTATTTCAAGGATATTGCTAACTACTGACATTTGAAATAAGCTTTTTTCCTTTCACAGAGATCATTTTGACATGTTTGCTTCTGGGAGTTTCTTTCTCTGCAATACATACAAAAGCACTGAACTGGGATGGAGTTGACATTCTAAACATTTGAAGTTTGTCTTCGATTCTTTCAAAAAAAAGAAAAAGAAATAAAAAAGAAGGGAAGGTCGTTTGACATCATTAAAACATCTCGGAAGTTTTGCTAGGCTTGTGCTATGAAAACCTAAAATGGCATGGAGACATTGTTCAAAAGGATGGAATTTGGGGATTTTCCTTAACCTTCCCCACCCTCCTTTGCAGAGATGTAGAGGCTGAGGCCAAGTGACATTAGTGTCCCCCGCCCCTGACATCACTTGCTCAGTAGCAAGGCTCCCTCCCACAAGTCCCCAAATAGCCAGGCATGTGGCCTCACCAGCCTCTCTGGTCCTCCCGGGGTCATTCTCATGGCTGGCCTCCTAATCCTAAAGCAACAACAACAACAAAAAGAGCATAAACAAACAACCATCTTCTAATTCTAAAAGATAGGCAATATGTGTTAAACAGGAGAAGTGACTCTACATATACTAACATGAAATACTCTATTAAGTGAAAAAAAGCAAGTCACATGGGGCGCCTGGGTGGCTCAGACGTTAAGCGTCTGCCTTCAGCTCAGGTCATGATCCCGGGGTCCTGGGATCGAGCCCCATATCGGGCTCCCTGGTCCGCGAGAAGCCTGCTTCTCCCCCTCCCACTCTCCCTGCTTGTGTTCCCTCTCTCGCTGTGTCTCTCTCTGTCAAATAAACAAAATCTTAAAAAAAAAAAAAGCAAGTCACAGAAAAATACATTCAATTATTCCATTCATGTTTAAAAAAATGTGTGTGTGCATGCATGGTTTAAAAAAAAAGGAATCATACACACAACACACACAGACATATGTATGTTAAAAAAAAAAAAAAGTTAAAAGCAAAACAGCAGGCCCCAAAGGGAGTCCCTTATGCTAAGCCCCACATCACCAAACTGTGACTTAATTATGGTTTTTGCTCTCCCAGAAATGGAATCTTAAACCAATCAGGAATCGCCGGATCAGCACTAGAGAGGTAATCTGCCTGATAGACCCCATCATCATCCCCTAAAGGAAGGTGACCTTGCAATAACCAATCTGATTTTTTTGCCTGGTGTAACTTCCTGGTTCCCAGTCCCTTCTGCCTACGAGTCTTTCACTGTGTACAGCTACTCAGTGCTCTTTTCTATCTGCTAGATGGGCTGTTGCCTGATTCATGAATCATTGAATAAAGCCAATAAGATCATTAAAATTCACTCAGTTGAATTTTTTTTTAACAAAGCCCATAAAGAGGGCAGCTTCCTCCCACCCTCAAGAAGAGCTGCATTCCACACACTGTCCTCTGAGCATGCCCTGCTTGGAATGTTCTCAGCTGTGCCCCCCAGGGTTGCCATGAGGCCACCTCCTGGAGCCTGCTGGAGCACCCAGTGATAGAGTGTCACCTTGGGTCTCCTCCAGCCTCGCACCCAAGGTAGCATAGGATGGATACGATTACAGGTATGAAATGAAGGCATAGAAGAATTCTTGCTACCTTGCACCTTCTCCTGGACCTGAAAAGGTTGATTCTAATGAGGGGGGCTGTTCCTTGGGAAGACATGGTCCATGGGTGCCCTGCCCTTTGTCCAAGCAGACTCGGCTCAGATTCTGATCACCTGCTCAAACACTTCCCTCTTCTGGCCGCTTCATTAGACAACACCCCCCACCACCACCACCACCACCATTGGCCTTCTCCAAACTGCCCCCTCCAGTGCATGGCAGGGTTTGGGATTTCCCCCTTTACTTTGAGAAATTGCACCTCCTTTGCCACCTGAACAAGTGCTCCAGAATAAAATTCTTTTTGGTTCTGTGATCTTGGTGAGTGAGGAGGAGAAGGGGGGACCAGTTTTTCTAAGGGCCAGAGTGGGAGGTTATCTATGGAATTTATGAATCCTCTGAGAGAAGTCTGGAAGGATCTGTGGGAGGGGTAAGATGGGAGGAGAGTGTGTGAAGGAGCCCTCACTTCTCACTCCATATATTTCTGTGGTGTTGCATTTTTTTGCAACGATCATGAATTCGTTTTTTACTTGTGTAATTACAAAAATAAAAATAGAGGCTCGGTTGGTTAAATGAGTTGTGGATTTATGCATACATTTTTACTTTGCCTTCTTGTCATGGACCAGAAATACTCTCTGAAGTGAAGAGATTGTGCAAAATAATGGGCAACAACATGAGGCAGCTGTCAGGCTCAGGGTTTCCTCAAACTCGCTGCCGTTTGTGCCCCAGATAATCCAATTTAGAGGCAGCCTGTGTCCAGAACCACTTTGACTATATAAATCCATAAGGAAAGCACCCAGATCAATTTTGTCTTACTGGCTGTGAAATCCTACAAAGACTTAGCAATAATCAGAAGGATCTGCTCACAATCGAAATCTGGCCAAAGAAGGTCAAGGAGGTTATCACTGATGTGAAACCAATGAATATTGCAGATGAAGTCCTCGTTCATTTTTATTTTTTTTTTAAAGATTTTATTTATTTATTTGAGAGAGAGAGACAGCGAGAGGGGGAATACAAGCAGTGGGAGTGGGAGAGGGAGAGGGAGAGGGAGAAGCAGGCCTCCCACCGAGCAGGGAGCCCCATGTGGGGCTGGATCCCAGGACACTGGGATCATGACCTGAGCCGAAGGCAGACGCTTAACAACTGAGCCACCCAGGCGCCCCCTCATTCATTTTTAGAATGTGGGATTTCAGCATAATTTTTCCAAAAAACAAAAATCCTTCCCCCATAAGACCAAAATGTTGACTAATGGGTGATGTGGATTAGGGAAGAGAAACCTTACATAATAGCTGAAAAATTAGAAACTTTGGATGTAAAAATGGGAACAATTATTCTTGCTGCTGAAACCATTAGCTAGGTAAAAGTAGTCTGCACACACATTGTTATAATTACTCTTTGTTAATATAATAGCAACATTTGAATAAGAAAATGAAAAATATTACGTAAGGAGTATGAACCTAGAAAGTAAATATAGAGCTTGCACCCGATGAGTTAATGAAACCAAATACAGATGAAACAACTAACCTCCTCGTGGATAAAATTAATTTAGTAAAACAAAACAAAACGAAAAGCCTGAAGCCCTGATTGCAAATGTGGCCACTACGAATGCTGGCAAGAACTGCATCGGACATGACCAAAAAAAGTGACTATGTTTATATGCCAATTGCGTGGAGCGTTAAGACAAATGAGATTGACACAATAAGCCGTTTTAAAGATATACTGGAGGGGCACCTGGGTGGCTCAGTTAAGTGGCTGCCTTCAGGGGCGCCTGGGTGGCTCAGTTGGTTAAGCGACTGCCTTCGGCTCAGGTCATGATCCTGGAGTCCCGGAATCGAGTCCCACATCCGGCTCCCTGCTCAGCGGGGGGTCTGCTTCTCCCTCTGACCCTCTTCCCTCTCATGCTCTCTGTCTCTCATTCTCTCTCTCAAATAAATAAATAAAATCATAAAAAAAAAATAATAATAAGTGGCTGCCTTCAGCTCAGGATCCCAGAGTCCTGGGATGGAGCCCCAAGATGGGCTCCCTGCTCAGCAGGCAGGTAGTCTGCTCCCCTCCCCGTGCTTGGGCTCCTCCCCGTGCTTGGGCTCCTCCCCCTGCTTGGGCTCTCACTCTCTCTCAAAGAAGTAAATAAAAATCTTAAAAAAAAATTAAAGATATACTGGATGGCGCAACTTTACAGCCTGGCATAAGGGACTTTGGTTTCTTTCCTTTATTTATTTAATTTTTTTTTTGAGAGAGAGAGAGAGAGGGAGTGCATGGGGTGGGGCCGGGGAGAGGGATGCAGAGAGAGAGAATTTTAAGCCAACTCCATCCTGAGTGTGGAGGCGGAGGCGGAGGCGGGGCTCCATCCCAGGACCCTGAGATCATGACCTGAGTGGAAGCCATGAGTCGGAGGCTTTAACTGACTCTGCCACCCAGGCACCCGGGGACTTTGGTTTCTAACTGTGCTCCGTGGAAGTTGTAGTAGCGACAGCCAGATTACCTGGGCTAAGATAATGCAAAACGTAACCAAGGTAGATAGAGGTGGAACCATCTGAAAAGGAAGATCTGCTTCCTTGGAGTTGTTCACCATCTTGCCTTTGATCCCACTTAATGTAAGTATCCATACTGTTCTGCATTCCCGGGTTTTCATCAAGTTCCAGGGACTGGCCTTTGTTTAGAGCAATGTTCCGATGTTCGTCATGCAAATGTGGTTTTGCTTTGAATAAGATTTCAGTGTGTTTGCTGCTTCACAGATGCTTTGAAGCACCTGTGCATCATGCAAACCTAGCTTTGGGAGCCTCATGAATTCTGAAATGGGTCATGCTGTGACACAAGGGAGCTTGTCAAAACCTCTTTTGTATTCCTACTTCCAACTTTGTTTTTTTTTGCCATTTGCCAATATCCAAGTTTTCAGTAATTTTCCAGCTACTGAAGGGAGTTTCTTTTTGTTGACCCACAAATAGGCAACCGGAAAGGATGCTTGAGCAAGGGCTCGTCAAGCATAAGATAACCCCCTACCACATTTTGGTACTCGGTTTTGGACATCTTTGGCTACCTGTCATAACCAGAGTCACTGTTTTGTGTGTGCCTTTTATTTGGCACACAGAAAATTACAGGTCATGCCAGGAGACATATAGAGTTTGCTGAGGAAGTAAAATATCCCCAAAGTGCGAACAGAGCTGACCGAATTCAAAGAAAGCCACGGCATTTCAGACCATATTGCCCTGTGTGGGCTGCAAATTTAGCCCTGACCACCCACCTGGATGGAGACAGCTCACCTCGGCTGCATGCAATTCACCAGGACACACGGTTCTCTGGCCTTCCTAACACACCTGTGCTGGTCAGGTTGGATTCCAAAAGAACTTTCCAACTACAAACACATGCAGGTGATCATGTACCATGGGCAGTGATCCACACCGGCTGAGGCTTGTATCCATTTGTGATTTCTACCATCCCAGCATGATCTGCAGTTTTACATATTTATCTTCTAAAGGAATCTGACAGATCTCATTCCAAGAGGAGAAGCTTTCCCCCCTAGTTGAGGATCACTGCTTTAGGGAGCAGCAAGGGAAATCTAGGGTATCTGGAGAGGAGAGGAAAGGAGAGGCGAGGGAAAGGAAGGAGGAGAAGGAGGAGGACTAGAATATGGATGACTTACTTTCTCAAGTCAGTCAAATCCTGAAGGATATGGTCTTCCAAAGGAAAACTGGTATTAGATTCAAACCCACTGGTTTAAAATAAACATTACCAATTTTTTTCCCTTATGAATGCTTGTAAACATTGTAAACATTTGCCCTGTCAGAATCTTCATCACTTGAGTCAGATTGGGCTATTGTCACACAACACCACAGAATGAGTGGCTTAAACAACAAGCATTCATTTCTCATGGTTTTGAAGGCTGGAAGTTGAAGATTACTGGCAGATTCCTTGTTGGGGGGGCCCTCTTCCTGGCTTGCAGAAGCCACAATCCTGCTGTGTTGTCCCATGGCAGAGGGGCAAGGGGTGGCCCTCTGGTCCTCTTCTCTTCTTTCTTCTTCTTCTTCTTCTTCCTTCTCCTCCTCCTCCTCCTCCTCCTCCTCCTCCTCCTCCTCCTTCTTCTTCTTCTTTCTTCTTCTTTCTTCTTCTTCTTCTTCTTCTTCTTCTTCTTCTTCTTCTTCTTCTTCTTCTTCTTCTTCTTCTTCCTCCTCCTCCTCCTCCTCCTCCTCCTCCTCCTCCTCCTCCTCCTCC